>NC_091827.1:104977684-105283041 GCF_038994185.2 Dermacentor albipictus | reverse complement strand
CGGCGGCAGCCATCTTCTATTCCTTTCTAACGGGGCAGCCTGTGGCTATTCCGAAGAAAATTCAGTTTTGTTCGGCATATTAATGCATCTTTATCGCGTGCACGTCACTTTTACGCGTTGAGTTCTTGCGATTTTGCGACGTCGCGTGACAGGCAGGTGAAGTGCGTGCAGCCCGAAAAATTTTTACCAATAGCCGAGGGCTAATGGCGAAAAGGGGTCGAATAAAAAATAACTGTTTTTCTCTTTTCTGTCAAATCATGCATAATCAGTGTGTACACATCATATCAGATGGGGAGGTATCGCGGTTTTCGTGACGTCGCGTGACAGACAGGTGAAGTGGGCGTGGTCAAAACATTTTGTTTGGCCATTCGTGGAGGGATGATAACAGAATTGGAATGGAAAGTTTGGAATGGTTTTACATTATAGCGCCCCATATTACTAACTGGTGCTTTTCTTAGTAAATTACCCTAAACACTGATAAATGCAAACTAATAACATTCACCCGCGAAAAGACGTTTCCGCTTTTGATTTCTCACTGCATAATAACCACGTCACACGCACCAACTGATACAAGTACCTCGGCATCCTCCTTAGACCAAACCTCATGGCCTGCGCACATCGAAAACATTACTAAGGCCCCAGGTATGCTCGGTTATCTCAAACGTAACCTGCGTGATGCTCCTGCCCTCACCAGACAAATCGCCTATCAGACATTCATAAGGTCACAACTGGGATTCGCAGCCCCTATCTGGTCTCCTCATGAAGCTTACGTAATCGCGACTCTCGAGTCAGTCCAAACCGCACCGCCCACTTCAGTGTCAGAGATTATCACCGCGACTCTAGCGTGACTAGCATTCAATCATCGCTATCCTTCTCATCCTTTCGATCACGAAGAACCATAGCATTGTTTTGCTTATTTCGCAAAATTGCCCATAGCACACGCTTGTCCACCCTGCCGCTCACTCGTTTATCTCGTACATCTCGGCGTTTGCATAATCATCTCAATTTCGAGCGTATCTTTGGCCGGACCAATGCTTTCAATTCGTCCGCGTTACGACGTGTCATTCAGCATTGAAATATCCTACCAAAAGACATAGTTATCATTCTTGGCCATGTATCTTTCAAAGCACACTTATGCGTATTATTTGCATAATTCATTACAACTAAACCATACTGCGCACCTAAGTGAATACTTTCAGCTAAGTTGTATATATCTTTCTTGTTTTTGTTTTGTTTGTATGTTTTTTTTTGCCTTAACATTGTTAGAGATTTGTTCTTTCATCTTCACCAGCTACCACTTGTATAATTTCTTGGTACACCGTTTTTGCTACTTCACATAGTCGTCTTGTATCATTTATGGCATTATTTGTATTGTTAGATATTTGTTATTTCATGTTTACTCGCCCACGACGCATAATTGTTTTGTACTCCTTTCTTTTTGCTAATTCTCTGTGTACTCCCATCACGCAATACTCCTTCGGGAGCCTGTGAGGTAACTGAACAAATAAATAAATATTCATATACCTTTTTTGAGCTTGCCAGATATGCAGGTAATCTGGTATGAAAGGGTATGGCAGCGCAGCCCTTCAATAGAAGTGGTCTCTGCACTTCATTGACATATTATGGCAACTTTTATGCGTAGCACCTTCTTGAGCAGCAGGGCCACGCAGTACTCTACTGGGTGAAGTGAACGAAGCGTTTCGAGTTGAGGATCACTCGAAAATACGGAGGTAAGTGCACTGTGATTAATCTATAAGTAGACAACGGACCCAACCAGTGAATTTAGATTTGGCGACTTGCGACAGCGCTAGACATTAGCGCTGTCATTTTAGTGTTGCCTCTTCTCTGGCCACAAGTTGGACCATAAAGGAGGCAAATTCATTACCGAGTATTTGCCTGGAAAAAACTGAATTGAATAATTGTACCACAATAAGCGTAAGAAAGAACGTTGAAATTTTATCGATTCCTTTTGACGCACCGCAAGGTGTGGGTGGTGGTCCTTCTCGGCGATAACTCTATTGCCATAAACAAAGTAATGAGACTTTTCACATCGAAATGTCATTCCCATTGCTTCCTTTTCTATTTGAGGATACATTTTCTTAGTCTCAATTGTGACATGTGATGCTTATGCGTCAGGGCGCGAACTATCTCCATGATGCTGCAGAAGTACATTTTTGATGCACTAGCCCATTTTTGATGCATAAGGACTGATTTTTATTTCTATAGCAGGATCAAAAATTTCTAGTATAGGTATGCTCCTTAGAATTCTCCAAATACTAGCCCACATGACCGTGTGCTTATATGTCCTCTTGAAGGTTGCGTCTTTTTTTTATGACACATCGCAGAAACTTGGTCTTTTCAGCAAGATGCGGAAATATACTTACGCAACTAATTGGCCACTACGAGCATTCGCTGAACCGCCATCTTATCGACGGGGCTCGACATTTCGGCAGTTGAACCGCTGAATGCGGGATTAGGTTTTATCCCGTCTTGGCTAATGATGCCGCGCAGGGACCCCACATCAGTGCACACTACTATGCATTTGGTTCAATTTAACGTCAAGCTAGCCAGCTTTTGTAGTTTCAGGGTTCCACGAAAGCTCTTCTCCTGTTGTTCCCTGGTGGCACATGATACCAGGAGGCCAACGACATGCACGCACACGCCTGACGCTGGTTCAAAAAGTCGAGCTCAACGTCTTGTGAAAGACTTTGGTGCTGAAGCAATCGTAAAACTACTATTTAAGAAAACGGTAACGTCCAAAATGTTTGGTGAACATGCAAGTGAATCATATGTCCACATACAGCGGAATCTGGTAAAATTATAAGATTGCATCAAGGCGATTGGACCATTTAGCGCCTGCATGCTCTGCCTCAATATCGTCTCGATTTGGCATCTAATAACGCTCCCACTTCAGGCACTCGATAATGTTTCTAGGGTGCATGCAGACCCGACGTTTGCCGTCTTTTCGCAGCCAATGACCAGCATACTCACGCAATATGTTGGTTCATCGACTCGTTGAATGAGGGGGGTGTCATATCCGGGATCCCTCAACATGCATGCTGGGCCTCATAACTTGCAGTATTATCTGCTAAGTGGAGATTATCAAAACGTCTAAGCGTAATCATCCGACCTTATAGCTTAGACACCTTTGGTTGAAATTCCAGTAAAAGACATTTTTGTCCTTTTTTTTAGTCGTAGTCTTAGTTACGGCCATAAAAACATGCAACTTAATCACCAATAGTTGAACATGTTTTGGAAGAGCTACTGAGCCGCATTCTATTTTCAAGGCAGCGGTGCTCTAGAATAAAATTATGTTTTCTGTGTGATTGATAGCATGTGCACCAAGCAACAGTACAAGCGTGCGTTTCTGATTTAGCTTAGGTTAATGAGTCATGTAGCAATGGTAACGTCTACTTGCCGTAATTTTCTATAGAGTGGCTACCTTTTTAGAATGTATGTTTCTTAGTATACCAGAAACCGAGGCACAGAAGTGCGAAAAGTCGCCCATTTGGCTTGTCGCAAGTTCAATCGAGCATTATATCGAAGGAGGTCACGTAATGCCAAAAGAGCTAGGAAAGCAAATCAACAAGAGAACAAGAAGTACAAGGACTTCTGCTAGAAAAGACAGTATTGTTCACTTGTGTGCCATCAAAAACAAGCAGTTTATGCCTTAAAGTGTAACCATTTACGTGAATATAACTGGCGTACAAAATATAAGCATAAAGAACTGTTCTGTTCCGCATGTCACATATATAAAAAAGAGCGGAAAGCTCTGGAAACAAGGCAAGCAATACTGCTAGAGGAAACGATGCGCGATATGGCCTAGCTAGACGTTATAGGTATATGCTCAGAATGGGAGATATTAGTGACATACAGAGTCGCCTATATATATTTTCTAACAAGACCGTGTTGTATAGCGAATGAAGTCCTTCCATTTTATGCGAGCATTTTTGAAGGTGGGGGTTTATTTGAATGACAGAAAGCTGAGCTAGTTGGTAAGAATTCATCATGCAAAAAAAGAGGTGAGGCGTGCAGACAGGACACAAGAGTAGAAAAGGGGACAACACGAACCCCGTGTTGGTTTATTTCATTTGTTCTCATATCGCTGCTCTCCTACTATTATTTTTTTGCAGCATACTCGTTTATAGTTGGCAAGCACCTGCCACATCAAATCTGATGCGCGCATTTTATTGCAAATCAAAGCTGATACGAAGAAGCGAAACATGGAAGGCTTACGTTCCTTCACTTAATTCCTTTACCCACTGCTAGCTGTTAGCGTAAACAATAACAAAAAATGACGGCGCCCAAGGCCAAATCAAACGCGAGAACTTTATATGGAGGCAAGCACAGAGGGTGGGATAATGGGACTGCCACTTTGCATAATATTAAAGGCGAGCACTGCTAGCGAGCCAACCCCTTTTTTGTGCAACCATGCACAAAGCAAACCATGTAGAACACACACAGAATGAGGGTACTACTGATTGGGGGAGAAGTTTCAGGTTTTTCCGGTTTTCAGGCTTTCAGTTTTTTTTGGGGGGGGGCAAAAATGTGGCAAGGTTTTTCATAGAATCAGGTGCTTGTACTTGTAATGCCCAGTTCATTCTTGAATTTATTGATGCAACCTGAGGTTGCCCGTAAAATAACGTGCCAATTAAAGTAACACTGTCGCCACACAGCTAAAATAGGTGTTCCATGAAAAAATCTAAAACGAAAAATGCCCTGACTAAGCTTTCAGTGACAAGAAAATAGAGAAACAGTGGGCATAAAGAGAATGAATAATTCGCAAATACTATTCATCGACCTGGTTAAGCAGCTGTGTTTTTTTTCTTTTTTTGTGATTCTTGATTCCTAGGCATTTCGTGTACCTCTTCTGATATATTTGTTGTGTACTGTTGCGCAAGCGCTCCTTCCTAAGTTTTATGTTTAAGTGGCATTTGTAAACAGCATTCTGGCTTTCCAATAGAGCTTAGCGTTTCATCCTTTTTCCAACGTTAACTACGCATATCTCGCGAGTGGGAGTAAATTACATCCCAGCAGTTCTCGGAAAATTTGGCAAAAGAAGGAGTAGCTTTCTTCATTTTTCTTCGATACCGTCATTCTTGCCGAGCGTTTCCAAGGGTGCGTTCTGAATCGGGGCGAAATGCGTGAGATGAATGCTCAGAAAATTCTAGACAATTTACATAGGAATTCTCGCTTGGATTGTTTATGGCTCGTGCGAGGGCATCACAACGTCAAGGGTGTCACAGATGTTTCTCACCGATTGGCGATTAGAGATGACAAGCGTCAGGTTGTTACAGCTGAAACATTTGTTCCTGAATGTCTTCAAATGTTTAGCATATGAAACGTCTTTTAGATTTATTCCTTTTTTATTACTTCTTTTGATCGGTGTCCATCATTTTATCTCTTAATGTTTAACATTAAAACAGACGTAAGAGTGAAATGAATGAGGTGGTAAAAATTAATGTTCAAAGGAGAGACTAGAGGGATAGTTCATTTTTCGGCAATGCATTAGGAGCGATGCGGGCCCGCGTTCGTCAAAGTCAGTCTATCACGGAGTTATTAATCAGCTGTGACTGCTTATGACATTTTCACTAGATTTTTCTGCAGCCAAAAATTCCAGGTGTCGAACTGGTGCGAGTTGTAGCTCTAGTTATGACTTTGTTATGTCAATCCTTGCAAAACAGTGTTTGCGCTTTGCGGTAAGCTTGATGGTGAAAAGGGCGGTGGTGAAAGCTACATCCAACATCTGTAGGTGCGTTTACATATATGGAACCACGGGAATGGGGCAGCCAGACACATTCTTTTCTGTTGCCTGCTTGAAACCACGTCAGTGTTGCGTACTGACATCGGCTGCTGTACGGCATTTGAAGCTATTTTTTCACATTCCGCCTGTTTAGAAGCAGTAAACTCTCACGTTGCTTAAATTGCAGGCCGTAGTGCTCTCAAGAATCAACAGAGTCATTGGTTATTGTGAGGCTATTACCGAGAATAATGTCAGTGGTGCAAACATCCATCACGACAAACAAGTTCAGACAACTTCAGGGCAGTGTCACTAACAATCTTCGTTTTTGCCCCTTTTGTATCTTATTGAGCTTCGTTGTCACAACGTCAAAGTGGCCAGTTGGCCGTTACCAAAGCGTAATATTCTAATAGAAATCATGTCAATATTCTTGTTTGCTGTATCTTTCTTACAGGTAAATCGTTCCCCTGACTTGAAATATACAGCATGAAATTATTTCTCTGAAGCATTATTTTGGAAATCTTGCTCAAGGATTGCCCCAGTTCGACTTGTACAGCCATAACGAGCCCGTCACCGCAAGATGACACTGTAATTGCGGGTAGAAATATCGAGAGCAAACGGCAACTATGTACTTTTGTTGTAGATTTCGTTAATAAGTTAGATGTATTATACACGCAGATGTATTTTTCCGGTAACAGCTTCAGTAGCAATCACTTTTAGAAATAGTGGGAGAATAATCCATTTCATACCACTGCCTCAAACGCACGTGAAGCTGTTGGTTAGTTCGCTTGCTTTGAGGACCAGAAACGTAAGCCCAGCATAGGTACTTACAACAATTATTATGTTTTTATATATGTTTTTATGTTATTTTATATATCGCACATTATGCTGAATTGCTGAACAGAATTAGTCCTTCATTTAACTAACTGCTATCGTGCCTGTGCGCGGAGAGATGAAGTACGTGATAACCATGCTCCCAGGCAATGGCTGACTGAAGCCACGTGCTGACGTTTTAGTATATCCTGTTGTGACGCAATTCGAGAGCCTTACACCGTGCAGAACACGCCACCTCGTCCTGCCTTTCGTAACTCAGTGAACAAACACTGACTTTTATGACGTGGAGCAGAGGCTCGTTTCCTTGCGTAAGATGTTATAACGCGAGCAGGCATGGCAACCACCTGATTGACGTTGCGTGCCCTTCATTCCACCATGGCGCATCCTAGAAGCGGTGGGCGTTGCGTTTATTTTTGCCATCGGGGAAAAATGAGGCCTCAATTTCGTCTTGCTGTTGCGGCCTGGACAATGTGACGTCATGAGTGTGTTATTCACTCGGGAGGAATAGAGGCACAATCCAGAAGTCGGCGTCACCTATTACACAACGTCCTTTTTGTTTCCTTGATGTCTGCGTCCTCAAGCATGAAGGAAGGAAAAAGTGGAGAAGGAACGGCAAGGAGATTAACCAGTTTAGCTCAACCGGTTTGCAGCCCTACACATGGGAGCGGGATGGGGGACTAGGAAAGATGGGGAGGAGAGAGAGAGTCCTCAAGCAGAATTTGGCCATAACCATGCACCTACAGCAGAACAGACATAATTTCTCTACCATGCATAGGTGGGTTTGAAGATATGTTATCGCTCTATAGAAACTCGTAGTCTACTGTGCTTATATTTCCAAGCCATCTTATGAGTATATTGCCACTTCTCGCTTTAAGTGGCTGAGGTAGCCAAGCAAAGCAACGTAACTTTGTAGCAGCTTTTCCTTACATGATCTACAACGGCGCAGTTAAGAGCACTTCCTTACAAGCTATCGACGTCAATGGTTGTTTCTTTTAGAATTGTGACCCATGTGTAGGATTGTTTTCTAGCTGCAATCACAATAAGGCAGGACATTAGTTGCACATGCATTGAAAGCTACTCAGACGACCTTAGGAAAATTTTGGCGAGGGCGTAGTTCGAGAACCACATGGACGGAATCGGTTGCTGAACGGTAAATTCAAGAAGAAGATGCGAGATTTACTCAGGGAAGTAGTTAATTGAAAGATAATAGCCACAATACAGAGACCGCATAAGGGGTATTAACAGGCTTTAAATCATATCTATCCTACATGTACGACAATCTCAGCCTTTTCCGAAGTGCCGATGGCAACATGCCCGCGCCAAACAAATTGGAATATGTTTCACGAAAGACAGATGACAATGCATCCATTCTATTTATACCAACCGCAACTCTGATTTGTAGATCGAGGGTACGGCTTTACTGTCAAAGTCGGAGTACGAGCATGCCGGCCCTTTCTACAGCGACATAAGTTAGATGCTAGAAATTCTGTTGGTTTGGCTTTAGTATATATCCGCTCATTCCATTATTCTGATGACGACTTCTTCCTCATCAGCGTTATTTTCCACCGTCAGACGTGCTCATCCTCCCCATATTCACCATAGCTATTGACTCGAAAAAAAGAATAGATTTCCAGCAGGCGTTGCCGCTTGGTTTCGAACACAAATGGTTTGCCACAGTATCCAGTTAGGTCGGGCGCTCCATTCACTCTTCGGATTTTTTTTTCTTTGCTACAAGAGAGTGAACTTTCTAGAACTACAAAATATAGCGAAACTTAAGGTAACTGTGAAAACATTCGCTCAAAAATTGGGCAAGCAAGTCATCATCACCATCATCAGCAGCAGCAGCAATAGCCTGTTTTTATGTTCACTGTAGGACGAAGGCCTGTCCCACGGATGTCTAAATGACCCTGTCTTCCGTTTGCTGATTGCAACTTTCACCTGCAAATTTCCTAATTTCATCACTCCACCTAATTCTCTCCCGTCCTCGACTGGGCTTCGCTTCCCTTGGCACCTATTCAGTGACTGTAATTGTCCACTGGCTATCTACCCTACGCATTACGTGGCTTGCCTGGCGGCGTTTTATTCACTTTATGTCTGCTTGAAGATCGGCCATAGCCGATTGCTCTCTGATTCACACCGCTTTCTTTGTGACTCTTAAGGTTACGCCTAATATTTTTCGTTTGAACGCCCCCTTTTTGTGGCCCTAAACTAGCTATCGAGCACCTTTGTTAAATTTCAAGTTTCTTTGCCACATGTTGACACCGATATAACGCAATGATTGTACGGTATCGTTTTCAGGGACAGTGGTGAGCTCCCAGTCAGTATTTCGTATTTTCGGCTTTAGGCACTCCAACTCATTTTTATATTTTTCTGTATATTTTTCTCTCATGGCCAGTGTTAACTGTTAGTAATTTAGCTAGGGAACATACCATTGTATAGAGTGTTAATGCTACCCTGGCAGCACGAATTCGTGTTTCTCCCTCACTTTATTCAACACTACCTTTGTCTGCTTCATATTAGCCTTCATCCCCACTCTCGTGCATCCTTAAGGTCCCGAATCATTCGTTGAAACTGAGCTATAGCTTTACAAAGGAGGAAAATGTTGTCTGTGAACCGAAAGTTGCTTTGAAGTTCACCCTTTATCCAAACTCATATGCCTTCCCAGTTTATTAGCTTGAATACTTTTGCCTGACCTTTTCAACAGACAATTTTATTTATAAGCTGGTCAAGCTAGCTGAAGAATGTTTGCAGGTATTTTACTGGATATTCACGTATGCCTCATGTGCTTCTTGATTACGCAAGGCCTCCATGACTGCTGGTATTTCTACTGAATCAATGCCTTTTCATAATCTATGAAAGGAATCGGGGGAGTTAGATTGTAATCGGTAGATATATTTATGATTTCACCTGAATGATGACATGCATGTAATTCATTGTAGTTTACTTCTTTATTAAGCCAGCCTTTTCTCTTTGTTGAATAAATTCAATGTTGGCCTGATTCTTTTGAATATAGTAGTGGTGAATATTTTACAAAAACAATGGATAATGCGTTACCTCTTTGCACCTCCCCTCTTGACTATTAATGTATTTTTGGCATTCTTCCATTTCTGCTGTACATATGAAATCACGAAGCATTGGGTATAAAGGGCGCAAGCATTTCAAGCACAATATTTCTTCCATGTTTGACTGAATCCTATTGTTCCATCTTCTCCTACCGTTTTTCACCAGGACATGTCTTCCGAACCCCTACTAACTTCATCGCTGGTTTTGTGAGGAGCCTCTGTGTCTTTTTCATCACTACTTCGAGTGAAGGTAGTATGGTTGTTCTGGGCATTGGACACACAAGTATACAATTGTTCTGCTGCTTGTACAATATAATGGAAATTACCCATGACAATACCCTGCTTATCTTTCGCGACGTAATTGTTGCCTTGTACTGTGCCAAGTTTTCTTCTCACTTATTTCATAATTTTTCATGATTTCGTGATCACTGATTTCATTTTTTCGACCATTTCTTACTGGTGCATTAGTGTTTCTTATGTCACCATTTCAAATATGTCCCTATTTATTTCTTGTTGACAAGCATTCGTAGTTCAACGAATTCTATGTGAGCTCTTGGGTTGCGCAATTTCATTGTTCGTAGTTTCTTTATTAGGTACTTGGTTACTTAGGAGAGCTTAGCTACTTTGTGCCTTGATGTCTTACCTTCCGCTTCGTTTCCTGCTTTTGAAGGCAGCCTAGTTTAGCTTTCATTCATTACTTCCATGTTATCTTCATCTTCCTGTGCTAAAGCTACATGTTAGCGAGCACCAGTCTGCATTGCGTGTGCTAGCCTGGAAAGTAAGAGAAGGCATGCAAATTAAATAATGGAATTCTGGGGTTTTACGTTTCAAAACCGCGATCTTAGTATGAGGCATGCCGTACTGTGCGACATCAGATCAAATTGCACCACATGGGATTGTTTAAGCTGCACCTAAAGAAGGGTATACGGGTTTTTTACATTTAGCCTCATCAATACGCGGCCGCTGCGGCCTGCATCTCATCACGGGACCTTGTGCTTGGTAGCGTAGCGCCAAAGCCACTAGGAAACCATGGCGCATTGTAGAAGCATCCAAAAGACACATAAAGTCCAGTGGTGTTTTTCGTGCTGCATACACATTGCGAACGCAACGATCACATTCACAAAACAAGCCACATAGTGATTTCGGGGACTCGGCCTCCCTGGCGCACAATGTAGGATAATTAAACCAGGCCAAGTGACATGAACATGTCCTATGGTGGGACAGAGAAATTTTTAAAAGGTAAGAAATGAACTGTTTGTCGTGGGATACCTAAATCCATAGTATGCGCTTTGTTGAAAGTATCCCAGGAAGACATGGCATGCCGATATTGTATGAAACAGTGGGCGATTGCTTGAACATTGTGAACAAATGGTAGCCTGTGGAGCACGGCGAAAACCCACACCTTTCTCTAGGAAAGTTTTGGCAGAAATGGTTGCTCAATGTAATAAAAAGAAAGTTTTGATCCATGGAGTAATGATCATTCGACGGACATTCCTAAATCTTTGAGGGGATACGATTACAAAGAAAGTATATATAAAATAAAGAAAAGCAGGGAACAACTTGTTTTCGAGCGGAGCAAAAATTTCCGTTCGGGAAGCGGGCAAAGTACAATTAATTTTATGGGAAGCCTTTAGAAAGTAAGCACTTTAACCCCTTTCTTTGGGTAGCTCCAAAAGACGTACTGATTAGAGGTGATGGCACAGTCTTTTTTTTAATGTTGGCTGCGTAAGCGAAGCTGTAACATTCCACTTAAAAATGAAATGTTTAAATCCCGAAAGAAAGATTGCTGGGAGATAAGTTACCTGTCAAAGAGGCTGTCCGGGTCGAGACTCTCACAATCAAGAGGAAGAAAGTACAGCCATGCAGCATTGCCTCAGCACGTGAGCTTTAAAGATAGTTGCGAGGACATTCGAGAAAGTTTGCAACCTAAATTGTGAGCAGTATAATACCGGCTTGAGGTGTACAAGCCGCTGGGAACACAATGCAAGTTTCTCGTCGGCGAAATATGATCTGCCGCACCTGGTAAATGTAAACTTTACTACTGTACTTCTTCAACTCCCGATGACCGGTGTTGATATTGTTGATATTAGTGTAATTAGGGGCGATATTAGATATTATTAGTGATACGGTATTGAGCAATGGGACAACTAAGTAGTTATTATCCTAATTCCACCAATCACCTGTAAAGAGAGCTAGTGTTGTAAATGATAAAACAACCAAAATACTGAACTCTTCTCAATGTTAGCTACTGTTTCTTTGCTATTAAAACTCATTTACTATTCCTATGGCATCTATACACATTATTATTCCCACAGAAAATTCAATGTCATCTGCATTGGCAAGACACAAACCTCATAAGCTGGCAATGTGAACCCATGAGAACTTTGTTCTTTCCGAGTTCCCGCGGCTTGTGATTCCAATAACAAAGCGAACAAGAGCGTGGACAAGCGTCAATCACGCCTTACCGTCGCAATGAGGTAGGTAGATTCGAAAAAAACAAGCATTAGCTAACAGCATATTCAGCATAATACAAATACATTAGCGTTACAGATTAGGATAGTTTTAAATAGACTAGGGCCCATGTTTATTGGCTCTACTACACGAAACAAGAAGTAGTGATACATCTTGTCAAACGCCTTTGCCGAATGCAACAACACTATTGCAACATAGCCGACATTCTCTCCTACAAACTCCAGCTCAGGCTGGGCAACACACTTATTTGTCTGGACTGATCTTCCTCCAACGCTGCATGTTTGATGCCCTCCCTCAGTTAATCCGATTATAGCTTCAATGCGGCTAGCTAATATCTTCGCCAACATTTCCTATGCTCCCTGTTGGAAGGTGAATGGGACGATATCCATCAACGTTCTATTAATTATTTGCATCATTTCTTCTGAAGTAAGTACGCTGTGCCTTTGATGAGGGTGCGTGGTAGGCATCCTAATCTTTATGCTTCTTCATACACCTTAGGCAAAAGCGAGCAGCATAAAGCAAAAACGTTGTTAAAATCCTCCACTCAGGCCATTAGGCCGATGAGTTTTGCCTGTAGCTAATGCGTAATCACCGCGAGTGGCAAATAGTGCAACTTCATGAGCTCTCAACAGGCTTTCAAAGTACATGCATATGTGCATATGTTTCTGAGTTCAGAACAAGCCTTATTGCTGCTGACATTGTGCAAATTACAATAATTAAGTTGTTGGGGTGTTAGCGTTCTGTTGCCGTCCAAGTGTTTGTCGCGATACTCCCGAAAATAGCGTTGGCGGTACAAGAGAAACATAGTTCGCACTGGTGATGATGAGCCTGAAACACGGTAAATAACCACAAAGGAGGTTGCAGCTGTTGCTGAAACAGAATGTTTAAAGCATTCGACAAAAGCATGGCCAGCAACGGACAACGCAACTACAACTCTACGCCATTTTTGCAAATTGCTATTAATTAATTTAATTATGGGGTTTTACGTGCCAAAACCACTTTCTGATTATGAGGCATGCAGTAGTGAAGGACTCCGGAAATTTCGACAACCTGAGGTTCTTTAACGTGCACCTAAGTCTAAGTACACGGATGTTTTCGCATTTCGCCCCCATTGAAATGCGGCCGCCGTGGCCGGGATTCGATCCCAGGACCACGTGCTCAGCAGTCTAACAACGCAGCCACTGAGCAACCACGGCGGGTTTGTAAATTACTATGATGAAGACGATGTTTACTGGCGTCCACATTGAAAGGAGGCTGAAACAAACAGCAACCTGGCATGCTTGATCTCTTCGTGTGTTTTTAAACCT
This sequence comes from Dermacentor albipictus, assembly GCF_038994185.2. Taxonomy (NCBI): domain Eukaryota; kingdom Metazoa; phylum Arthropoda; class Arachnida; order Ixodida; family Ixodidae; genus Dermacentor; species Dermacentor albipictus. Next base: position 105,269,626 of record NC_091827.1, on the reverse strand, counting down.
CGCCTTCTTTATTTTTCTCTTTTTCAATGTTATATACAGCATCCAAACATACATCGACACGTCAGGAGCGAGGCTAAAGGCTGTGTATACCTGACGAGGCATATCTTCCTCGTGGTGAAAAAGAGTGCATTTCAGACAACAAGCTTTCTTCTAAAGTAACAATAAAATCGCACAAAAAAGAACATTCACAATTCTGTACAGTATATAAATATTTCTTTATAGTACTTTTTGAAGTTACAGGTGTGAAAAGAAACAGGAAACAGAGCACACAAAAATCAATAAATATGTATACCACCGTTATCTATCAATGTTGTAAATAATCTGTCACGTTCAGACTACAGTAGGTATAAGTTGTGTGTTATAACCTAAGTAACAGATCCATAACTTTTTTTTGTAAAGTATTTTACTTGGGAACTCGTGAATTAGCGTTTCGATATCTTTGTTGTCATTCAAGAAAGATTTAGTAAGAAAGGTCTGAAGTCCGTAGTTAGTTCTAACCTCATGGGTTTTGCGAGAGACATATCGGAGTTCATAAACAGCATCAGGCCATGCAACTGAACAAAAGCTAAGGCTATGTTTGCTGTGGATCAAGCAATGATCCTCTATCACCTGTCGAAGTGTTATTAACTTATATATGCTGACCTATATATGTTATATCCCCATCTGGTATTATATATTAGCTGTTTTATGTCAATCTTAACTCTGTCACTATATTGTATTTATAACTACCGTTATATCGTACCATAACCTACACTTGCAGTGACACCTCTTCCATCAATGTGTTCCCTGCTTTTCCCTTCCAATAATTTAGCCGTCTCTTATATATCTCGGTTGTTGAGTAGTTATTCTTCCCATCTTCTCTGAATCGCCACGCTTCTTGAAGGTTGACACTCTCTACGGCTGTCACTGGGCGGATATCATGTCATTGCATTCATCACGCGATTTCGTGCCTTCAAGTATATAGTAAATCAGCACTGAGAAAGAGACAGCGACAAAATCACTAGCACAAATTTTGTAGGTGGCACTGTCCTAAGGCTCGTGACATCTGAAGTAGAAAACGTTTTATGTGGCAATATATAGTAATCTCAAGGTGCGACCACCAAGATTACTTGGGACATTGCAGCTATTTTAAAATCAGACCTAACCATGCGTGGATTGTGTTGCACAGTCTCATGTGCGGGGCTTCTGACTATCGCGAAGCCTGCGCCGCTGCATCTTGCACCACACTACGCGTCGATAACTGTCAAAGTTCCGCAAGATTGTTAACTTATTTATTGCTCCGACGAAGTCAACGCACGATGGCCGACTGGATCTGTAACTCCATGGCGTTGAGGTATAAAGGCAGCTGCTTCACGTGAGGACTTCAGAGGGCACGGCAGCTATTCTGAGAACATGCCTAACCATGTGTGGCTTGTGTTGCAGCTTAGGTTTTATAATCTCTTTTTCATCGTGCGTAGAAGCTTTTATGCTCTTTTTTGTGCTGTTGTGCCTTCAATGGTGTCTTCATGTGATTGCACGTTGCTATCATACTATACATATCGCTTCGTGTGGATATGTCGAGGTAAATACTGGTCGTGAACAACAGGAAATGCTGAGCACGATCTTTACTACTCTGAACAAACTTAAAGCATCCAAGAAAACGCTTGGTGACACACTGTCGCTAATGAATTTTCAGTTGCCCAATTTGGGTGAAGTGCTACGGATATCAGAAGCTAATGAACAGAAAATATCTGTTCCGGTAAAATTAATGACTCATCTATAAAGGATTTTGGCTGTCCCAGATGCAAAGGTTAAAGATTACAGAGGCAGAGTACGGTGAAATAACTTTGTGGTGTTTGGAATTCCTGAAAAACGTGACGAAACTAGTGACATGCTTGAGGATATGTGAATCAAGCAGGTGTGTCATGAGAGACTGCGTAATGAACGTTGTCAAGCCATTCAAACTCATACATAGCATCGGAATGTTGCGGAATGCCAAACCCAAGCCCATAATTTTCAGTCTGTACAACTTTATAGAAGAAGATTCTATCATGAGAGTTTGTTTAAACTAAAGGATACAGGGGTATTGTTATCAGATGATTACTTGCAGAAAGCCATCTCTAAAAGACAAAAAAGCTTTGGCACTCTATCGGCACCGATAGAAAAGCTGGGGACAGGGTGTGACTGCTGCATGATAAGCTGTTTGTAAACAGCTATGGTTACACGTGGAATGAAGGCCATAATTGTAGAGTGGTATTGTGCAGGTGCCATTAGTTAAGCAGAGCAAGTCCGAAATGACTGTTCTGAAAAAACGCTAAAGGCTTTCGTATAATGATTCGTGATGCATGACAACGATTCTTGATGTCTTTGGCCTCCCCTTTGTTATGGGTTAAGATTAAGTTGGCGTTCTTCCAAGATTCCGGTACGCTCGAGGTAATGAGGCATTGCGTATACAGGGTGGTCAGTTTTTCTAGAACAATCTCCCCACCATATTTAAACAAATCTGGTGTTATCTGATCCTCCCTAGCTACCTTCCCCCTTTGCATAGCTCCCAAGGTTTTCTTCACTTCTTCAGGCGTTACTTCTTGCTGTAGTCATGGTGAAATAAAACCTGTCATGGCCACCCAGAGACTTTCTTTACTTCGACTATACAGGGTCTTCAAAATTAAGCTTAATGGTTTTCTTAAATTCAGGCATTGGGAGGCACACGAAGACCACCTGTGCAAATAAATTATGTCGCCAGCAGGACACAGAATCAGATGGTAATTATGGCTGTCTGCAGCCTAACTAACTAAAAGTTAATAATTAACTTCTTGCTGATTGCAGTAAGCTCGCATATTTGTATTGAAAAGTTAACAGCAATTGTTTTCCTACACGCGATCACCTGGAAGAATGGATCAAGCGTGTCAATACTCAGACATATCCGACTCCAAATTTTAACCCTTTAGCTGACAAGCTAACAAACACCTCACATAGAATGCTTTTATTGCTTTAGCTTTTCATTATATTGTTCAAATAAATGCCTAATGAATTTCAAAAGGGTTTCTCTGAAAAGTAGGTGAAATACAGTGCGTCAAAAATATTGTTGACAACCTTGTTAGAGGTAAATGTATGGTCGAAAACTTGTGTTTCGTACTTGGTTTGGCAAGGTAAATGCGTGTTCTTCATGCGCATATCAATGGAGAAAAAAATAGTAGCTCTCCTAAACAATGGAACAGATTTTCGCAGTAGCGATAACATGAGCACCCCGTCCGCTAATATGGTGCCGACAAGGTCTTCAAGTTTTATCAGAAAAACATCCGCTGCTGCTCACGGTCGACATTATTGAGACTACCACTGTTGAGCAGGTACATATATTAAGGTAAATTGAAAAGCACAGACTGATATATTGTTTTATAGTGTGTCTATATATTTTTGTAAGCTCAACAATATTGCTGAGCTGCCAGCTAAAAGGTGAACTGTGTTTCACACGATTACGCATGCACGAGAGTTATGATTGGCGCAAAGCTCCTCCATGATGTGACGCGGCTGTTGCGTGCGGCGTTTAGTTTGCGACGGGGCGGAGCTATTCAAATGTATAATAACTGTCCTCCTTCCTTTCTCGGCTGGCGAAATAAAATATCGAAGAACACGGAACCACTGCCGTAGCACGTGACTGCGCAGCCTGTAACGATGGCGGCAGCTGCCTTGCTGAGATAACAGCGTGAGCGGAGAAGCCAGTAGGCAGTGCGCGTGCGTAATGGCGAGTAGACGAGCCTGCGTGGACCTTGCCTGGGTGGCGCAAATAAGGTGACTGCTGATTTCCAAGTCCTGTAAGTTTTATCGAAATGAAGAATCAATCAAGGATTTCCACTCAAGGAAGCAGCTCGCTCTTAGACCATGCCCTCACTATTATTTCGCCTTCAGCAGTGTCTGGTGTAATCGACGTAAACATATCGGATCATTACCCTATATTTGTCACTTTCAAAAATAACCCTCCTAGGTCAGATCCCTGTTATCTTACGTCTCGTCTAGATAATACAAATTTTGTTGATGCAATTGACAAAATTGACTGGACAGTTGTAGCTACCAAACTAAATCCAGAAGAAGCACTTCAGTTATTTTCCTCTTGACTTTCAAGAGCTGTTCATGCCAACACTGTCACGGTTACGTGCAAAAAGAAATTTAAATTTCTGTATAATCCTTGGATCACTAATGGGCTACTTGTGAGCATGAGGATAAAAGAAAACATGTATAGGAAGACTAAAAAACAGCCTTTCAATGTTAATTTAGCATTACGCTATAAGAAATATTGCAACATGTTGAGTAATTTATTCAAGAAATGCAAAAGCGAATAATATGAAAATGAATTCATGAAAAATAAGTTTCATCCAAAAAAACCATGGCAACTTATCAACGAGATTTTGAATGTACCGCGTTCTCGCAGTTCCGTTGAAAAAGTAATTTACAATAATGTGACTTTTACTGACCCGCATAACATTGCTCGTGCATTCAGTAATCACTTTTATTAAATTTCTAATACTACCCATGTTCTGTTCTACTTCTTCTTCTTCTTCTTCATCTTCTTCTTATTATTATTATTATTATTATTATTATTATTATTATTATTATTATTATTATTATTTTCTGTTTATCATACAAGCTGATGCGACCAATCTTTCTTTTTGTTTCCTGTAACATCTGAAGAAGTTCTTGCTGATATTTAAAACTCAACGCTTGTTGCTCCAACTATTTGTGATGTTCTCAGTAACTTCTTTAACCTTATGTTCAAAACAGGTATATTGCCTAGAAATCTACAGAAAGCTAAAGTCATTCCTCTTCATAAAAAGGGTGACAAAGCTCAAGTCGCGAACTATCGTCCTATATGTATTTTACCTTTCATTAGTAAAGTTGTAGAAAAATTAATACTTCGTCGTATTAATATTTACCTTAACAAATTTAGCTTGCTGAAACCCAGTCAGTTGGGTTTTCGTTAAGGAAGCTTGACTAACTTGGCTTTGCTTGCATTAACTTATTATATTCGACATTCCCTTGATCCAGGATACTTTGTTGGCTCGGTCTTTTGAGGCTTTACTTAAGCCTTTGATACAACAAACCACAAAGTTTTCTTACTGAACTGGAGTCTGTTGGCATTTCTGGTCCAGCTCTTAATTTACTAAAAAGGTATCTATTTAATCGTGAATTAACAGTGTACGCAGACGGTGCTTTCTCTGAAAGCCAAATTGTTAACCAAGGAGTGTCTCAGGCCTTGAATTTAAGTTCACTATTATTTTCCATTTTTATATATGGCTTACCTGACTGCCCTAATTTTACGCTACCTATATTATACGCAGACGATACGACTCTCGGATAAATCAAATCATTACTTTCGCTAACTTTGAAACTAAACAGTGGTCTGTCAAAAATTACTGAATGGTGTAACGCCAATTTTCTAGTTATAAACCCTACGGAAACGTAATTCAGGTTATTTAAGTCATCACAGAGACATTTACCTTGCTATCCGACCATAACTCTCAATGGACATGACATTACTGCCTCCACTTGTGTTTCTTTCCTTGGCATCAAATTAGATCCCCGCCTTAAGTTTACTAACCACTTTAAACACATCAAGCAAAAAACATCATTTGGCATAGCACTACTCAAATCACGTGCATTTTTTCCCAAAGATGCATTATTATCGCTATACTTCGCTTTCATTCATAGTCATATCATTTATGGTATCGCTTCTTGGAGTAATACTTATGATTGTCATCTTTCATCTATTCAGCGCACTCAAAATTAGGCTGTCCGCATTATAACGCGAAGCCATTTTTTCTCTAACGCCTCTTCACAACTACGTACAAACCGCATTCTTCAAGTTACTGATTTGTTTAATAATCATTTAGCGATATTATTTTTCAAATTACTAGCTCAACAAAATTCTCACGACTTTATTAGTTCAGATCTCCTTTTTAATCGCAATAACACAAGGTTTGCAGCCCAGGGAAAAGCCTTGTTGCCTTTATGTCAAACTAATTACGGAAAGATGGCTTCCTCTTTTTGCGCACTTAAACTTTGGAACAGTCTTCCATATTTTATTAAGTTATCACCTACTTTGTACTCTTTGAAATATAAACTCAATAATTATTTGCTGTCTGATTATTTTCCTACAATGTATTTTGCTATTTAGAAGCTGTGCAATTACCATTGTGCATCTTTTCTCTTCCTTTTGTGCTTGATGTGTGTCGTCACTCAGTTTTTTTTCTTACATTTTGCTTTTTGCATAATTTGTTCCTCTGCGCTGTATTCCGCTTTATTTTTTTTATATAACTTCTAATCCAAGGGTCCCGGTGCAGTCTCTGAATTTGGGACCCTTGCCTGTATGCCATTTTTTGTAAGAAATTGTTATGAACGAATGATAAACTGAAACTGAACTGAAAAGAGCAACAACTGCCGGACACGCTGCACTGTCATATCTTGATTCCACCAGCCGGGAGGTAAAGGGGCACAGTTATCATATTTGCCAACGTCTCCGCCCTGTTGTCAGACTAGACGCCATACGCAAGAACCACGTCAGATCAGGGAGGAGCTTTACGCCAATCCTTATTGTTTTGGTTGCCTAATCACGCCAACGACAATAAAAATTTGGAGTGGAGTATTTTTGACAACGGACATCCAAAAAGAATTCTTCTAAGTGAAACCGTATGAAAAAAAAAGACTGCCTCTACGTGTTGAATACAAACATACAGACTTACTGCAGGTAATACATGGAAATTATTTGATTTAGTTAATTGGGCTGCTGAGAGCGACAATTAAAATCTTACTCTGTGCCTCTGGCCAAATAACATAGTTGCACACGTGATCTTCGCGTGCATCCCAGTGTCAAATTTTATGAAAACCATAAAGCTTAGTTTTGTACACCAGGTACATGTGATATACACTGTCCCTGGTAACTGCCGACATTGCTGTTCCATTGGCTTGCTAAAGTCACCAATGAATGTTGTTGCGTGAAGACAACTGCGTGACGATGTCGTAGTGCCGATAATGTAATGATGAAAACGGAATGGCATCGATTCATTGTCGAGCATCCGCCATCATCGACGTTGACGGTGTGGCAACCAGATGACAATTCTGAAACCACGATAGTATAGCAAGGACACCGTGATGACGCCGGTATGAAGACAGTGGGATGAGTATGAGATTATTACGACAACCACATGAAAAAGACGGAATGACAACGATATCATATCCACGATGGAATGAAGGGAATGGTACGACACTGGCTGCGTGATAACGACAGTCTGACGACGACGCAGTGAATACGAAAGCATAGTAATACCGCCTTAATCACCTTAAAGTGATGGCAGGATTTGTACGATTTAATAATGAAGATGAAATTGTGTCAATGGAATGACGTAGGCAGTTTAATGACTGCGGTTAGAAAACACTGATAGGACGACGACTTGGCTGAGACGTGAAATGACCATGACGTCATGACGAAAATGAGAGGATGAATTTACTATGAGTAGGACGGGAAGTATTATGACTGCATAACAACGCCGGTATGACAATGAATGCGTGACAACCACTGAATGGCAACACAGTGTCACTGGTGTCATGACGGTGGCATGACGGAATTCGCATAAGGAAGCTGAAATGATGACAATGACACAACGACAGCCACATCGCCATGACATTATAACAACGAATGTGTGACGAATTTATGACAGTGACGGCAAGATGGCAGTCCGATAACAAACCTGAAATTGTGATGATGCATCTACTGCGACGGCATCACGACATAACTCATGCCACCTGGTGGCACAAGTTATTCGACAACTTAAGTCACTGCGTTGGCGTAGGAGGTGTGGCATGGATGACGAAGCTAGAATGACGGCGATGGAACTACCACAATGACGTCACGGAGACGGTATGGAAGCGAATGCATGACAACGATGCACTCACAGCGGTGGCGTGATGACGAAGGCATGATGAGATTCGGATGACAGAGATGGAGTGGCGGTGATGGTTTCACTACGGCGGCGAATTGTAGCTGATGTAAGAGGCGTGTACGTAGCAGGAAATTTCACCGGACTGAATAGAGTGGCTTCACCACCATTTGGTATGCACAGGGACAAACACCTGGAACGCCAGTGCTTGTACGCACAGCACTCGTGACAGCAGAACGCTTTTCTAGCGGTGCTGCTGTCTCTTGAGCTACAGCTGGTTTCCTCGCTACAGCTTGGCTTTCTCGTTTTTGCAGCAAAACATGTGTCTGGAGACCGTGCCACATTCCACGCGGAGGCCACCTGATGACGGCTACCCCATCAGCAGTGACAATGGTGAGAGCGCGAATATAGCTTGAGTGTCCCTCTACTTGCTATCGTAATAAAAACGGACACAGGCTGCGCCTCGTGTACCTTGTGTTGATAGTGATATTCCCGCATACTCCTGTGTATTATCCATTCTTGTCTTCTATCTGCGTAGTGAAATGTAAGTTCATTTTTGGTCAATATGTGCGTCCTGCCTTGAGCTTCGCTGCGCCTAAACTAAACCACAATGAGCGCCTACTTTCTAATTGTGGCTAAGCTAAGATATAGGCGTCTGCTCGAGGCTTTCACCTTTAGTCTAGTTTGTACGAACCCGGCTATATTGCCTGGGGACCATTTTTCAAATATTACCCCGGGAAATGTATATTTTGCCATTGATCGTTAAACTACCACGAAGCCTAATTGTTAGAAAATCGTCCGACCCACATTAAACTTTCCCTGGAACTTGCTCTTTATTATTCCCAAAAGCAAAGTAAAAGTAGCCTAGATATTATATCGTGCGTCCAGCCTCAGCCCACTTCATTGTTTCGGTGCTCTGCTTTTCGCCTCTGTCGTTATACAGCCAAGCGGGAGGCTGCAAGAACTTGGGCTCGCTCATATTGCCGTAACTGGCGTCCTTCTTGCGTCACTGGCACTTGCCACTGCTAGTGGACGTCGGCACCAGCTGCTAGATGTGGGCCCCCACCTTAAGTCCGGCCTTTTCTCCTTCTACATATATCGTATACCTTGGCAACCCTCAGCTGCTCATTCTTGTTTGCTGAGCCCTCTTGCCGTTCGCGGTACTTTCGGAACCTGGGACGCAATGCCAATAAAGCTGCTCGTGATTGCCTTCCATGCGTGTTTGCATCAGAGATTGCACCATAGGAAAATCGATTCACCCATAGAGGCAATGCCTTCGGTGTCTTTGCGTTCATCTCTTTAGAGGTATTCACGCCGTCCATATTCGCCTCTAACTAATTCGGTGACCGTGATTTTCATTGGAGGAAAAAAAAAACCAAACAACATACATAATAACCTGAACATCATTGCCACAGCAAATTGCTCTAATACCCCAAGTGATTAAATTAAACGAAAAAAGCTGTATTTGTATACCTGCAAGGTTGACCGTATTAGCAAAAAAAAAAAACAACCACAAATCGTAATATACGCCATCCGCCTGCAGAATCGTTGCAGAAGAACCGACCTTCATGTTGTATTATTATCGGTTGTTTTTATTCTTTCACAAGCAGTCTGAACATTTACTGTAGCTAATGTGTATACGCTCACTTTATTTAGGAATCGGGCCGTAATGATGTGGGCATTGTATATTATTCGATGCCGCGGCTGTTTTAGGACATGTGTAAAGCACGACCTTTAAAGTTGAATACAATCGCAAGCAGTTTACATCCTAAGCACCAGAACGGACTTTTCGCCGCCATCCTTCGCAATTTTAACAATATACCATCCTCATTTTTTGATTTCGCAAGGCCGATAAAGAATCAGAAGACGAATTTATGAAACTGGGATAACTGCTACTATATATTTAGAGCCCGTGAAATGTTCAGCAGCCCACAGAGGCTAATTAGCGCCTTCTTTAAAAGGTCACCGTCTCATTAGCGAAGGCAGTATCTGTAGGCTAAAAGCCAATTGCGACAGTTCATTCGCCAGTGCGAATAATGAAGTCTGGCTGCCCCCTTATGTTTTGCTCAATATAGGAGTATCAAGCAACCACTTTCTTCTCTGGTAGGATTTAGACCTGACATATCACCAAAGATATCGCAAACAACAGTGCGCAAGTTTCCTTCTTTTGTCTCCTTTATGTCTGCATAAACATAATTGGTTTTTAGTGCTCCGAAAATTCAACACCCAGCTAAGCATGGCGTTAAGAGTGGAAAGATTCAAAAGTTCCACAGGAAAATGCCCTAAAAACTTCATTCAGGGTGAGAAGCGAAAAATCGCTAAAGGCAAAGAGTAGCCGCTTCTCTTCGGTGAGAACATAACAAGCAAGGGTTCTTGCACTCAGTGTTTCTTCTGTAGAAATCTGGATACGTTTCCTCTGAATTCCAAAAATACTGCTGTTCTAGGGACATGTCAGACAACTACATTTATGCTTGCTGTGTACAAGAGGGCTCTTTGAAAGCCAATTTATATCAAAATGAAAATAATACAAGATAGGAGTGTGGAAGGTTGGATGAAGGGAAGAACTTTAATGAAAGGTCCTTCGAGCTACGGGGCGTTGGGACTCCTACGTTGGGACCGGGAGTTGTAACTCCTTGGCCGCATCGTGGGCTTGCTGGACAGCCCAGAGCTGCTCCGCCGGGTCAGTGCTGCGTAATGCTTCTTGTAGCCTGGCGGAGTCTTGGTCCTTGTTTGCGTGGGTCCGACCAAACGGCCAGAGCAAGTTGTGTACATCTAGTGTGCTATGGCAATTTTCGCAATATGATGTTTTCTATATGTCAGGCATGTAGTGATGTAGTCAGTTCTGCGTGGTGTACGTGTTTGTTTAAAGCATTCTGAGCGTGAGGGCTTGAGGACTGGTGAGCTTATTGTGAGGTGTGCTGCACATTCTGCAGTCTAGATAAAATTGCTTTGTGATCTCGTTGTATGTGGGGGGAGGGTCCCGATTCTCGCTGAGATGGTCATGACTAGAATAGGTGGCGTCGCGGAGGATTAGGTCTCGCGCGCTCCTGTGAGCCATCTTATTGAGATTGCGAGGGGCATCCTCGATCTCTCCGAGGTGGGCCGGGAACCAGCAGATGGTGTGATGCTGCAGTGGTGCGGATCTATTGATTATTTGTAATGTTTGGCTTGCAACTGCTCCTTTCTGAAAGGCTTTAGACGTGGGTGGTGGTCGGGTAGTGAGCGCGAGTGCGATGGCGACATGTTCTGCTATCTCGGACTTGTGGGTCTTGACTGTGAGAGCGTTTGTGACTTGACCTTGCTTATTAATCGGGGTGGCAACGAAGGCCTTCCTGGTCGGCCACTGTACCGCGTCTACGAAACAGGCTACGATCGTCTTATCACGTATTTCGCGCAGGATGAACGATCCGCGTGCCAGCCTTCTGGGTTGATGCTGCGTGGGGATCATGTTCCGCGGGAGTGGGCGAACCGCGAAGGAGTTGCGTGTGTCCGTCGGAACGCTTGGATATAGATTCTCTATTACTGTGTTGTCATGACCTAGTTTGGCTAGGATTTCTCTACCCGGTTTGGTTCCAGAGAGTCTTGTCCACTGAGCCCGTTCTTAAGCTTCGGCGATTTCTTCAAGTGTATTGTGTACCGCCAGTTGCAGCAGGAGCTCTGTCTCGGTGTTCTTGGGGATTACCAGCGCAAGTTTGACTAGATTTTTCTGTTGTACATTGAGTTTGTCCTTTTCTGCTACTTGCAATCTGTGCATGACCGCCTCGTCGGTGAAGTGGCATAGCGCAAAAGTGTGTGTTAGCTTGAGGAGATTTTCTTCATTAAGGCCATGTTGTCTGTTTCCTATGCATCGTATGAGATTCAAGCCATTATTCGATGTTATCACGATCTTCTCCACTGTCGCAGCCTTTTTGCCGTTGCTCTCAATGAGCATCCCAAGGACTCTGGTTTGCTGACGTGTGGAATGGTTCCTCCGTCTTTTGTTCTGAGAGTAATGGAGTGTGTGTCTGATTTCGTTCTTTGGCTTGGGACCGCTTCTCGATGGTTTGTAGACGAGGAGCTCCGACTTCACAGGCGAACATCGTGGGCCGGTGGGAGCGAAGTATTCTTCGATCGCGTCGATCACTTGCTGCAGAGCGTTTTCAAATGATCCCAGGCTACCTCCGGGTCCCCAGAGCGTTACGTCATCTGCGTATATCGTGTATTCGACGTTCTCGATATGATCCAGTTTCTTGCCTAAGCCGGCAAGTGCAAGGCTAAAAAGCCTCGGAGAGATTACAGGACATTGCGGGGTGCCTTTGCAGCCGATTTTGTATTTCTGGGCCATGATTTCCCCTAGACGGAGGGTGGCCGTTCTGTCGTTCAGGAACAATTTTGTATTAGCGTAGAGTCTCGTGCCGAGGTCGTGGTTGGAGATCGTGTCGAGTATGTAGTCATGTGATAAATTATGGAATGCCTTTTTGAGGTCTAGCCCTAGGATTACTCTCGCGTCTCTTGTCTCTGCGTGAATGATCTCATGCTTGAGGAGCTTCATGGAGTCTTGAGTGGATAGCCCAGGTCTAAAGCCGACCATTTCTGCGGGGTAGATATATTTTTCTTGGAGATGTTTCGAGAGCCTGTTTAGGACCGCGTGGCCGGCTACTTTGCCGAAGCAGACGTCAGCGAGATAGGTCTGAGGTTATTGATGTTGGGCGCCTTGCCAGGCTTTGGGATGAGCACGATGATGGCCGTTTTCCAGTCTTCGGGTAGTGCTCCGTTCCTCCAGATTTTGTTGGTTTCCTCTGTGAGGGCTTCGATTGAGGTTTCGTGGAGGTTTCTAAGTGCCTTGTTAGTCACGCCGTCCGGCCCCGGCACTGACTTGCTGTTTAGGTTCTGAAGCACCGTGCGTATCTCTTCGATTGAGAAGTCCCGATCTAGCTCTGGGTTGGCTTTGCTGCGATATGCTTGGTCGTGCCTCTAGCATTTTTGGCCAGCGGGAGGTACTTGTCAGCGAGACGGTTAATGAGCTCATTTTCCGGCGTAATTTTGAGTTTCTGATGCATGATCCTGTTCAGCGTACGACCCTGGTCCGCTTTGCTTCGGGTTCTGTCTAAAAGATGTTTGAGCAGGTGCCACGTCGTCCCACTGTTGATGCGGCCGTCCGCGGTCTCGCCCACTGGTTAGATAGTTGCGCGCAATATTCTGCAATCAGCCGGTTGACGGAAGAAATTCTTTTCCTCAGCCGTCGATTGTGTCTTTGTTCTTTCCATCTCCTGGTGAGCGATTGTTTGGCTTCGAGCATGTGAGCCAGTCGGCTCTCCATGCTTTGAACAGTGAGATCTGTCTCTATTTCCTTCGCGGCCGCCTTAATGTCGGCCTTTAGTTGGGACATCCCTTGTTCCCTTGATTGATTGCCTGTTCGGCGTTCGTGTCTGAACTCGCGGAACTTGTCCTAGTCGACGTAAGTCAATTTTTTAGGTTCTCTGGATGGGATGTCCATCGCTGTCTCAAAATTATGATGATCGCTGCCCAGATCCTCGAAGCGGTTGTTCCACAGGTATTTTGGAACGTTGCGGACGAAGTGAGATTTGGCGTTGTGTCGCGGTTGACCCAGTTGCCCGTTGTTGTGGGGTATTCGGCGTTCGTGATGAGCGTTGGGTCAAGTTCATCGGCGTCGTTTGTTAAGTCCTTGCCCTTGGCTCTGCTGGCGACGTATCCTCAGGCCGTGTTGGTCCCCAGCCACGATCATGGGGTTGTCACCGGCACGGTTGCAGGCGAGCTGGAGTATTCGCCTAAATTTTTGTGCTCTGTGCTTGGGGCTGCTGTAAACGTTTAGGATGAATATGCTCTTGGCGCTCTTGGCTCTGGGAAGACTTCCGTGAGAATCAATCCGCAATTTCTGCGGTCGTGATTAATTTTGTGTGTCGTGTGGGCTAGCTTGTTGCTGACCAACGTGGCGATACCTCTACAATTGTTTTGCAGTGTGGTTGTGGTCGTTTCATAGCCGGATAGCGAGGGTGTAGCGGTATTTGTCTCTTGTACGAGAATGTCTTGGGGTTTGTCTTTTTTGGCTTGAATATATTGTTTTAGGGGGGCCTTTTTGCGGACGGAACCCCTGCAATTCCATTGTCAAAGGCGAAACGTTTCACTTTGCACAGCCATCTTTGTTGTTTGTGTCGGGTGGCCTTTGTGAGGCGACGTTTTTGCTTTGTCTATCGAGCGACAACGCCCGAGATAGCTTGGTGATAGTAGACTGTGACGTCATTGATAGTATACTGGTCTGCCATTTCTAGCGCGCTGAGCCTTGCCCCATGGATGTTGATCGTCTCCATCATGTGGTTGATTTGTGGCGTTTTCCTGTCGTAACCTTCCTGGAGAGTCCCTAGAGTCGTCGCAAGTTTGTCTTGCCCTTCCTTCAGTGACGCGACGGTAGTTGCAAGCCCGCCGAGCAGTTCCTTGATTTCCTTAATGTCACTGTCCGTGCTCGATGCATGTGTGCTTGTCACGGTTTTTCCCTTATGCGGATTGCACGTGGATTCCGCGACCGATACTTCTGGTACCATAGGTTGTGATGTGGCTTTCGTTTGATTAGAGTCGGATGGTGGTGGCGTTTTGAGCTGTCTGATTTCCTCGACGAGTTGTGTGATTGTTTGCCTTAACTCTTTGTTCTAGTCTTTTAATCGTATTTGCTTTTTCTACCTGCTCTGGCTGTGCCATAGCACTCACCTGGCTGGTGGCCCGCTGTTGGTGCTGCTGAACTCGTTGGGGCCACGTCAACCGGTCATCACCGCCAACTAGTAGGCTGGAGGCTAATCTTATCCTTGACCAGGATCTCTGGCTTGGGTTCCTGGAGCGTCCTCGCGATCGTGACGACAGGCGACCGCGGTTCCTCGATCTCGAGCGACCCCGCTCGCCGGACAAGCGAGCATCTGCGTTGGCGGCCACGATGTCGTTGATGGCGCTACACTCGGCGTTCTTGAGCGGCGGGAAGTCGTGCTGACTCAGGGCGATTGGTCCTGATGTCGTAGTGCTTTTCAACTGGTCTTTCAACTGGTCTTCTTCGGACGACGTAGGGGAGTAGGAAGCGGTTCGTGCATTCCTTGCTTGCCATGACGTGATTTCCTTCGCAGAGCGCACACTTGATCGAGGTGCACACATGATCTGCGTTAGGGTTAGCTAGTCCACAGCCTTTGCGAATTGCGTCGTCGGGCGAGGGGCATACGTCCGCAGGATGGCCGAGTCTGCCGCACACATGGCACATGACGATCTGCTTGCGCTAAAGAGAACACTTGATCAGGGCATTGTCGTATCTGACATATTTCGGGACTCGAAAGCCTTCGAGGGCGATGATGACCATGCCAGTTTCCTTGATTCTCTTTGGCGCCAGAGCGAGCGGGTTGCGTGGGTTAACGGTCTTCGGGTTATGGAGTCCTGCGTCTGATCGAGCGGAAACCCTCTTATAACGCCTTTGCACGTTTCGTGCGGCGCCATCCTATATGCAGTGGTTTCAAACGTTTACTCTCCTATGGAAATGCTGCGGATCCTGAGGTATTTGGCTGCGTTCGCTTCGGACGGTGTGCTGACCACTATGATGTTCTCCTTCAAATTGGGGAATATCGTGTCCTAGCTTCGCTCGTTAGGTTCGATGCAAGCAGCCATGCAAATTGCTTTGCTGACCATAAATTGGCCTACCTTGGCTATGTTGATACCGCCACGTATGCGAATCGCGATCTTGATGTCATCCTGGGGCAGCGTGGGCATCCTCCTTGGTTTCATCAAGGAGATCCTTGCTGTTGAGACGGTCGCGGTCGTATTCCCTCCCTTTCGCTAGTGGTTAACGAGGTTGGGCTGGCTCAACACAGTCTTGATTACTGACGGGCGCGGCGCCACGATAGTCCACCCGGTGTCTGCGGTGATGTCTTCCGGGCTCATGTCTTGGCCATTGACTTCGTATGCCATCGCTGCAGGGTCGTTCTTGGGTGTAGAAATCTACGAATTGTTTATCATTCTAGGGCCATTCTACGTCAAACGTGTTATACATTGCGTTTGACCCTCCCCTATTCTATTAAAAAGTGTGGTCAATCACACTGGTGCACTATTTGCCCTCATAAACTATTTTCGCGAGAAAAAAAACACTATCCCTCTTACAAGGATTTCGATGTCGCCGTGGTGGGCGTTAACTTGCTTGCAGTCAAACACCCGCAAAATACAATACTTCACAAAGCACCTTTAAAACGTGCTGGATGCTGTAAAAGGAATTGCGATTTCATATTCCCTTTGATTGGCGGCAGCTTCACTGTCTCGCAATGGGCTTCTTTGTTGTGGAATAATACTGCTTCTAATAGCCAACTTTGACTATTTTTAGAAATTCCCGCACGCTTTACTGCATCACGTGAATGAATAGTTAGCAGGAAATGTGTAAAAATCAAATGAAGTTGATGGCTGAGTATTTTTCGAGCGGAAGAGCTGCAAACAATGAAGAATGGGTGGAATGCTTCATGCTCAGGCACACGTAGATTAGTGATGCTTTCCAACTAAAAATACCTGCTTAAGTTCATTTTGAAGGGTGTACAAAATACATCCCTTTCTGAACGTTTAATAAAAGTAGTTTTTCTTTGAAGCGAAGAAAATGAATCTTGTTCAGAGTCCACCGCGTCCTTCGGCGCGGGCCCGTGAACCTTTTTCGCTGCGCCGCCGACTTCTATGGGCAAACAGAATGAAGTGGCTGCCATTTGCGCGGCAAAATTGCACGCTGGTACGTGTTTTGACGTTTCGAAACACATTCGCCGGTTTTCCGCGTTCTTGTCCCCGAAGTAACTGCCAAAGAAGATAATGGTGGTTCATTTAAAACTGTATTCGTATATCCCAACAGTGTATAACAAAGATCAGGGGTACACTTGTAGGTATTTCTTCTCCGCTACCTCCCGGTTGTTACTGGCGACTTCGAATTCTTACGCTCAGTTCTTAGGCAGAGATGAACTTTGCTGCAGATACCACGTCGTTGACCGAGCGTGCGGGATTCGCGTATCGTCTTTTGGTCGCATCTCTTTGAAGCACGTAACATGGACATTGCGAATTGTGAACGTAGTAGCATTTTGTCATATTTTGTATCGAATGCCTGTGCTCTCACATTGATGATAATCTGGTCTGCAAAAAGGAAAGTGGGTGCGATGAATATCTAGAAGGGCGAAGCCACCAAGCAGTTACGGAGCTCATGGCTTTGGCATGCAGCGCGGGGGCAAGAGAGTTCAAGGAAAGTTCGGGTATGAAATGGAAGCAACAAGATGGTAGGGTTTATTCTCCTAGTGTGGCCACTATGATGGAAGGAAGATGTCACACTGGACCTGTGACGGCTTCTGCAACTGAAGCTCGTAGCTCTGAAGCTATGAACACAAAGAATTTTAAAGCGCTTCAACTCTTAGTTTGCGAATCAACTAGTGCTATATATCTCATGCACTCTTCTGCACGGTGTATGATTGTTTATCCGACAATTGAGATTTATCACACGAAATGAGCATACCTTTCATTACGCTTGCCCTCAAATTCCAAGTAAAGATATTATGTAATACTGAGATTTTACAATGTTCAATATATTTTTTATTACGTAAATCTCATCAGAACAACTGTTCGTGAGAACACTGACAAACCACCTTCACAAGCAGTGATTGCGGAGCTAGCGTTACTTTGATGACATAGTACATATTTCTTTATGGTAGCAGGAAGTTTCTCCGCCCATGTATCTCCTATTTCCTGCATTTAAAGAAGTCAGCTACCAGCCTGTTCAGGTTATACCTTAATTTGCCCCATAACAGTGGCTACTGTCCAACATGAATCTTGAAAATCCTAAAACATGAATTTCCTGATTTGAGACAAATTCACAATTTCTACAATTCAGTTCTACATCACAGTACAAGAAGGAGAATCTATCATAAAAACTGCTTCTTTATTTATCTGCAAACGGAACTGTTTCCAACGTCTCATGGCAAGAGTGTTGCGACGGCTTTGGTGGTACCGCAGAGCTCTTCGTAACTAGGGCCTGTCTTCAGATTACGCTCCCTACAAGGGAAATATATTTACACCATATCAATAAAAAATATCAAAATGTGCTCTCGGTGCCAGTGAGAAGCGCTGAAGAAGAAAATGTAGAACTCACTGCGAGATTCACGTCTACCATCCTCTTCCATGGTTCGCGCACCTTTCACCATTTCGGGCCATCATCACTGACGACTGTTAACGCTGGGCTCCGCTCCTTCTCAGCCACACCAGTATTTCTAGTGCAAAGACCATATGTGGGCGACGTCAGTAAAATGCAAAGCCCCCGAAAGCACCAAAACCGGGAAAACCTTCTATGTGCTACGGCGTCTGTTGTACCTGCAATAATATAAGAATGCTGCAGGGAAATAGCAGCTTGTAGCCAGCCTTTGATTCCAGCCTTTGATTCCAGTAGACAGCCTTTAAGTCCCTTCCGAAACTTCGTACCAGCCAACCACACTATATTGACATTGGCAGCAACGTAATAACACAAGGCAACGTACAATACTGCTGCCGGTGCAAAGAGCGAATCTTTCCGTGGCCCCAAAGAAGCGAGGCAGCACAGTGACGCGGCCTTACTGACCAGCGCGCATGGATGCGCAGAACGCTAACATAATTTTTCATCGTCCCTAAAACGAAAATGCACTCCAAATAAATCTTCATAAGTCGATTTACTTTGTACAATCCTGCAAATGAATTCAAATATCCATTATTACTGAGAACGCATCACCAATCTGAGCATGAGACATTACTCAGATTTTTCAATGATCGCAGCTGTTTGCTTATCGACTTCAATACCTTTTCACAGTTGTAATTTATTTATGTATCTATCTTAACCTCAAGGAATGCCCATTACAAAGTTAATGGGTATACTACAGAGCGTTAATAAAAAGAACTGTTGCAACAAAAATAATATTTCGCATGAACAATAAACAAACTTGTAAGAAATGTACCATTGTAACTAAGAAAAAGCGCAGTAACATCAACATCTAAAAGTGAAACCAAACAGGTGAAAACAGAAGGAAAAATTGAGTACAAATACTTAAGCATGTCCAGCCTCTTATTCGATGTATTGCTAATAGCAGTAGGTACTTGGAGCAGCAGAATTCATTATGATGTGGTTCGAAGTAGAAATTCATGCGAAGAGGTCACAGCTCTACAGCAATGAACTTCAACTTTTTGGAGGTATTCAATTATAGGTGATATGATAACAGGGGATATGTTGCACTGCTCACGAATATGATTGTTGTGATAGTCAATTTTATGAAAACTAGTGAGCCAGGCTGTTTCACGCTAAACGGTAAGTTATACAATGTTAAGCATTGAATTCATGATTTTAATACTGGCTGTGGTGTCATAATTGGGCCAAGTGAAGCAAATAAAACGAATAGGCTCTGTTTCAAGTTAGCTTATCATTGCATTACCTCCGAGATCGCCAGATAGGTTATGCGTATTCAAGTGCGGGTAAATGTAAATGGTGTAGAGAAGGTTTTTGAGTGATGAAGGTGCAATGTAGAAGTTACTTCGCAAGTACCCACGAGAACAGTTAGCTCAGAGGATGATGTACCTTAGATCATGGTTCCATGAGAGGTTACTACAAATATGAACACCGAGATATTTGTAAAAGTGAAACATACTCATGAGACGTATTATCAAGATGGCAGTGTGGACATGCTAATGAAGTGCGAGACATGCGCATTGATTTGCATTCTGGAATATTTGATTCCATGCTTCGCGTTTGACACCAGGCAGGTATGTTGGCACTCACTGTCAACTATCCAGCCATGTGATATTGATTTATTGTGTCCGTAAGACTCCTAAAATTTTGTAAACATAGTCCAAATGAGCGTCATATCGCAGTATTGCTTCACCACAAAGCACATTGTGAGACAAAGTAGCGGCCGCCAATGAAAAATGACGAGGAAAATCAATTCCTTCTTTAGCATCCAGCATATCTTTAGGGCCCTCAGGGCAGTTTTGTAGCTTTGCGGGTGCCATTTTTTTTCCACAAGCCACACGTTTCGCGTGCCCCGGCAACATTCAAATCGCTGGAGGTGACAGATCTCTTTTTTGCAACAATAGTTTACGAGGCTAAATAGTACACCACAATAACTCACCGCACTTTTATGGAATAGAATCAGTAAGGGTCGAGCGCAATTTCTGCGGCATTTTGCAGGGAACTACTCTTAATATTATATAAGTATATCGCAAGAGATAATAATTACGCGGCATGGTGGTGCTGTAAGAATGCCGAAATGGCCATCAATTAAAATTATTCCGTAATATATTTTATTCAAGGACTTAAACTAATAATGAGAACTGTATTCGTTCCTTTCTAGGTCAGAAAATAAATTTGCAGATAAGAGGCGAAATAAATAATTTAAGTGATAAATTTCCAAAAACAATTCATCATAGGAATAGTGTGTCAATCGATATTTTCACTATGGATGGTGACCTTAAATTTATTTGATTGTCATCATATTAAGCTTTATTTTCATCCTCAAAAATTACTTAGTTGTATACCTGGTGTTTTTGCTACATAGCCACACATGTTGGTGTCATTTAGGTACCTTGTTTTTGTCCCGATAGTTGTTGATATCCATTTATATGGACATTTTCGTGCTTTCCTGATTCTTAGCAGTAGAATGGGCATTTTTGAATTGCTCTGTTAGTATTTTTTACGAATTTATTCACCTGCACGTCTTCTTAATTTTATCTTCTTCCTCTACCCTCTATAGTGCCAGAATTGCTGAAGCTGTTAGAAATATAATTATTCAATCAATGCTTCCGTAACCTCACATTTCAAAGAAGCCTGAAAAAAAGTGGTTTTATTTGGCAGTAGCCCGATGTCATCTGAGACACGCCAAAATTAGCAGCTCCGGATTAATTTTTAGTAACTGGTCGATCGTAGCTTGCATTCAAAGCACAGTACACTGGCTTTATTGCATCTTCCCTTTCATAGCATCAAATGGTTCCCGGCCCATATGGGAATCAATGTACACTTTGAGCTTGTTAATGCCAATGAGTTGGCCTATGACTGTGCGCGAGGTCTTACACACCGCGGCGGTTCAGGTGGACTCACGGGTGGCGACTTAGGGCTGTACAGGGATTCGCTTCTCACCTTCCATGAATTCTTGACACATTATCAACTTGCTCGGCGGGCCTTTCCACTACCACACCCTAAACTTAATAGACCACAATCGTCGGCGTTTTGCATGCTTCAAACGGGGACATTTCCCTCCAGGGGCAGGTTCAGTCACTTCGCGCCTAATGTAGAACCCCTCTGTCCAGACTGTGGGGAGGCGTACATGCTCTTTATCCCATATGCTCTGGCAATGCCCTGCGTTACGCAGCTCATCGCTAACCACTCTAACCGACTCGGAGGCAGCCCTTAAGAGCGGCGATCTCTCAGAGCAACTACGGGCTGTCCAGAGGGCCTGCGACAGGGCGGAGGACCACGATCTTCCGACCCCGACGTGGGTGCGGCCCGCGACGGCTACGGGGACTCCCTGAAAAGGGAGGCACCCTAACGCCGGTTCCTCAGGACCATTAATAAAGTTCTTTGTCTGTCTGTCTGTCCCTCCATCCAAATGCGCCCGGCGCCAGCGGGATCAGCCCAGGCTACCTACTCGCAAAACTTTGTTTTATTCTTAACAAACACACTGCAGGGAGCGCTCGACTATCTGAACTATTAAAACTGCTTGGTATACTATACAGTGAAGAGCGACTAACGAATGCAGTGGATTTAATGATAATGGTGGCTAGGCTCTGAAGAGTAATGCACATCTGGCAACAGTGAAATTGGTACGGTGATTGATAACAAGGTCAACGACTTCTACTGGTTCGCCTGCATTGTGAGTTTTGACAGTTATTTTTCAAGAGGTAGCAAACGTCAGAATTCAGGGTTACCGCTCTTTTTACGTACAAAGCAGCAGCGTTGTCTGTGGAGGCTCTTCGCCCCTTGCCGCGATGTGGCTCATTTTGCTTTGTAGGCGCGCAGCTCCAGTTCAAGTTTTCGCTGACTTTGCGAGGATAATGACCAAACAGTGCGTGAACATAAATGTAAAGCAATTAACAAACAAATTAACTTAACATGTAAACATCCTCTTTGAGATGCATAAGCTGTCGATATCGGAGAACGTCTTTGATGAACATATTTCCTGGATATGTTCATAAATTCCTAATTCGCGGGTTCGCATTTTTATTTTACTTTCTCGTTGCAGATCCGCCACAGTTACTCACACTCGCTGGCCTGATTGTTTTTACTTCTATCACCGTCATAAGTGTAGCACGGTTTTAGTCCCTTGAACAAACTTTTTGTCAGGCAACTCCAGTCGCACAGAGCAATATTTAGTGTTATCAACATGTTAGATTTTGGATGCAGAACCAAAGCCTTAAAACGGCAGAGTGAGTGCGTTAGTCCGGCAAGATGCTGCCGAATAATCTTTATTGAACCCTACTATTTCTGTTCAGTCCTGTCAATCATTGTGCACGTGCAACCCTTCCGAAAATCGAACTGTGCGTGAGCGCAGCAAAATGTAAAACCTAGGCAGTGACTTTTGTTACGCTGCTGAAGACGAGCCTTGGTTTTCTTTTCTCTCTTTTAAACTATGTAATTTAATCGTATGCTCATACTTTCGGTATACAACTACATTCCCTCAACGCTGTTGCGGACATGCTTCTTTTCTATCTGTCTGAAAGTTTTACTGCACAAGAAGAGGCAGCTGACAAACGGAATCCATTTCCCGGAACAGTTATTAAGCTCTGGTGGAAAGTTGCTCAATCAATAGAACTATTAAACCAAAATCCACGTCTCTAAGAAACAACAGTGGTTAGGTTATACCATTACCTGCCAGGCAGTGACAATCGGTGCTTTTAATGCGACTTGGCACTGATCTGTCTTGTTGTTTAATATGTTGATACATGATGACATAAATGTGCTGCATCTTTTTGAAGGCTCCTACAGAAAAACGTATAGTTCCTGTAACGCATCTTTTTCGATTGGCGGTACATGAATTTCCGGCCTTGAAAAACGACTGCTCATCATGTCATAATCAGGATCATCACAATCTGAATGGTCTATATGGGAACAACCTTTATAAAGTCTCATATATAACTGTTTTCGAATATGCATATAAGACGTGTGGTCTTGTACAGAGTAGTTCGCAATCAGTTTTGTAAGCAACAACGCTTTCACACGACCCTCGTTTGAGGACTTCCTCCAAAGGCTAATCAAAAGTGCCGTTGGACGAAATTTCCAAATACGAGTGCGTCAAACCATAACGCTCCTACATTACCCTGGGTATAGTACGGCGTCTCATGCAGGCTGGAGCACGAAGACCGTAGACGATCGACAAAGTTATTAGCAGTAGGGTGGCGAAGACGCAAGATGATTACGGTAACCATCACTTCTCGTCGGTGCATGGATGGCACGTCCGCATCGAAAACCAATTTACCCGTCGTGCCGCATAACACGAAAATGCGACCGTTTGGACTGTCAGCGGTCTCTCGGTTTTACTGCCCTTCCTAGTTACCCCCAATACAGCCAATAAAGCGTGAGCACTACAAGCTAGAATGCCTCCAGGGCCCCGAATGATGTTTGCGCGGCGCAACTGGAGATTATCTTCTGACCAACCACAAGTCCGACTTTTACTCCCCTTCACACATACATGTAAAACTCGGAAAGTAATATGCTCACTACAGAACCACCGAACTGTTTTGAATAAAGTCTACTGTATGAAGAAAAAGCTAAATTTCTCTAAGATTATAAAGCATCATTCTGACTTGCGACCCCAAGCACTACCAAAACTCCCAAAAATCAGAAACCTAAATAGAAAGACAAAGAATGAACTGAACTATAAACCAGACGTTGAACCAAAATAGCGTTTGGGTTACGGTTCACGTCCAGGGCGCTGCGATTTCCGTCTGATTCCGTTCCAGCTCGGAAAAAGAAATTATTGCGACGGTTCGCGAACCGGATCTCGACACCGAACCGGTTCGGAAATTGGTACAACACAATGATCTTCATCCTGCGCTATAGCTAAACACTGCAGACTGCTTTCGACTGAGCAGGCTTTGTCGGGATACAGAAGAAATGGGCTTTCTGGAACACGGGAAAGATAAATCAATGCTTTTTAACATGAATAATAATGAAGTTTAATGTTGTGGAGCTAGAGCAGCCAGACACAAAATACGATCACCTTAAGAACTGCGGTCGGAAAAGTGTGCGACATACAGTGCATTGCCTCGACGCATCGTCCTCCTTTCCCGATTTTTCCTTTATAGTTATCCATGCGAACTTATAAATACTATTTTCCGCTGTCACAACCGAATTATTTTGTTTCATTTGTTTCGTAAATGTCATAATAGAATTTAGAAACATAACATGGCAAACTTTAGGAAAAAACTGAAAGTCCTGCCATGAATGTATAAAAAATAGCGACACACATGAAGTAAAATGAGGTAAACTAGTCTCGAACACACAGCTCATTTTCTATGCATCACAAGCTCCACAAGTTAACTGCAAACGTCAGCTCACGAAGAGCATGCGGCGTGACCGTCAGCTGTACTGCTCAAAGTACACTGAAAAAGAAAACATTGTCAGAAACCATAACTGAGCATGTGTTGGTGGGCTAGTTGGTTAAGCATGATTACAAAAACGGCGCCGAATAAAACAACACACGAAGAAGGGAAACACGAGACAGCACGTAGGCGCACTAACAACTGACTAGTTGTTAGTGCGCCTACGTGCTGTCTCGTGTTTCCCTTCTTCGTGTGTTGTTTTATTCGGCGCCGTTTTTGTAATCAGAAACCATAGTAGTAACCAAAGATTCACTATAGAAATATTCGTTTTCAGTCGATTGGTAATCTGTTGCGCACACTGTTTGCCAAGTTTGCCTCGTTATGAAAAATAGGATGGTGCCGGAATTCTGTCTAATATAGCTTAAAGTTATATGATGCCTAACTTAGCTACTGCACTAGAGAGCACCGAAGAATGCCCGGCTCAACCGCGCTGCTATCGAAGGTAGCGCTGGACCCTGAGCATATTGGAAGACAGGATGTTTTGCGGTTGCAAAACGTACAAGTCATAATACAAAATTCGAATTCAACGTGCGACACTGAGTCCAGGCAGCGCACGCGTTAGAAGCAACAGAATGGAAGAAAGGCCATCGAATAGAAATAAATAGCCATCGGATTTTTCAAGAAAACACGTGCAATTAACTTTACATATTGTCCACGCAATGCTGCTACGTGTAAACGCTTCATTTTGCATCATATGTTGAATATCTTTAGCCTTACAAAACTGAGAGGAGAAACATTGGCGGCGCCTTCGTGGCTGTCATATTTTTTTCGGTTAGCGCTTCCTCTAAAGTTAGCATGCTAACTCTGCGAGTGCTGCGAGCAAACGTGATATCTCTAATAACCAAACTGAGCGCTCACTTCGGCACCGGTCTACCTCTCTTCTTATTACCTTGCCCATTCCGCAGCGGTTGGCTATATTTGATCCTAGCCGCAAGAGTGAAAGTGAAAACTTCCAGGGCATACGCTACTCGCATCAGCCAATGTCTCGCGATCGATAGTAAGGCTCCTGGCCGTCTTTCCTTCCAAAGCTCCCCCCAAAGTGTTGTGGAAGCGCGAACTGGGGAGGCAATGTGAAAATGCCACAGGAATCCTGAGAATTTGTTACTAATGCCTAGGAACTCGTTCGCTCGTCTGCTACCTCGCTTTTAGTTACTGATTGTCTAGCTTATGCATGTCTAGCCATCGCTACCAATCATTTACTATTACGCTATTATAATGATAAGATGTTTGAACTTGACCAATTATGTATTTCTCTTGCAGATATATTGTTTCAACTTACCAAACGCTGTTACAATCGTTTTTTTTTGCAACACCAGTTTTTGTTATTTCTTTCCCTTTTTAATGTCCCATTTATTTACGGCTTTGATGCGGCGACAGCGACGTCACCAGTTTTTATCTCATTCTAACGCTACCAATCATATACTATTACACTATTGCGACAATTCTACCTGTAAACATTTATGTGTTCCTTCCTTTTATGACGACATTGACATGGCGACGGTGACATCACCAGTCGTTTTCTCGTTTTCTTTTTCTTTGAAGTTTCGACGATACCAACATTTTACTCTTACACTTTTATAATTATTACACAGATTAAGTTCCTTACTTTCCTTTTTTTTTACCAAACGTTACCAGCTTTTTTTATGTGGCTTACACAAACATCTACTTGCCAGACTCCGGTCCACTGTTCGAATACCGGTCAGAATTTTTTTTTTAATTTCTAACGCTACCAGACTTCAACAATTTTACTATTGTAACGATGCCATGTTTGAACTTGACCAACTATTCATTTATTTCGCATACATTAGGCACCACGGGACGGACATATTTTCCTTCTGTATTCGACAAAAAATGCACACCCATTATTAACGAGCAGAAAGCACTGCACAAGCAGGAAGGAGTGGAAGCGATCTGCGCCTTATGGACGCTGGCGATAGGTGTTTTACAATCTGGCACCTTGCGAGTGGCAGTTGCTTGCGTTGCCGGCACTGTGACATGGCTCCAGTGCTTCGGCCTGACGCTGCACGGGTGTACACAAGGCTGCCACGTCTGTGTTTGTGTGGGCGGGGGTCGGGTAGCATCGGCCTTCAATATTAAGCGTAAGGTCAGGGTATTGAAGTGCCATCCATTGCGACCACGGCCACGCAGTTCCGTGCTTGGCTCTTTTTGTCTTGTTCATTCGTGTGAAACACGATGGGCACGCCTAAGATCAAATTTTCACTTTGAGTAACGAATTACTAACGATCGATATTTTTCTAATAAATGTGCAGGTTAGGACAAGATGGCGCAAATACAGAGAAATATTTATGTATACCTATCAAAGACAGAGAGAGAGAAAACAACGATAGGAAAGGCAGGGGGTCAACCAGAAGAGCGTCCGGTTTGCTACCCTACACTGGGGGTGAGGAAAAGAGGAATAGAAAGAGGGAAACAAGGCAGAGTCAGCACTCAGTGCGTATGAGAGGGAGACTATACATGGGGACACTAAAAACGGTCTGTTAAGCCGGTGCACTTCAAGTATTGCACTAGTGCACGAATCGCTTTTCGAGCCAGTGACGGGTGTGGCCACGGTCCGCGTATCTTTGACTCGGCGAACGGTCTGGAGTCCAGTTGGTGTGAAATTGCCCGCAGAGAGATGCATTGGACATCAAAGCAAGGGCACGTACGCGATAGGTGCTCGATGGTTTCCTCGCACCCACAGGAGTCGCACATCGGGCTCTCGGCCATTCCTAAACGATAGCAGTACTCGTTCGTGAACACCACTCCCAGTGACAAGTGGCACAGCAAGGTAGTTTCGCCGCGGGAAAGGCTAGATGGCAGTTGTAGCCGTAGCGTGGTGTCCACTTTATGTAATCGGCAATCGAAGGCACTTGAACTCCAGAGAACTTGTGACTTCTTGCGTGCAAGTTAGCGAAGTTCCCTGGCAGCATCCGACCTCACGAAAGGTGTTGGACGCGTCTGGGTGTCTTCGTGGGCAGACCAGGCAGCCTTGTCCGCTAAGTTGTTGCCGACGATGCCGCAGTTAGCAGGAATCTATTGAAATATAATGTAGTGCCCTCTTTCCAGAGCATGGTGGTGCACTTCCCCGATGTCAGATATCAACTTCTCGTAAGTTCTGTGATGTTGTGCAGACTTGATACTGTGAAGAGCTGCCTTAGAATCACAAAGTACGAACCACTTCTCTGTTGGCTTTTCCGTGATGTACGTCATAGCGGCATGGAGAGCCGCAAGTTCTGCCAACGTAAATGTAGTCATGTGTGACAATTTCAATGTAACTGTAACCTGCCTAGCTGGAACGACTAATGTGGCAGTTGAGCTGGTAGGTAAGGTCGAATCATCGGTATATATATGAATGTGGTCATGATACATGCTGTAATAGGAGCGCAAGTTGCTTAAGAGCCGGTGATGGATGATTGGACTTTTTTGTAAGTCCAGGAATAACAAAATTCGCTTGAGGCTGTCGAAGGCGCCACAGGGGAGATGAAGGCTTCGCCGCCGGTGTAAAACATGTCGGTATGCAACCTTGATGAGTGCTAATCACATGTGAAAAAGGTCGCTTGAGGTCTCTCGGCTGGTAAGGAGGCCAGATGATGGTCGGGGATCCGTGACAGATGGCCAATGAGCGCTCTAAGAGAATCTACAGCTACATGTGTCTGGATTTTATATTCTCCCGCGATGGCAATTGTTGCTGCTGTTGAGGTGCACCGAGGCAGCCCTAAACACAGGCGTAGGGCTTGACCTTGTATGTTCTCCAAAGCGCGAAAGTTCGTCTTCCATGCATTAGACAACACGGGAAGACTGTACGATGGGAATCCGAGAAACAATACCCTGTACAGCGGCATCATAAAATGGACTTGCGCACCCCAATTTTTCCCGCAGAGAAATTTGAAGACCTGAGCGACGGCAACTAATTACCTCTTCATATAAATGCAGCGAGAGCTCCACGAGAGCTTGTGGTCAATGATGACGCCCAGAAAGCGATGCATCTTAACATGGGATGCAGCTTGACCAATAATTGAAACAGGATACAATGGCAATTGTTTGCGCATGAAGCCAACCAATGCGCACTTTACAGTAGACACACCGAGGCCTTGTCCTCGTAGATAAGACGCCGTCATGGTTCCCGCCCGCTGAAGCCTTGCTCGTACCTGAGGGCGAGTCACCGCAGAGGCCCAGATGCAAATGTCATGGGCGTATATTGATACATGAACTGCCTGCGGTAAGTACTCCGCTAGTCCTACCAGGAGGAGGTTGAACAAAATACGACTCAGCACTCCACCCTGCGGCACACCACGGCAGATGTAATGACCTAAACTTGGACTGTCTTCGGTCTGTAAGTAAAAGCACCACTCAGTCAAATAGTCCTGAATCAATTGATACATCCAGCAACTAAATCCAATAGCCTCAAGTGAGTTCAGTATGGCATCAGGGCGACGTCGTCGTATGCTCGTTTTATGTCTAGGAAAAGTGCCATTGATAGGCGCTTGAGGCTTTTTTGAATTTGGACAATGGTTACGATGTCAATGACGTTGTATATGAACGAGCGATCTCGACGAAAGCCCGTCATAGCGTACGGATAGATGTTCAGTTGTTATAGGTACCCTTCCAAGCGAGTGAGAACCATTCTTTTAATCACTTTTCCGACGAAGCTCGAAAGCGCGATCGGATGAAATGGTGAGAGCTTAAACGGTTACTTCCCAAGTTTCAGAATGGGGTTCAAGCGGCTAGGAACGCTCTAGGAGCGGTTTAGGAACGGTGCCGTTCTGCTAAGACTCATTGTAGTAGTTGAGCAGCTCATCCCATGCGTGATGTACAAGTAGACATGCGGTAGCATACGTGATGCCATCAGGACCTGGTGACGAAGAGCGCCTGCAGGTCGCCAGCGCAGCATCAAGCTCTTCGAGTGAAAATAGCACGTACATTTCTGGTACACGTCCCTCACGGATGTCCTTCAGTACTGCGCCAGTAATGATGGCCACGGATCCAGCAACCCATGCACAAAACTCTTCACCCACTTGAAGTTCCGAGTGGAGTTAGTAGAGGGCAAGAGCAGCGAAGGGCTTCCTTTGATGCGGAGATGAGCGAAGACCCCTAATCGTTCTAAATATGTGCGAGAGCAATTTTCGGGGATCAAGCGACTGACAGAATGTTTTCCATCGCTTATCCTCCAATTTATCCATGCGACGCTGGATTTTCTTTTGTATGCGTCGTGAAGCCCTCAGATCCAAGACGGACTTCGTGCGCCGATACCTCCTCTCCGCCTGTCGGCGTGCCGCACGCAGCCTATCCAGTTCCACGTCCAAGTCTGTTCGCCTTTCTGACCTTGTAAGCGAGCAAATGGATGTTTTCAAAGCCTCTGCGATTGCTCCTTCGATAATGTGTGAAAGGCCTTCCCGACATGTGTCATCGATATCCTTCTTAAACTTTGACTAGTCAACAGTACGCAAAACAGTAGAGGAGCGTTGCTCATCTCCTCTAATCTTTATGTATGTTGGAATATGGTCGCGTCCATGCGTTTCTATCTCCATAAATCATTGGACGCTCGAGGCAAAGCGCCCTGACACCAAAGTTAAGCCCAAGCAGCTACTATAGGTCGTGCCTCGCAGAAATGTAAGGCTTCCGTCATTCACACCGCCCAAATCATGGTCGGCAGCAAAGGAGCCATTGATTGATTGGAAACATCTTTATTTGCAGGATATTCGTAGAACTCGTGGGTGGGCCGCCTATTCCGGTAGCCCACTGGTTACTGCTGCTGCGCTGCCCCTCCCCACCAGCCAGTGCTGACGGTCAGGATCATCACTGAGCAGAATAACCTCCCACAGCTGTTTTGAGGGATTTGGGATGGGGTCTACTATGGAATTAAACTGGCAAGCCCACACCATGTGGTAGAGGTTGGCTACCTCTCCACAGTGTGGGCATTGCGGGGAGTATAGTGTAGGGTACCACTGGTATAAATTAGCTGGTGTTGGGTATGCATTAGTTTGTAGCCTCCTAAGAGTGTTCTCTTGCAACTTATTGAGATTTTTATGTGGGGTTGGGTACTCCTTCCTGGCTGTTCTGTATGGTGCGAGATTGTCAGCATACACTGCTGAAGCTGTTAGGTCCCAGCACTCTTCACTGTCATCAGGGGGAGACGCCCGGTATAGCAGAGCTCGGGCATGCCTGTGAGCGGCTTCGTTTCCTCCTGGTAGTTCCATGTGACCGGGAAACCAGATGACTGAGGCTTGGCTGGGTGGATGCTTAGTCAGCAATGACAACCCTGACCTGTGAATTAATCCATTATTGAAGTTGCGACACGCGTTCTGGGAGTCAGTGAGCTCATCGGCGTTGTGGTTAGATGCTATAGCTAATGCAATAGCTGCTTCCTCTGCGTGAGTGAGGTTGGAAGTTCTCATCGAGGCGCAATTCACCATCGATCCTGAAGGCGTTGAGACCACAATAGTCATCACTCCATTCTTTGGCCCTGCGGTGTCCAAAGGGAAGAGGTACCACGTGATGTGAGGAGACGCATCAACGTGTACCCCATTCCGCGGAACATGCATCCCGTATATAACATCGAAAGGAGAAAAGCAAGAGGGGAAGCACTGCAGAAGAAATGGGACGAGCAACCTAGCAAAGGAGCCAAGACTCATGCCTTTGGAGTAAATTTTAGTGCTTCTCCACAGCTGGTGAGGCGCGTTGAAGTCATCTGTGATACCGCAGGGGCCATTGGTTATTATTTATATTTTCTTAAGTCGTTCGCCATCAAAGTGACCCGCTGGGGATATGTAAGCTCCAATTAGTGTAAATGACACATCCTTCTTTTGGACATTCAGGCCGACATATTGATTGTCGTCATGAGGCTCTATCGCGTTAGCGACATATGTTAAATCCGTGTGGATGTAGATGATCACTTTCGTGCTCGCACCGCTTGTGGACGAGACGAAAGATTCATAACCGGACAGTCTGAGTGGAGTTGATGTATTTGGTTCGCAAATAAGCAGTAGGGGGAAGCGATTTGTAGAAATGAATTGGCGAAAGCCTGCTATACGGGTCCTTAGACCTCTGGCATTCTACTGAAA
Organism: Dermacentor albipictus; assembly: GCF_038994185.2. Classification (NCBI taxonomy): domain Eukaryota; kingdom Metazoa; phylum Arthropoda; class Arachnida; order Ixodida; family Ixodidae; genus Dermacentor; species Dermacentor albipictus. The sequence goes on along the minus strand of NC_091827.1, from coordinate 105,238,068 downwards.
GATCACCGCATATTTAACTTCGGTGCGGAAGGGGAATATTGGTCGAGCCGCGATGCTTATACGATGATAGCAAGCACCGAATTTAGTGCATCCAGTATTTACAGAGCACTTCAAGCTACTAATGTTGGCAGCTTGTTCAGTATAATGCGCGTTGTACTAATTAGCGAGTGCAGCATATCAGCCTGTTTATATCAGCCATATCAGCATATCAGTAATGTCAGGCCTGTCTTGGTCGAACAAATCACCGACAGTAGACGTCGGGGGTTGTCCAGCAGAAGTTTGCTGTGACTCTGCTGGTGAATGCTGTCGTTTCGGTAGAGCCAGCCAAGATTCTGCAGATGTCGACTTCTCAATGGACTTGCTCTTCGCGGTCCTTTCCACAGTGTCTGGGCTGGGCGGTAGAGGAGGAGGTGATGTTGTAGGAAGTGGCATGTGCGTCATACATGCCACAGCCTTCCTTGAGGAGCGCCAGCGACGTGAACGTCGCTTCCTGATTTTATCCACGGATTCGCGATCAGATGAAAGATCTCTCGCCATCTCTTTCAAGATGGCCATTTCCTTCTTAACATGTGGGAATTTCTTCAATGAAGCTTGCTGTGGCCCTCCGCAGTTTGAACGCTTCATTACAGTCGCGCCACATTTATCTGTAGCGTCGGGCTCGCCGCAATGGGGGCATGTTGCCTGATTTTCGCAGACGCTGCTCACGTGTCCCGGTGTCATGCATTTGGGCCTCTGAAGAGGTTTCGCTATTGAAGGTCGCACTGCATGTCTGAAGTGTCCCACTTTAAAATGCGAGGAAATTTATATTTACCCTTCAATGCTATCGTCACGCAGCATGAATTGCCTAGCCGCTTAACATCAACAACTACCTCATCATTCGCTGGCTTGATAAGAATCAGCAAATCCTTATTCAGGATGGTGACGTCTACGTCGTAGATAACGCCGATGACTACGTCAGATCCCAGAGGGATGTAAGAGCGCACCTGAATGCCACCGAGGTCCGTTACGCTGTGTAGAGTGTAGAGCCGCATGCTGGACATCAAGCGCCAGCAGATTTTTCTGGGTGTTCACTCGAATGTCCGATATTTCATTTGGCACCAGGGCTTCCAGCGACAACGACACAGATTGCCTGTTACGTAGCTTCATGTTGACAGTGGGAAGCAGGCGCTCAAATGCTATGGTGTTGGCGTACGGCCTCTGCGTTTGCCTTACTGTTTCTGTGCTTGACGATGAGGACGTGCTAGTGTTCCTTCTCTTCACTCTGCGGCTCTGCGCAAGCTGGAAGTCGTCATCAGAAGTGTCCTCACTGCTGAGGGAGTAAACATGGGTGTGTTTGCTGTCGCTGTCGCTCAGCTGACCGATCCGCTTCCTGGAGTTGGCTGCCGCTGACGCCGCCGTCGCCGGCAGACGTGCGGGGTCGTCCACTTCCATCACGACCGAGCAGGGAGCAAGGCCCAGCGGACGAACTTCAATTTTCACAGAAATAAACCGGAGCTTCAAAGAACAGCGCTCTATCAAAAGACACTGTATCATCGTCTGACCTAATTAATGCATATGTATTATTATATGTATATAATGTTTGTGTATTATTGTATGAATATATTATTGTATGTAACTTAATTAATGTATGTATATGCCTGCGTCGTCATGGGGGAGGGGCTTAGCTTTCACGCCTTGACAGCAGCCAAATAAACTTTTTCTTTCGCTTTTAATGCGGACTTATGTGTTGGTGACGAGCGAACCATGACTAAACGGTGGAGTCACATTGCATTACATACATTTCAACTCCCATCAAAATTTTGTGAAGGAATACTATAGGAGGAGGAGGAGGAATAAACGTTATTAGGTGAAATGAGCCAACGGTAAAATCGCTCGAGGTGGGCGGCGTCCCTAGTTCAGCATGCCATGGGCCTGAGCTGATAGCTTGGCCCTGCTCACCAGGCGATGCTGGTCTTCAGGGCTCGAGCTTGTCAGCTGGGCATCCCACTGCTCGACGGTTGGTCCGGTGATGGGCGGTTTCGATGGGTTTTGTTGACATTCCCATACCATGTGGTAGAGGATATTGGGCGTAGAGCAGAAGGTGCATTTGTGAGTAGAGCTCGTAGGATACATGGCGTGTAGCAGGGTGCCGAGCAGGAATGTGCCGGTCTGTAGTCTTCGGAAGATCACCGCCTCTTCTCTTGCCAGCTGGGGATGCAGGGGTGAATAGATCCCTCTACCCAGTCTGTTGTGGCTCAGGATATCGGCGTATCTTTTCGGGACGCTATCTTGTTGGTCTACCGGTGCTCGTGAACCTGGTGGGATAGCCCGGAGAATGTGATCTCGGGCAGCGACATTAGCCGCTACATTACCCGCCACGGACTCGTGTCCCGGGGCCCAGACAATGTACACTTCTGGAAAACTGTCTCGTTTTTCGAGGATGCTCCGGGCTTGTTTAGAAATCCGGCCCTTTTGGTAATTTCTACATGCTGTTTGTGAGTCGGGGATGGTTGTGATTAGGTCTTCCTCTCGCTGGCCTGTAGTGGCCGCCAGGGCTATCGCCGTTTCTTCCGCGCAGTCGATGTCTGGAGTGCTTACCGAGGCCGCTGCTACCTCTTTTCCTTGGCCGTTGATCACGCTGACAGCGTGGGCCGCTCTGTTCTTGTACTTTGCCGCGTCAGTGTATCAGACTTCTTGTTTTGGTCCTTCGTAGGCCTTACGTAGAGCTTTCACTCTCGCTCGCCTCCTTTCTCTGTGGTATTCAGGGTGCATGTTTCTCGGGATGCTGGCCACCGTGATCTTCTCCCTCAGGGGTAGAGGAACCCGCTGTTTTGTGGACTCATATTCGACTGGGTAGCCCAGTCTTATAAGCGTGTCCCTACCCGAGCTGCTGAGCTTGAGTCGCTCTATCTGGCTCGTCTTGTGGGCCTCTACAAATTCCTCCCAAGTATTGTGGATGCCCAGGCTGACTAGCTTCTCCGTCGACGTCGTCGGTTGAAGCCCCAGTGCCAGCTTGTAGGTCTTTCGTATTAGGGTGTTCAATTTGTCTATCTCGCTATTCTTGAGACCCAGGTACGGGGTGCCGTAAGTGACTCTGCTGATTATCAGAGCTTGTATTAATCTGTTTGTGTCCTGCTCTGTCAGGCCGTGCTTTTTGTTTGTCCCTCTTCGCACCAAGTGCGTGTCTTGTGTAACTGTCGCTTGCAGTTTTTTAATGGCGGCGAGACCGGCACCGTACTTCTGGAGAGTGAGGCCCAGAATATAGAGTGTATCTACCTTGGGTATATGGACTCCATTTAGTGTCAACGCTGGGTCAGGTGTCTGCTGCGGAGGCCGCCCTCTTGTCTTCTTTTTCAGGATCAGGGGCTCCGACTTTTCGGGCGCGCATGAAAGACCGCAGCGGTGTAGATAATGCTCGGTCCTGTCGATGGCTTCCTGCAGGGCGTCTTGTTGTTCGCCCGCCGATCCCATGCACGTCCATATGGTCAGGTCGTCTGCATACACTGCGTGACGGATACCCCTGATGTTCTGCAAGAGGTTCGGCAATCCCCTCATCGCTATACTGAACAGCAACGGGGAGATCACCGACCCCTGGGGGGGTTCCTGTCTGCGGTATTTGGAACTTCTCGGTCCTGAGATGCCCCAGTCCTATGGTCGCCATTATACCAATCAGTAAGTCCCGGACGTAGTTGTATGTCCACCGTCCGCAGTTGGTATGTTGTAGGTTGTTTAGCACTGCTTCGTGTGAGACGTTGTCGAAGGCTCCCTTCACGTCGAGTGCCAGGATGTTACTTTTGTGGAATGTGCTGAGGCCGTCGATTACTTCTTCTTTAAGCTGAAGTAGAATGTCCTGGCTGGAGAGGTTAGGCCGGAAACCGAACATAGTGTTCGGCAGGTGCCCACCTTCTTCCAGATAGCGCGACAGACGATTGTGGAACATGTGCTCAAAGAGTTTTCCCGTGCATGACGTGAGAGAAATCCGACGCAGGTTGTGTAGGTTGATGGGCTTGCCGGGTTTCGGGATCATCGTTACGTCCGCGTGCTTCCAGGAAGCCGGTATGCTGCCGGTCTCCCAGCTTTCATTGATATACTTTAGTAAACTCTCCGCCGCCCCGTTGTCCAGGTTACGGAGGGTCTTCTTAATTTTATCCCTGCCGGGCATCGTGTTTCTTGTGAGATTTCTTAAGGCTGCCACGATCTCCGACTTGGTGAAAGGTTGGTCTAAATCCGGATTGGGTTCCCGCTCGTACTCTGGGTAAATGACTGGCTGCGTCTTCCGTTGTTGCTCGTCTCCGATGTATTTCCCGGTGATGGCTTCGAGCGCTTCTTCTTCGGTTCGCTGGAAGTTGTGTATAAGTCTTTGTATGTGTTGTCCCGTGACAGTTTTTGATTCCGTCTTCACCAGAAGGGTCTTTAGAATGGCCCAGGTCTTTCGGTTGCTGAGGGTTCCCTGTAACTGGTCGCACACTTGATTCCAGTTCTGACGTCCTAGTTTTTCAGCATACTCCTCCGCCTGCCACGAGACTGCGGCAATGCGGATCTTGAGCTTTCAGTTTCTCTTCTGCTTCTTCCATCTCTTCAAAAGTCCTCGCCTGGCCTCCCAGAGATTAAGTAGGTGTGGGTCGACTTCGCGATTGTCCGCAGTGAGTTGGATGGGCTTTGTGTACTTGGTAACCAAGTCCATCACGTTCTTGGTACACTCCTCGATGTCCTCTAGGCTTCTGGGGTGTTAATCTTTCCGGAAAGCAGGCCAGTCCGTAATTTTGGCCTGACCTAATCTCACGAGGTTTTTGTGGTGCATGATTTGGGTCTGGATGATATGATGGTCGCTCCCCAGAGACTAGTCCAGTCTCCACCACTCGACTTGCCTTAAACCAGTGGAGAAGGTCAGGCCTGGGCCGGTGTCTCCGGAGACATTGTTGCCGATTCTACTCGGTAATAGAAGATCGGCTCACAACGTCAGCTGGTGGTGTTGTGCCGCGTTGTGCCCGTCCATGCCCTTCTTGTTGGTGGATCGCTAGCCCCAAGCCACGTGTGGAGCGTTAAAGTCACCCACCACGAGAAGGTTTTGACCATTGGTGACTTTCTTCACTTCTCTCAGGAACTTGTCCAAGTCCTTTAGTGTGTCGCGTGGAGGACTGTATACATTCAGGATGTAGAGGCTCTGCAGGGTTTCCTTGGGAGGAACCAGCTCAATCAGAGTGTGTTCGATTCTGTGGTTGATTTGGTGCTGCTGCGTCTATAGGAAAATACGATTTTTATCAGTTTCACGCTTTAAAAATATGAAAGCAGGTGCAGACATTTGTGCATCTAAGTAATGAACATTTACATCTTTTGTTAAACAACGCGACTATTGTTTGCGCAACTGCACATGGTGTTGAGTCTGGCGCTGAATTAGGGTGGACAAAAATTTAGAACGCGCTTGAGCTTCGAGCTTATGAGTGGAGGGATCGTGTTTCGGCCATGGCGGCCACATATTGGTGGGGGCGAAATGCGAGAACACCTGTGTACTTCGATTTTGTTGCACGTTAAAAAACCAAAAGCGGTCCAAATTGTTGGAGTCCCCCACTACGGCATGCCTCATGATCATATCTTGTTCTTGGCCCGTAAACCGCATAAATAATTTTTGTATGAGTGGAATGCGATAGCATGCAAAGATCCATGAGTGCTTCTCGCGTTTCTCGGCAACCGCAGCTTTTGTAACCGTTATGTTCACCGGGAAACGGTGGCGGCGAACGCATGCACGAAGGAGCACGTTCGTGTAGAAATGCAGCCTCTTGCCTGGGCCGATCCCCGAAGTAGTGCATAGCCGCGCCAAAAAGGAAAACATCATTTTCTGATTTCTAATTTCTAGCGGACCAATTTCCGTAGACCAAGAACGATGGGCCAACCCGCTCTGGAGGTGAAGCGGGCTGCAAGCACTCTGTCAGCTTCCAAAAATAGGTTCAATATCTTGGGTCCAAATACTTCGTATCACATACCAAGACAATAAGAACAGATACTATATTTTGACCCGATTCGCCATGCCTACGTTCGCATCGCCCTATCTTTGTGGGCGTTTCAAACCCTTTTCTATCTCCTTTCCTTCCGCTCTCCCGTGGTGCAGTCCCGTCGACACGTCACACGTGTCTAGTTTCTTCGGGCTCCTCGGGTGGCGGTTCCGTCGTTCACGCGAATGTACATAAAAGTCGCAGTAAAATAAGTCCGTACCTAGGTTCAAAATTCTGTGTCACCTCTGTGTCGTATGTTAATCAGCTTCGCTGGTCATCTGGCTTCGCTGAGTGGACTGATGATTGGCTCATGATTCTTGTTTCGCACTTTTAATATTTAGGTCTCAGATTATTTAGCATAAAAGTAATCCACTGTGAGTGTTTTCTTCCATGACATTTGTTTGTGGGCTGTCATTCTCAAAATTCCGAGGAATAACATTGGCAAGAATATCACACAAGGTAAAAGCAACTTTAGCGGGAGAATGGTGGGCCAATATAAACCGCATATACCGCATATCATATAGCAAGGCGTGGCATATGCATGTACCTGAATATACACGGAATGCTCGCCTCATGTACATCTACTGATACCGGAACCGAAGTTCCTGCAACACGGAGCCCTTAACGCTGTCACGTTAAAAAAACCCACGACATGCAGGTACTGCCCCACCCATTCTCCGATCTGCACTCTCCCGCCTAACGCAACTCGTGAATGCGTTGACTGAAAAGCAAATTACTTCAAAGAATCAATTAGGCGTGGGCATCCGTTTGCACAGTATTGCTTGAATAGTTTCGCGTCAAACTGGTAACTGCTATTAATTTTACGGCTCTAATTCACTTGATATGTTGGGCATTGCAAACATTTCAGTTCGTGATCGGGTTCAGTTCCCGATAGAATTTCGCTTCTGGTGTGATTTAAGGCTCGCGATCGGGTTTCGAACAATTCCTTGCTACAAACATTACAAATCGCCAAAACTGCACCAAAGACGTACAACGTATTTCAGCGAATGAAAATGTGGCATTTAGGGTTGCATTTTTTATAATGCGTGAATGAAAACCCTAAAATACATGTTTACAAATTGTGGTACATATCTTGGACTGAATAATTAATCACTTTGGCCCACTTTGAATGACCCTATAGGTGCACTTGACATAGCTGTGACATTATTTAAAGGCACTGTCAACCAATATTCAGGGTACCCACTTTGTTAGTGCAATGGAAATCTTACCGGCCAGAGAATCTAATCATGGAATAGTAACGCGGAAAACGCTGTTGAATATATTTTATCAGAATTTTTTTATTCTGCAGTGAGGATGAAGTCATTCACCGGAAGCATGCTGAAAACTGTGATAGGTGAGCGCGATAACGATTATAGGCAGGCACTAGTGGGAGGCAGACGAAAGTGCGGCCTTAGGTGTGAGAAAGTATTGTTTTGTTTATAAAGTCGTTGTTCCTGCGATTCATGTTTTCCAAAGTGTTACAGTAGTTCTCTGATAATAACTTTGTGGTTTTGCGGTTTCCTGTCCGAGTGCTTTGGTATTTGACTAGTCAAGACGAAACCAAGCGCATTAAAAACGAAACGACATTTTACGCATGATATACTGTTTACGTTACTGTAGCGAAGCGTGCGCTTCTGAGTTACGATGTCGTCTCACGAAGACCTGAGCTAGCTTGTGCATAGGATCTCAGCTTGCATGCGTGCTGAAAACTTCGATCTTTAGGATGTAGCACCCGAACGTCATGCTTCGATGGAGGAAAGTGGCAGTGGAAGCGACGAGTCCGAATTGCACGATAGGCCACCACCCCCGCCACAAGCAGCGTGCCTGGAGAATGCCGATTGGTAAATGCTCACTCACACTAGGCCGAGCCGACACCTATTTCGTTCTGCCGACTCCGGGTGACAGTGTTTTTTTTTTCCTTTGTGTAGGCGCATCTGTCACAATGTACCTACACCGACAATCTGCTGACAGTCGGCGGAGAGCTTGGCGTCGGTACAGTGTGAAAGAGACGCCGATGCAAAGGTAAAAAATGCGCACATTTACGGCACAGCTCGCCGATGGCATCTTGTATCACAGGGAGATCATAAACTGTGGGTACTTGCAAAATCGCGCAATACTCGCACTCCTACAACAGCACGTACGTCGTCATGCATGTGGGACGACGCGAGCGCCGATCGTTAGCTCGACTTGCTTTGCTTCTTAATGCTCATAGAATAAAGTGTGAGTGTCCAATAGTATACTAACTGCAATTTTAACCGGCAAGTATACTGTATTTATTGACAGTCGACTTGCGTACAGAAATCTCTTCACTGCATTTCGTTGTATCAAGATTTTGCCGCGAGGCCTCGCTACTTACAGGTTTTTCTGACTTTCTTTGCAATTGGAAATAACATTTCCTACATAAATCCCGAACAGCGTGCTCGATTCTTGCCATAATAAATCATGGTCATTTCATTTCCATCATCGTCTCATAACACATTCTTGCCCTTTAAGTGCTTCGTTAGAGCGTTGTACACTTGATGTTTCATAAGTATTGTTGTTGCCCCCCCCCCCCCCCCCAAAAAAAAAAGTGAAAGCAAGAGAACTGCTTCATACTAGTGGTAGATTCCAACTTCTGTTTTAGCCCTGTGAAATTTCTTGCAGCAAAACATATTTCCAGCAAAATGACTTCTCTGCTCCAATACTTTCAGATAGCAGTCCTATGAGGTAATAGAAAAGGTACACGGTAATGCAATGCTACTGCGCGGCAACCGAAGGAGACAAATGAGCCGAAAAAAGTTCACAGACACAGCGCTGAACCATTGTACTGTGTGCCACCTTTGTCTTCTAGGGTTCCCGTGCTGGAGCATTCCACTATGTTTCACCAACTAGCCCAACTTGTTACTGTACACGGTAATGTAAGGGTAGTTCAACTCGACTCCTTCAGAGGAGGTGCTTCAATCACGCCTTGATCACCTTCTGGTGTAAAGATTTGTGTTAGCCCGCACCGCAATACACGCCTACTAGGTAAGTGGCTAGTAATCGTGGCATGTAAATACTATCGCGAGTGACTCTCTGGCAGGTGTAGCGTGGGCCAATGCCATATTACAACTTCAGTGGTTTCCTCACGGACAAACCATAGCAGCACTGTCTGCTTCCCCTTGCTTAGCTTGCTGTGGCTGCTCAAAAATTGCGGCCACGTGCAAAGGAAGGTAAAAAAAGATGCCCGACGATTACGAGACTCCATAACACGAAATTTGAGCGCTGCTGTACACGTGTTTTCATTATGCGATATATTGAAGCAAGGAAGTAGAGACCAGAATCATCACACCGATTGGCAGGAAGCGAGTACTGTCAGCGCATTACCAGTGGGAGGCAGCATGGGAACGCTGGCTTGATTAGCGGCATCAGAGCCAGCCGTGAAAGACGACGACAAACCCGCACAAGCCTGGTCGCGCGGTACTGCCGAGGGATGGCGACGCTCAAATGAGCAACGGACACCTAAGAGCCGCGCTATAAAATGCAACTTAGAAAGTTGGCTCCCTGGATGGTTTTTCATACTAGCGTTGAGAAGTTTCAAATAAACACGAGGAACGAAACCAACCAGACGGGACAAGTGCTGTGAAGAAACAATGTGAAGCTAGAACTAATAATATTGGAAGAAGAGTTGGCAGAGCGACGTTGTATTCGCGCCAAAAGGGTTCGAAAACGTTACATTGCCATGCAACGATCTTTTCGATGCAAATAAGGCCATGCTCGTCGGGCATGTAGCGACGCATAAGGCTATGCAGCCATCTTCTGTAACTTTCGGAAGGGGGCAGTCTCCATCTATTCAAATAAATGTTCAATTTTACTCGGCATATTATAGCGGCTTTAGCGCGTACACATCACTTCGACGCTTTAAGTTTTAAAAATATATAATGTTAAAATATGGGGTTTGACGTGGCGACGCCATGATGTGATTAAGGCATGCCGTAGAGGAGGACCCCGAATAAATTCGCACCACCTCGAGTTCTTTAACGCACACCTACACCTACGTAGACGCGTGTTTTTGCTTTTGTTACGATTCAAATGCGACCACCACGGTTGGAGATTTTATCCCGCGACCTCGTGCTCAGCAGCGCAACACCAAAACCGCTAAGCAACCACGGCGGGCCGCGATGAAATTTCGCAACTAGCCCACCAATCTGTCCCCTCCATATTTCGCGGTTTTGTGACATCTCGTGAAAGCCAGGCGAAGTAGGCACAACCCAACAACATTTGATATAGGGCAGATCGCTAATTACAAAAAAAGGCGCGTAATGAGGAATAATTATTTCTTTTGTTGGGTCTGATAGCACCTACATGAGAAGACCGAAAATAAAAAGTTAATACGTGTGCACACGTCGAATCAGAAGCAGATTTCTCGCGGTTTTCGTGACGCCGCGTGGCCGACAAGCAAGGACATGCCAAAAATCCATGGGCAATTGTGATAAACAGTGTGTAATAGTCTTACGGCACGGCGCGCCTAGTTTTCTCAACAATGGAAAGGGGCTGCAACCGTCGGGTGTTGTTTGTCCAAGACGAGTGACAGCTTCGGGGTGTAAAAGTACTGTATGTGCGCCACAACAACGACATACCGACGATGATGACAATGAAACGCCGACAATTTCATGACGATGGCATGACGACGGTTCCATGTATACGCTGAAGTCTAGCATGACAGAGACGCCCTAAAGAATAGGGCTACGACGATGGCACAGCAACCACGTTATGACGATGACGAAAGGATGTCGACAGAGATTAAGTGAAGGCGACGAGGATGGCACAATGGTAACAGAATGAAGAGTGCGTGACGTCAACGACCATTGAGTGACGACGACAGTCTGGCGAGTCTCGAATGCTGACGGTGTGAAGATGGCTTAACAGCAACAAAATGGCGAGGCAGCAGGGAGATGACGCGGCGTGCTGAGAGTAGCATAATGAATACAGCATGGCGAATTCTATGGAAACTAAGAACACAGGGAAAGGCGATAGACGAGCGCTTGTGTTCTGTTTGCGTTTCTTCGGCTAATGTCTTTCGGTACGCTTTAAATTCCGATACAGTAATGCGATACCAAATAGCCCACCTATTTATGATATCGCATGCGAACTCCGCGCGAAGGTGATCATTGCATGAAGGAGAGATAATCCAACTGATTACGACAACCGACGAAAAGGGAAACATTTATTTCCAGCGAAGATTCGTCTTCATAGCATCCTACGCAGTATAATAAAAAAGCTTTTGACAATAGTGAAAATACGTGGCTTTAAAGCAAGAATCACAGTAGCTTAATATTTATTTCGTAACAAATTCTTTACGCGAGAACGTTCAGACGCAGTGTTGCATAGCTGATAGAATCAATAAAATAATTCTGGTTTGCTCAAGAAAACATCTTCAAGTAAACTCGCCTTGGGAAGGCTGCAAAGGAAATGCTAACTTCTCTCTATCGCTTTGTTAATTTCTTCATTGAAAGCTCTCAAATACTCATAAGCGTAGCATTTAGTGCACCTAGGCGTGGGGCATTTCAAGATGTGACCGCGTCTTTAGTACCATTCTTTTGTACCGATATTGCATGGATTTTTGTTGCCATAGCAATACACCGATGTCCATGTGGAACATTCAGAAAAATTTAAGCTCCAAACGGGGACAGCGTTTCTTCTTCCTCAACTCTTGCCTTCACTCCCCCAACCTAGGACTGAAGTGTGCAACGCTGCTGAGGGCACTCCTCCACCTCACGCCAGTGTTCCAAACCACCCGAGCTTGTGCCTCGCGTGCTCCGTCGCGCCAGCGTGTCCCACCCGCGTATTCTTAGAACGCGGTTGGGCGACCTTCAGCGCATCCCTAATACGCCTCGCACCCTTTCACGGAGAGCGCGTGATTTTTCTTTACTCTTAGTAGCATCACTGAGTAAGCGTATTGCAAAACTACAAAAATGTTCGCACACGGTTGCGCAAAGAACTTCTGCAACCTATCTTCTCAAGGCCCCTTAATGCAATCGTCGTGCACTTTTAACGCTAGCGTTTTCAGTTACGGGCGGTCATGGACTCCGTGACGCGTCTGAGCATGCCCTATCTGCACTTTTCCTCGCCTCTTCGGGCAATGTACTCCCTCTTGGGGCAGCAGGACGCTTGTGCAAATGAGCTTGATGGGCGTAGTCTGCTCAGCCGAGCTTAGACTCTTACCGTAATTAAGGACAGCCGCTACACCGGAGCGGTTCCCATTGCGACACATCAGGATGGCGACACGCGCTACTCCCTCAAGATAGTGCATCATTTGGGCAATCTTTCAGGTTTCCGCAATAGCGTCTGTCTGGTGCTGCGTCGTTTTCTGAAAGGTTATGTTACAATCTCTTGACAAGTTTGTAATTTATTGCCCTATTACGTGTTAACGCCTAGTTATGCGCTGTCATTCGTTGAACACGTGGTGTTGGTCAATGCTAAAAGAAAAACTAGTGCATTTCACCTCAGATTTGGAGGACGAATATACTAAATTGGTTCCAAGCGCAAAATTTCTTCTGATGGTATATTAGTTCGTCGCAGCTCTACTTCATTTGAACAAATCTCACATGCGTTAGAAGGTACTTACAAATTTATTATGGCTAACATTAGTAGGTTGTATCAGCACACTGAAACTTCTCTTCCGTGTACTGTATGTATCCTCAGATCAACCGTCTAATGTAACAGAACTGAGATACGCATCACATTATGATTTATTAGGTCTGTTCTCAATCGCAATAATAACCTTTTTGTGAAAGAATTTAAAAACCCGAGAAAAATATATTACTGCCATTATGGCCATATATATTTTAGGAATGCCTCAGTAGGTATCATACAAAATGTTGCAACTAAATACTATAAATGTGTATGAAGACGGAACAAGCTCCTGTCACATATTGTGACACATTCGTTAACACATTACGCATTGTGGTAATGTGCATTAACCATAACTAGCGATGACAGAACTTTTGAATAAATATTATTCAATAGAATTGTCCAGACAGCGAATATTACCACTGTGGTTAGGTGGTTCACGACCTATCTCCTTAAAAAAATACAACAGTGCTGTTTTTTGTAGAGCGGACAGAGAAAACGGAGTAGGAAGCATTTTACAGCTGCATGTAAGCAGACGGATGCTAGTTCCCTACATCCTGAGTCGGGGTTTAAAACGCACAGAATTTTCTTTCAAACCTTGTCTCGAGTGCCACACTGACGTAGTCCTGAAAACGCCGCTCTGCAATATGAAGCGTTTTCACGCAATGGTCCGCCAAGAGTGAAACGACACACCACTGACCAGATGGATCATTCAATTGCAGTGACACCTGCAATACGTACCTCGGGACATTTTTTTCTAGATTTTAGGGCTTTATATAAACCCACTCTTGCTTTGTGACATGTTTTGGGGAGCAGACAGGTAACACCCCTTGTGGACGGCTTACCCTACACGTATTCTACGCCTTCCAACTCTGCACAATCAACCTTTAGCATAAAAAACAGCGTATTTTATTGTTAGGCAGTTTAAATGTTCCAGCAAATGTATATCAATCGTTGCACTAGGCTTACCAGCAATATCTACATCGTATGCCGGACCGTGCCCCCGTAAGTTCATCGGCTCCACAATTCACCTCGACTTTGGAATGTTAATTGCAGTACCGCCATGCGACAGAAGATGTCACTGCGCTTGATTGACTCTATACGTCAATTATTGAGAAGCCTACCTTCTTCGGTCAAAGGGTGACGCTATGCTGAACTCGGCAGAGTGGAGGAAGGGCCTAGAGTTGAGGATTCTCGAAGATTACGGAGCTAAATTGAGGATGATTTCTACACTCCTTCCATTCTACTTTTGTGAAATCGACTACCAAACGAATTGCAGAAAACCAAGGTAATTCTTCTTCTCATCCTAGTAAACTAGCCACTCATTTATTTAGAACCTGTTGCGGTGGACACTCCTTCAGTATAAAACAACACTTCAGGGAAATCCTAACAAAAGCAAGCACAGCCTGCTAGCGTCCTGTCTAAAACAAAGATATTGCATAATCAACATGTCATTTCATTTACTTTTTATTCTTGCTGATGATGGTGGTGGTCTTGCTCTTTATACCACACTCTTGGTAGAACGTTCTTTTTTTATCACAACTGCGTGCATCTTTACAATGCACGGGGATTATTGCGCTGTGGTTCCATTGTATCCTCAACAAATGAGCTTATCTGTTGTGCAATTTCGAATACCATGACTCCTAGCGAAACTCGTTTAGTTTTCAACCTTGTCTCTGGATGAAATATATCTAGATAGCAAAAACGAGCTCCAAACAATAAATGATTTCTAATTTAACTTGGTATAGCGCAAAACGTGCAGCAGTAGAAGGATGGCAGCCCGAAAAAGTACTATAGTTTCACTAACTTAGCTAAACTGTCTGTAGCGAAGCGTAAGCGGTCAAAGCACACAGGCTAACCGCATGTAGTGCCGAGAGACAATAGAAGCTTCACTCTCTGAGTCATACGCTTTACCTAGTATTTTAACAATTACGCAAGGTTGCCCGTAAACACGCTTGGTAAGCAAAAAAAGAAGACGGTGCGGAAGCGGCCTAGTAAGTACAGTAATTAATGCAGCTGCGTTAAAACCAAGCACAATGCGCCCCCCCCCCCCCCTCAACCTCCGGTGCTACGTCGGCTCGAAACAAATGCTGCGAAACTTTTCTCTTAACTGACCGCAGCAGGAGCACTCGACAAGCCGCTATCGGATCAGAGCACAAAAAGTCTGCGCTGCGAACTATCACTTGGGACTCTTTGTTTGCAGCTGCCGAGTGCAGCCAAGGCTCGCGCAAGCGTTAACTCGTTCCTCTTAATGAGAAGTTCCCCGCCCCTTTACTTTGTTTACACTACAATGCCTTCCTCCAGTCTGTTCTTCTACCAAATAAGTGCATGCTATCTTTTGTCTTTCTTCGGAATATGTACTTAATTCTGTAGGAATAATCTCCCACTCAAGATTGCGATTACAGCACGAATGAAGGGGGGAGCGGGGGGGGCACATTGCAGGCAACGGAAAGGCAGTTTGAGCACTGGCGTCCACTGGAAACGCGCATGGCTAGAGCGGTATCACTCAGCGAACGCTGTGAAATGCTGAGCAGAGAGAGAAGGAATAAAATGCAGGGGGGCTAACTAGATTTTTTTTTTCAGTTTGCTACCTTACACGTAGGGAGGGCGATGGAGCGGCGAACTCACGAGTCTTGATGACAGTTTCACAAACGTAAGGTAGGTGCAGCATATCGAAATTCAGGCACTCAGATCGGTCGCCTTCAGCTAAACTAATAGAGCTCGAACGTTACTGGGCTTATGAGCTGTGAGGCGGGGCTCTCAAAACCTATGCTTTGTAAATGTCCGGTCGTCCGCTCTATTGAAGGCACACCAGGTAGTATGGCATTGTTTATCAAAGCAATAACAGTGGCACAGGAGATAAACGATGGTCTTTTTAGATCAGGATTTAGAGCACATGAGTAATTGAAGCATTCTAAAGCGATAGTTGTAGGTATTAGTGAAGGCTACTCCTACCCACCTCCTTGAGTGCAGTTTTGCGTCACGTCACGAAAAGCTTGTTGGTAATTACAGTTTCAGTGATGCGACGAAGTCTTATAAAGGACGGATAGAGTTCTTCGTAGTATTCTAAGCTGAAGTAAACGTGAATAAGACATGATGTTGCTCGCAATGGTTTTATTGAAGGCCCAGTATTCTCACCCAAATCAAAAGACGAGATAGGAGGTAACAGAAGAGAATGCAGACCACATTACACTACATACAAACACAAAAACTGACACTACGCACTGGACTCAACCCCGCGGTTGAAAACAAGGCTCGAACATTTAGTTTGATGCTGTATGTTCTTGCAGCTCGATCACTGCAGGAATAAAATGTCATTGATCAATTAATGTGTAAGAGTAAGCTCTTCGAACTTCCTCAGCTGCACAGGATCATCACCGCATTAAACTGTTCATTGGGAAATAAAGGTTCTACAGCGCAAGCACGAATGATAGTTCACGCATCCTTGGAAGTGTAGGAAATCTGACACATTACCGTAGCCGGCACGCAAATCTATCAGAAGCATATTCGGTGCAATGTTTGAAAGCAGCATCTGTGATTATTGGAGAAATACATTCTTTGACAAAAGTTTTTTCCAGCTTAACTTTGCAGCTGCGTGCTGGTAGAGAAGCAGATAGGTATATTTTATGAATCGAAGAGTTGCGCTGAGAGTGCAAGTGTGTCAGCCGTCACGTATCTTTCTTCAGCTACTGAACCTGTGAAGGTGCCTTCCTGAAATTCAGCTTTATTCCACTGCATGAGCTTCATCGGGCTATCGTGTATGCTTATCATCATAAATGTGATTGAGTGTTGGCATTCGACAAACAGCTAAAATACTTCATGGATTGGCTAGGAAAAAAAGCCTTCGGTAACACTGCCGTCGGTAACTCTGTTTCTTGAATTTTGAAAGAATACTGCCTCTCCCATTAGGGGCAATAAAAAGCACAACATTCGTGACCAGGAGAGACTGTAAAGAACACTATAAAACATGACTGTGATTTTTTCAAAAGCGATGCATTTTGTCAGATGCATTGTAGGAAAATTCCTTATTTTTTCGAAGCCCTCGATTGTACCGCCGGAGCAGCAGTCTGTACCAGCTCTTTAGTCGCTCGAAGGCAGCGTCTTCAGCAAGTTTCAGAGCACTGAGCCTAGCAGATCAGTTTTGTATTTCACGAGTGCGCGTTGTCCTTTAGCCAACGACAACAAGAACAACAACAACAAAAAAAACGTTTTTGGCAATGTGCGTTCGACAGAAGTGATATATATGTGGTGCAAGTACTTTTAGGCAGCCTACAATCTCTGATGTAGTTGTCATGCTTCGGTGAATAGCGACTAGACTATCCAATTTAATGAATAGGATTGGTACTGTCTAGAAATATTTTATCATATTGTGAATTATGTTCACCCTAGAATGCAAAGAATGGTACGCGGGCGCGCACTGTTAGCTTTCACCTTGGCAAAGGATACGATTTGGGGACATGCTATCGCTCCTCGACCGTGCAGTTTTCACAAACGTGCTGGTGCCGTGGCGGCAGGCTACTACACTGTCATGCGCACTGATGCGCCGGACTGCTAAATGAGGGACCGGGTCTTGCCGTAGCTCCATCCCATCACGCTGCAGAGGCCATCGGTACGTGAATGCCATTATATGCTGACCTAGGGTATAGGGCATAGGGTATAAAAAAAAAGCGGCTCTGAAAACGTAGCAACATTTATCAATGGTTTATTGGCAATCCTTCTACCATGCTTGGCAAACATAGGTGTTGCTACTTACTTGCCATAGAATGAAAAATAAATCTCTGAGCGAGTGGCCAGTCTGTCTTCTCTGGATTGAAATCCCATATTAGCTTTGAATAATTATTTTACAATGCAAGAACTTGCAGCGCAAATATACAAATCATCATGTATACTTCGGTAAAATACAGCTATAAGCAAGCATTATTATTTGTGGTTCGACTTACTTATGCAAAATAACACTCGAACCCCTACATAAAATAGTTGTTCCTAATTGGATGGGTTCGAAGGAATAAAACCCGAATACATTGCTCAGACTTGGTTACCTGCTTACAAATTTCTCCCTCCCTCATAGCCTAGTGCTGTGGACAGGCCCTATGAAACGTGATAAGAACAGTGCACCAAAGCGGTACAAGGGAGATCGAATTCTTAACCTATCTGTTGTGCTTCTTTTTGCGCTGTATTTGTTGTTAGCATCATGTATCAACAAACGCGGCTGTAAGCCCTCCTATAGGTAACATTTCTAAATATGAAATCGATTTTTTCGCTAATGAAATGATGTTTACAAAATTAATTTTAGCTTTTAGCCAACGCGTCTTTCACAATTGCGGAAATCAATAAGGGTAATTCATCTAAATCATACCTGTGAGGTTTTCCTGCTTTACGAATCACTAGTACATCTTTATCCAGATATTATAACTGGAAACTTTAAACTAAACTACCTCGCGATTATTTGTGATACAGCTTTCCTGTGGCGTCTTATTATATAATAGCATGGTTTACTTATGATACTTATTAACAGCCTCATGTTTCTTTAGGTTGCATAATCTTTCTTTCACCTTGGTTAACTAAGTGATTAGTATTTTATCGTTTTGTTCTACGTTTTCCCGAACGTACATAAATGTTGTCAGATAACTTCAGCCGAGCTGCTCCAACATTCTCCTAATCGCATATGGAGCCGGTATACTCGTTTGCATACTGCCGATGGGAGCGCTCTTGCCTAACGTCTACGTGAATGCCGCCTTCATTGCCAAGCGTTAGGAGAATGCCGTGAACTTCGTCAATATTCGAGGCTGTGAACTCATAGAAGTAATCGAATCGACGGCATAAAGTGATTTCGCCAGAGATAAAATATTCTCCCTACCCGAACACATCCTCCAATTCTATCCCTTCTACCAGGTTACAAGCCTCTAAGCCGTAACCGGCAGGCACAAACCACTATCTCATACGGCCGCCGAGTGTCTCATGGAGTCTGGAGACTCCATGGAGACAAAAATGTCACCTAAGTCTGTAGCTCATAGTAACGTAGTGTCTATACCTCTAATGGTATGCTGAAAACAGCCCGCGAATGATGCGCCGTCAGGGGAGCATGATTTCGAAACTCCTACTACACGAAATATCGAGTGTGTTAAAGGCGGTAATCGCTGTCCTAATTTTCCTCTGTAAAACTGGCACTAATTTTTTCACATAACCTGATCACTTTATATTTGGTGTTTACTTCTCTTAGGCTTAAGCCTGTTTCACATGATGCGATTTTCGTCGCACCGGAAGTGCGATTTCCGTCGTTTGCGATGAAAATCGCAGTCGCAGTGCCGACCCCCCGATTTTCGGCTGCGACCAACCGGTTGGTCGCACAGTCGCACCGTCGCACCGATCGCTGCGATTTTCCGTCGAAATTGCGCGGAGAGCTGTCAACAGAGCTATTTCGCCGGTTTGTTTTGGAAAAAAGGCGCCTCGCACGACAAGTGCAATGCGCGGAGACGTGGATCGTCGAATTCGGTACGTACGCGAAGGGAGAATAAAAAACTTGTACCGCACATTGCATTCTCCGATTTCTATGCGTTCGTTGACACGCTACACAGCAAATGAAGTGCATTTTCACGTTTGCTTCGTACGCCTTTGCGAGTTGTCAGTGCTAGGAGGTGTTCGATCCCCAGCAGACGACGAGGTCGTCACAATTTTCTTTTGTTGGGTAGCATGCAAAAATCGCGCTTACGGAACAGCTTGAATTATTTCAACCTCGGCAAGGGCAAATGACAAGACAGCAAAGTACCCGAAGTTTCAACGTTGCGCTGAACGCGATACCGTTCAGTTGCATTTTCTTGTCGGTTTTCAAGCACGAATTTCCCGATGCATCTTGAAAGCTTATCTTGCCTCTTATTAAATTTGACAGAGCAAAAGTGTAGGCTATCGTAATGAGTTTGCTGCGATAGCATTAAATCCGTGGCTTGAATAAAATATTACATGCACGTTTAGTTGCACCTCTTCTCTGGAGAATTTTTTTTTTCTTGCACAGAAACCAATAAACATTGACTATGTTGCGGACTTTGTATCCTTACTGCATCTGTATGAACACTTGCTCTGCAAGGTAAATAACTGTACAGCTAGTAGATTAATTAAATACAGTGACAACGTACCCTCCTGCACAATTATGTAGAACTCGTGCAACAATGCGAAAAGCAGGCTAACGGCCTGTTCTTGTGGGGATAAAACAGTATAAAACGACACGCCGAAGAAAAGTAAATCAACACTGTGCAGTGAAGTCAGCCAGTATAAGCAGTTCTTGCACGTTCACAGCTGATCAAGTGTGCAGAAACATTCATGCCTTTCATGTTTCTAGTAAGTTTCTAATAAGTTTGTGGTCACATATATTAGTGTGTAAACCCATATAACGATATCCGCTGCGATTACTATCTTTATAAGTAATGAAATACCATGCTACTTGCAAGAACATATATCACCTGAGGATTCTAGAACAAATTTCTGCATTTCAACAATACACAATATGTGGTTTATTCAATAAAAGAACACAAACTGGGCTTTTTTGCAATGACAAACTTATTCCAAACTTTACTTACATACAGGCAAGAAAAAAAATTATAGACAGAAATATTGTTCTTCAATTTGTTCACCTGCCACTGTGGCTATAGCATTCTGCTGCTAACACAAGGCGAGGGATTGATATGCCAGCCATGGAAGTCGCATTTCGATGGGAGTCATAGGTGCGAAAAAAGCTCTTGCACTTAGATTTAGTTCATCACCTTTTATTGAACCCTTACACTTCAAAATGCTATTGCACGGGGGGCATGCTTATGCAAAATCTAACACCAATAGAAAGCAAAGTGCAGAATTGTAAAACAATCATCTTTCGTGATAATTCAAGTGTGTAAATATTCATTGCATCAATATGTATTGTTCAACAGCACTGTACAAGTAAGCATGATCAGGTATAGCAAGTACTCTGTCAAGAAGCTGGTTCTACAGATGTATAAATGTCAAGGCATGAATGCTCATACTACGTCGCACACATAGCACAAAGAAAACCTTTTTCAAGAGTTGTCCCTTCTGGCAGATATGAGTGGGCCATAAGCAGCAGAAACTTTATTGCAGGACATTGTGTAATACCGCTTATGAAAGAATGAACAGAGTGAAGAGGCTTTTAACCCTTTATTCAGTTTCAGTTTTCAGTTTCAGTTTATTATTCGTTCATAACAACTTGTTACAAAATATGGTATACAGACAAGGGTCCCAAAGTCAGAGACTGCACCGGGACCCTTGGTTTAGAAGTTATACAAAAAAAATAAAGCGGAATACAGAGCAGAGAAAGAAATCATGAAATAAGCAAAATATAACCAAGAAACTCAGTGACGACACACATAAAAAAAAACAAAAGGAAGGATGCACAATCAATGGTAATTCCACAGCTTCTAAATAGCAAAATAACATTGTAGGAAATTAATCAGACAGCAAATAATTCTTGAGTTCACATTTGAAAGAGTACAAGGTAGTTGACAACTTAATGGAATATGGAAGACTGTTCCAAAGTTTAAGCGCGCAAAATGAGGAAGCCATCTTTCCGTAATTAGTATGACATAAAGGCAACAAGAAATTTCCTTGTGCTGCAAACCTTGTGTTATTGGGATTAAAAAGGAGATCAGAACTAACAAAGTTGTAAGAAACTTGTTGATTTAGTAATTTGAAAAATAATATGGCTAAATGATAGTTAAACAAATCAGTAACTTGAAGAATGCGGTTAGTACGCAGTTGTAAAGAGGCGTTAGAGAAAAAATGGCTTCGCGTTATTATGCGGATAGCCTGATTTTGAATGTGCTGAATAGAGGAAAGATGACAATGATAAGTATTACCCCAAGAAGCGATACCATAAATGATATGGCTATGAATGAAAGCGAAGTATAACGATAATAATGCTTCTTTGGAAAAAAAATGCACGTGATTTGAGTAGTGCTCTAATGCCAAATGCTGTTTTTTGTTTGATGTGTGCAATGTGGTTAGTAAACTTAAGGTGGGGATCTAATTTGATGCCGAGGAAAGAAACACAAGTGGAGGCAGGAATGTCATGCCCATTCAGAGTTATGGTCGGAGAGCAAGGTAAATGCCTCTGCGATGACTTAAATACCATGAATTGCGTTTTCGTAGGGTTTATAACTGGAAAATTAGCGTTACACCATTCAGTAATTTTTGACAGATCACTGTTTAATTTCAATGTTAGCGAAAGTAATGATTTATCCGAGAGGGCAACAGTCGTATCGTCGGCGTATAATACAGGTAGGGTATAATTAAGGCAGTCAGGTAAATCATTTATATAAATGGTAAATAATAGTGGACCTAAAATCGAGCCCTGAGGCACTCCTTGGTTTATATTCTTGCTTTCAGCGAAAGCCCCGCCTGCGTACACTGTTAATTCACGATTAAACAGATAACTTTTTAATAAATTAAGAGCTGGACCAGAAATGCCAACAGACTCCAGTTTAGTAAATAAAACTTTGTGGTTTAATGTATCAAAGGCTTTAGTAAAGTCTAAAAAGGCCGAGCCAACAAAGTATCCGAGATCAAGTGAATGTCGAATATAATCAGTTAATGCTATCAAAGCCAAGTTAGTTGAGCCTCCTGAACGAAAACCGAACTGACAGGGTTTCAGCAAGCTAAATTTGTTAAGGTAAATGTTAATACGACGATGTATTAATTTTTCCACAACTTTACTAATTGAAGGTAAAATACATATGGGACGATAGTTCGCGACTTGAGCTTTATCACCCTTTTTATGAACAGGAATGACTTTAGCTTTTTTTAGACTACTAGGGAATATACCTGTCTTGAACATAAGGTTAATTAAGTTACTGAGAGCATCTGAAATAGTCGGAGCAGCAAGCTTTAAATGAAATGCGGAAATTCCATCAGAACCAGGACTTGTGTTCTTTAAGTTGAAAATCTCAGTAAGGACTTCTTCATATGTTACAGGAAACAAAAAGAAAGATTTATCGTATCGGCTAGTATGATAAACAGAAGGAACATGGGTAGTATTATAAATTTCATAAAAGTGATTACTGAACGCACGAGCAATGCTAGGCGGGTCAGTGATAGTCACATTATTGTAGATTACTTTTTCAATGGAACTGCCGGAACGTGGTACATGCAGAAACTCGTTGATAAGTTGCCATTGTTTTTTTGGATGAAACTTATTTTTCATGAATTCATTTTCGTAATATTGTCTTTTAGATTTCTTCAATAAATGACTCAACATGTTGCAATATTTCTTATAGCGTAATGCTAAATTCACATTGAAAGGCTGTTTTTTAGTGTTCCTATACATGTTTTCTTTTTTCCTCATGCTTACAAGTAGCCCATTAGTGATCCAAGGATTATGCGGAAATTTAAATTTCTTTTTGCATTTAACAGTGACAGTGTTAGCATGAATCGCTTTTAAAAGTAAAGAGGAAAATAACTGAAGCGCTTCTTCTGGATTTAGTTTGGTAGCAATAACTGTCCAGTCGATTTTGTCAATTGCATCAACAAAATTTATGATATCAAGACGAGACGTAAGATAACAGGGATCTGACCTAGGAGGGTTAGATTTGAATGTGACGAAAACAGGGTAATGATCTGATATGTCTATGTCAATTACACCAGACTCGGGTGAAGGCGAAATATTAGTGAAGGCATGGTCTAAGAGGGAGCTGCTTCCTTGAGTGGAAATCCTGGTGGCCGAAGTTATTAATTGCTCAAGCCCAAAGCCAGAAAAACAGTCCGAATAAGCGCATACAGTACTATTGTCGACATCGAGCAAGTTAATATTTATATCACCTACAATTAGGACAGGCTTGTTTTGACTAGTAATTGTTTGAAGAACTAAGCTGAGATGACGAAGGAAATCAGGTATGGAAGAAGATGGAGAACGGTAAATACAGCCAATAATAATTCCGCCACAATAATTTGGAAAAGACAAGGCATCGGATTCGATCCAAACAGTTTCGCAGTGAAATAGATCTATGGAAAGGTCCAGTCTACGTTTATATTTAATGTGGGGTGCGACGAAAATCGCGCTACCACCATGTTGATATGCAACATGGTTACAATACTCAGCCTGATAGGCACGGAATCCGTATAAATTGCTATCAGCCGGGCCAAGCCATGTCTCAGTTATGCAGATGAATGAAAAAGTGTGGGAAAGAGAGTCAATGAATGAAGATATGTTATCATGATTCTTACGCAAACTTCGTGCATTGAAGTGAAGCAATGAACAACCAACAGATTTAAGCAGTGACGTAGCTTCAGAAGGTGAAAACAAAGACATGTTTGAGGGAATGATTGGATGCCTAACACACAGACTAATCGCAAATCAGGTTAAGTGATGACGCTGAGGTCAGACTCAGAGCTTATGAAGAACACTTTGCTATTTTCAGTCTTCCCTGCTTTAATCTGACAGTTGTCTGTCCAAAGGAACTGCCACTTATGCTGCTTCTTTAGAGCAAGAGCTCGGCTGAACAGACGTTTGTTCTCAAATGTGAGATGCTCATTGACATATATAGGGCTATCATTATTACCAGAGAGCCCAATCATGGAGGTTCTCAGGCGCGCCTTACGAGCCTTACGAAGGAAGTCATTCTTCTTGACACGGGAGCAAAATCGAACGATTAAATTTTTATGGGGTGATTTGCTAGCGACCCGATGAACTGTGTCGATGTCCGCCACATCAATTTGACAGTCAATTGCCTCAGCGACAGTGCTCAAAATGGCAGAGCAATCCTCTCCTTGCGTTGACGGGATACCTTTAATTTCAATATTGTTCAGCCTGCTGTACTGTTCCATTGATGCAATTCTTTTTGTCAGGGATTCATTTTGTGCTGTCAAAGCCTTGTTTGTAGCGGACAGTCCATCAAACGTAGTCCTCATTTCTTCATACTGCTGACTGATAAAGCGTACACTATCAGCAAGTTCAGAAATACTGCCATGGCCCTGCTCTTCAAGTTTTTGTACAATCCTTGCAGCAATCTCTTCAACAACAGAATCCAGTTTGCCCTCAAGCAAGGATTCGAGCCGCTCAATCTTTTTGCATAGCTCAGCATTAGTAGGCATCTCACAACCGAAGAAGTAGACACAGCCAAAAACCAAAAACCAGTGAGCAGCAGTCGCAACAGAACCGTGACGTAATAAAATTTCCAGCAAAAAATGAAAACCAACCTGCAGTCAGTAGAAGTAGCAGGAATTGGTGTTCGTCCTCGTTGTTGCGACCGCTGCTCAATGAAGCTGGAGTGGCAGCGGATCCGTTTATATACTCTCCGTGCCAAGGTAGCGCAAGCGCAGCGTGGTCCAGGGAGGTGAAGCACGTGCCAGATGTTTGTAAAGATGACTCGATGATGAATGAACTGCGCAGGGCGCAGATGGCAGGAATCAAGCAGACACGAGGCAGCGGCTTAGCAGAATCTGCAGTCAGTAGAAGTAGCAGGAATTAGTGTTCGTCCTCGTTGTTGCGACCGCTGCTCAATGAAGCTGGAGTGGCAGCGGATCCGTTTATATACTCTCCGTGCCAAGGTAGCGCAAGCGCAGCGTGGTCCAGGGAGGTGAAGCACGTGCCAGATGTTTGTAAAGATGACTCGATGATGAATGAACTGCGCAGGGCGCAGATGGCAGGAATCAAGCAGACACGAGGCAGCGGCTTAGCAGAATCTGCAGTCAGTAGAAGTAGCAGGAATTAGTGTTCGTCCTCGTTGTTGCGACCGCTGCTCAATGTGTTGCCTACAGGCAACACACCAAAAAAGAATTTTTTTTTCTTGTCGAGTTTGAGTATCGAGTACGAAGTTTCTAGCTAAATGTCTTCGGCCAACACTGAATGACAGGCAGCAAGCGTCATTTGTTGGTTTAGAGCAGGAACACTGGACGAGGAAGAAGTTTGGCACGCGACTCACTGTCTTGTGCAAGCAAGTTCGGAGTAGACAGTCCAATGCAACATATGCAGCTGCAGTGGTGTCGCACATCTGATGTAAAGCAAATGAAATGGGCACCTATGGTTCACATATGATAAGAGCTGTCTATACAAATTGAAAATAAAGCTAGGTGGCTTCATTGGGGTGAAGCCCACTTCCAGTTTCCTGCCTGGAGTTTTCCCTCTATTGCTGAAAAGCTTCTGCAAAATATTTTTTCTTTTTGTTGATTATGTTTACTCTTGATGTGGTTTGCATATTTAGATAGAACAATAAACATGTTTTTTCGGTATTTATATGTCTCGTCATTAAAGGGTTAACAGCAGTACCTCATGCTGCTCTAATAAGAGGAACGATGAGCAAAAACATTTCTGGTAGAGCACTTAAACTAACTTTCTGAAAGACAGAAAATTCCAGGTGAGAGTTGGAGGTACGTTTAGCCCACACACACCAACAACACGGGCATACTACAAGAAACACTACAGCCTATGGTGTATTACAGTCTGTGGGAAAGCTATCTTATACAGAAATCAAGAATGATGCAACAAGCCCTCGACAACACTGCAGACTTTCTTGGCTAGTCTGGCCTCTCGCTTTCTGATAAGTCAGCTCATATCGACGTCAGAAAAAAAAGAAAGACTAGAATCAAGAACTACCCCAGATTGCACATTGTGATCCACATAGCTGGACAAATATGCCCGCAAGTCAACATCCACAAATCCTCAGCTAGTGTAAGCCCATGACGGCAGAGCCAGCATGTGGGTGAAACAATTATGCAATGCCTGGACGCAACTTCCACACCTGGTGAAAAGAATAATCTCGAAATAACGGCGGTGGGCGAGCAGATACTATAGAAAATCGCAGATGCTGTGCTTGTGTTCAAGGTATAGTACGGTATGAATTACTAGCAGCACATAAAAAAGACAACTCATCGAATACAGGCATTGGGTAGTAATAACAGGTCTTTCCAACTGTACCATGCTTGAAGACCTCTATGAGAAAGAGCTAACGAACAAGCACCTAGACAGAGTAGAGTTGCAGCCTGCAGCACAAATTCTTTGTCTCAAGAGCTCAGAACCTCATCCCAAGATACTATGCCAGCTAGCATATGAGATGCAAAGACGACTACCCCTCCCTTCAGAAACACAACCTCGGGAGTACCTGAACTTGAAACACAACAGGCCCATACCATGGAATATGGGGGCAAACAATTAGGCCAGGAGACTATATGCAACTGCCAAACACACAGAGGAGGTTGCTAGTCATGAAGATACAAGCAAACATAAGGCACATATAGTACACTGATCTGGCAATAGCAGTGTAACAGTAGTATGACACTACATAAAACTAAACCCCATATAAGTGAGTACCATTCCAGGTCAACCTACACCTAGAAAAGCTGAACGGAAAGCAATCAAAGCAGCACTTGTAATGCAGATTACACCCTGCACAACACCCTGCATGGATTCACCAGAAACTGTCTGGGCCTGCACATCACACAAGATTGACAGGAAAATCAGGAGATTAACATGCGACTCGCCAGCACATGGCCAGAAATTGAATTACAGGATACATAGCCATGCAGATATTCCAGGACACAAGCGGGCTTATAAGCCTGACGTAATAACTGAAAACTAGATGAGTTTGTGTGTATTCATTATTAACTAAAGTGCAACAGATAGACAACACACAAGAACGAAGCGCTCTGTGTGTTCACTTCGTTCCTGTCCATCGCATTTCTGTTGCAGTATAGTTAATGAATTCATAAGGCTGCACAGGAGATGAATGATACCTCTGCCCAAGGGCCCGATCTCGCATCCAAATCCACGCGTCTGCACACACACACACACACACACACACACACACACACACACACACACACACACACACACACACACACACACACACACACGCACACACACACACAAACACACACAAATGTTGCAAGAGTGCATAGCATGAAGCAGTATCAACAGGATGACACTAGATATGGATGAGGACTAACTTTCAACTGAGGTTCATTTGTAAAAATGTGGCGAGTTGTAAAAGGGCGATGAGCAAAACGAGAACAAGGTGAAAGCAGGAGCCAACGTTTCGACAAGTGGACTTGTCTTCTTCAAGGTCCACGTGTGGAAACGTTGGCTCCTACTTTCACCTTTTTCTCATGTTGCTCATCGTCTTCAATTTCCATCTCCTGCCTTTCCCGAGTTTTCCCCAGAAAAAGAAAGACATCTTTGAAGGATAGATAAAAATTGGTGCTTGATGCAGCCAAACATAAATAAAAATGCTACAGAAAGAAAATAGAGAAAAATTCCAAGTGCAGGAAAAAATAATTACAATTGCCAATCCTGCATGCCAGCACCTTTGAAGAAACACTGTTGTTATTCCAGTAGACAGACTGACAGCTTGCTTATGCAATGCAAGCACATTCTTCCAGTTCCATGCCATTGGGAAAAAAGTGAGTTTCCTGGAAGGTAGCCACTTGCACACTTAGTGATCACTGTTTTTTTCCCCTGGACTTGTATATCTATATGTATTTTCCCCCTTTCCTGCTTTTATGTTTGGTGTCATCAAGCACTAGTCCTTATCAGGTTTTATTGCTGTACTACTTTGTGGTAACCTTTATAGATCACTGCATTTTCACAATAAACCTTTTAATTAGAAGTTAGCATACCCTGTTCGTACTGCTTCACAATGTACATTCTTTCTACATTGGCGAAATAAAAGATTTTCTAAGGTATCATGAGGGCCATTAAAGTGACTTGCCGCAGTCTAAAAAAAAAGAATGAATAGCCTGGCTGCAAATGGCACCAAAGAACACATAGGACAAACAAGAAAACCGTGATGATCTAACAATCAAAAGTTTAATGTACACACCGAGTAAATGCTCGCTGACAAGCAATAGACTGAACATACACAAAAAGGAGAAGCAAAAATTCATGTGCATTTCCTGACGGGAAATGCATCCATTTCTAACGGAGGCCGTGATGACAAGATTAACCCAGAATTTTTAGATCTACAGCTTCCGTAACTTCTCTAGGCAGCCGATCTGCACAGAATGCTAGCTTCTTCCTCTACAATGCACGCTCAGATGTGGAGAGTGCATTGTAGAGGAAGAAGCTAGCATTCCGTGGAGATCGGCTGCCTAGAGAAATTATGGATGCTGTAGATGCAAATACACTGGGAGAATCTTGTGTCAGCATGGCCGCTGTTACACTTTCAGAGATGGATGCGTTTGCTGTTGGAATTTGTATGGACACGCATCAGATCTTGCTTCTGCTTTTTGTGTAAATTCGATTTATTGCTTGTCGACCAGCATTTACTCGGCATGGTCAATAAACTTTCATTTGTTAGTACACCTCACGAGATTATCTTGGTATCTAGCAGAAAGGTGTTCATTCTTTTTAGAGTGAAGCTGTATATGCCTAGATGGTCCGATCACAAGAACCCTAGCGTAGGGGTATGAGCCATTGTTTCGGGGGTTGTGAGCCATTGTTCGTCTTACATGAGGGATGGAGACATTTCTTGTTGGGTAGACATAGAAATGCTTATGCATTTAACACATAAACGTTTATCTACGCATTATTGCAAGGAAGGGACACAGAGTGGGACTGGGTTAAGACAAGATCATGATGTCATAATTATCTTGCAGCAAAGGTGTGGCGGGCCATTGGCTACACCGATAGTGACGTCGTTTCTCTCTAGCAGCAGAGCGCGCGTGCAGAAGTCTCTCTCAGACTTCCCTATAGGTTCAAAAATGTGTCCCTGTATTTAATTAAATGAAATGTGCAGCCCCGGTGTGTCACTTGGTAACTACAGTGCATAACTGAGTCATAAACATTATGATTAACGCATTACAAAACACAAATGCGTAACATAATTAAGAAAGACTTCGATGGACCACCTGGATTAACACAACGAACCGCTGCTCATTGCAGTTTTGAAGATGGTGATCTTGCAAAGTGCGATGTGTGGCATTACAAATAAACGTGATAAACCCAAGCTAAACATGTGCATAACCTCATTAAGAAACACAGACATAACCAATAATATAGAAAGACTTGAATAAGCCATTGGAATTAACCCAGTGATAAACACCGGGGCCGCACATTTTGGCTTCGCTGGTTTACCGCCCGTACAGGGTGCATGGGCACTAACTTTTTCTGTTATTGTTTGTTAAGTATTGTATAATGTTGAGCCAGTAAAACACGTTGGGATAGTTGGTTCAATGTAGTGGTACTGTTTTTGCTGGTTTTTTTCTTAATGTTGGTTTTCCTTTTGTAACAACTTTTTTATTCCCCCTTGCATAATACTCCAACCTTGCAGCCTGCGAGGTATATAAATAAATAAGTACATAAGCACGTCATTCATTCATCTGCATACACCTCGCACCATTCCTTGCTCAACAAACGTCACTGTGTTGATGTCTCGCAGCGTGCATCTACATTAACTGCCGTTTGCGTTTCGGTATGGTTTGTGAACAGTGTAATGCATAAAGATTACATGACATTAAGGTTGTGACCTATGCGGCGCATAAGCAAACCTTGCAAAAGATGACAAGTTGGATTGTTGAAAATAAGATAAATTGTATATATCGCAGTTACTTTAACAGCATTTAATTGACCACTTGACAAAAACTTCACTTCGCATAGATTCCAACACGTACACTGAATCTGCAGTTTTCTTTTTTGCTTATTAATGCAGTCGTTACTGCATGGCCACATTGTAGATTTGAAAACAAAGTGAAATAAATTTGTTTGTTGCAGTATAACAATATGTGTAGATCACTGCGATTCTAACCCCAGAACTTAATACAAACATGCACACTATAGGACGCAGACAAATGTTCAGGACAAATTTCAGAATGTTTGCATCCTGATACTTATGAAAGTGAACGGTTTCATTCCATGGCTGTCAATGAGAGGGAGAGAGAAAACTTAATTGTCTTCGTGGAACAAAAACGCATTGATAAGCTTAGACATATAGTCTTTGCTTAACACTTTCGAAATGAATAATTATAGCTTGCTATCAACATTGAAGCAGCCATTCAACAGCAAGAAAAGGAATCAGTTTTTCCAGCTCTGAACATTGAATTGCAGGAAATGCAAGCAGGCATAAAATTCTGTCAATATAATGTTTAGGAATACCAAATTGGAATAAACATTGAGGCTTGCATTTGTACTTTCTCTGGCTGAGCAATCTAGTTTGAAATGACTCCCATAAGCATGTCGTAACAATGTTGACCTAATACAGGTTAAATGCATGAGTAGCTTAAGAAATCTGGATGATTGCTATAAATTACAGTGAAGAAACTATAATATCTAATAGCATTAATAATATAATAATAATATTTATTTCCACAAAACAGGCTAACCGTGAGAGCTAGGCGTGCGAGGCTGAGCAGAAAGCTGAAAAATTCTACGGCAAGTGCTCCTGCCGTGGGCCTACGATCCTGCATTATAATTAGCGCGTACTGACATGGTCTTCTTGTTAGAAGTTCCGAGTATACTACCAGCGCGAGACACGGGACAACAAAGTGGACGAGAAGCGTGTCTTTTAGAATGCTATGTTACAACGTACAGGTTTCTACAAAAGTGACGGTAACTGCTCGAAACATTTGATGCGTCGGCTTTTGCGGCTTTAGAAATATTGAGTGGGGGCTCCCATATATATATTCGCAGCGCAAGCACGGCGATGGACGAACCAGGCTAGCGCTAAGGTTGAATTTCACAACACAATTTTCATTCCACGTCGTAATCACACAGATTGTTTGAGGCTTCGTTCAGGGGCACACGCGGGCGTTCGGGTTGGTGCTTCTTGTTGCGTTTGGCGTAAGAATATGGCTAGGAGCAGGCACCACATATGCGCAATGACAGGCAATATACACGCATCATTTCTCTAGACGCTGACGCCGAGCACGGGTAGCGCGAGGATCTTGTTGGGCTGACACGACAACTTCGTGGCAGCCGAATTCCGAATACTGCATATACGGTGAGGGTAGCTATATGAACTTGTCGATAGGTCATCTTGCAGATTGTTGTAGCACAGGCAGAACGAAACGGTCATAGAAGGTACATAAGACAACACACATCGCTGAACCACCTGCGAACAGCTGTTTACGTGCGCGATGTCGCACGGAACTACAGTAACCGCCGTCGCGCACCCCAAGACAAATCTTAACTAACGTTTTTAAATGAGTAAACGTACATATTATTTGCCTATAATCAAGAGAAGTCAATAATATTATAGTGTAAACGTTTTATTCACTACAATAAAAGAATTATGCAGCGTGTGCCACGAAACCTGGCACTAAGCAACCCTGGGCGTCGCACCAGTCGCACTGTTGAAATCGCAATCATGTGAAATGAGCCCTCTAAAAATCGCATTGCGACGCGTGCGACAGCACCGATTTTCGTCGTTGCAGTCGCAGCATGTGAAACAGCCTTTAGGATAAGGTTGGCCGAAGGGCGCACCACATTTACTTGTAATGTTCATCGTAAGCTTTGCCGAAGTCCGTAACCAGACTATTCGTATCCTAATACGGTGTTCTGGATAGGAACATAAGTTTTGTTAACTATTTCCACTGAGACAGTGTCTGGTATTTGCACTAAGAATAGACGTACTTTGAACACAGAGTGCATGTCGTCGTTCAGACAGACACACTTATTTACGAATAAAAGAAAAAGTGGTGGTGATTTACGCGCCTAAAAACGATGTCATCCAGAGGCAAGCTGTAGTATGCCATTGCAGATAAATTTTCACCCACTCCGCTTTCTATTAGCGGAGGCCTAAATATACGTACATCAGTGTTCTTGCATTTCGCCCAAAGAAAAGGCGATCGCCGTGCCCGTGATCGAGTCCATGACGTTGAGCTCAGCAGTGGAACGACATAGCCAGTCAGACACCGGGGCGGGCAGAAAAGCACTAAACTGTTTTGTGCTTGTTTCTGCGACTTCGCCTTTCAATGTCATTAACAACATCTTGGAGTAAACACCAGAAAACAAAAATCTATCGATGCTGTTGCCCTAGAGAAATCCCTTCTTTTATCTAGTTTCTCAGACTGCCATTTCAATCTTTCGGGAGCGGGTGTTCGTGAGAGATAAGGGCAGGTGCCTAACTAGAAACAACAGGAAAACTTCCTTATTACGAGAACTCTTGTTCTTAACTTACCACGCCTGGAGACTAAACGGGACTGGAATTAGGAGTATGTAATAGAAATGCACTACTTTAGCAGTTTACTTTTCTTACGACCAGTGCCGGATTAAGGTGGAGGGGGGGGTGACTAAAGAGGGCTGCAGCCCGGTTCCCCAAACTTCAGACGCCCAGCTCGACCATTTGAAGAAAAGTTGCTGAGCAGGCATGTTGCCGAGTTTGTACATATGTACATTCTGTATGTACATATGTACAGTTTGTACGTATGTACATTTAAACATGCGTTTTGTTGAATATTATGTGTTTATAACTTGAAGATTGAATGCCTAATAAAATATTGCTTCTTTTGAAGAATATGATCTTCTGTTTGTTGGTCCGTGCTGCGTGAGGATGCGGCACTTCCACTAATTGTAAATTTGTGATGGACTGACATTTTTAACATACCGACGTGTACGTCACATAATAACCGTTAATTATTACTAAAAATCACGATGAGAAATTAGTTTCCCTAACTGATAAAGACCGTGTACATTTTATCAACTATCAGCGAACCAAACATTTGGGCTTTGAAACACTCAGTGTCTCCTTGTTTCCTTGTCCTTGTCTGTCTTCCTTGTGTCAGTAGTTTTATTTGCGCTAAGCTACCACTTCAAATCTTAGACCAGTCGTCATCACCTTCATCGTCGTCATTAGGGCCCTAAACATACAGTTAGCCCCTGGCGCCGAAATTTCTTAATCCTGCACTGCTCGCGAATCGGGCGAGTTAGAAAAAAAAAGAGTAAATACGACACTCTTTCATTTCTACATATTGTGTATTATTATTGGCATCATTGTGAATCCGGAAATCTATGCGCTCATGGGCTATATGCTGTGAATTTCCATCATGTGGGCAAATTAAATTTAATCCTACGTTCCACCATGTCAACAAGCTTAGCCACGAAGATCAGAAAATTCGCTGCGGTGGTCAGGAATTACTTCGACTAAGGCGTGCTGTATGGTAAACTTGTCTTTCAAACTATATGAGCTTTTCCCTATTTCTTTATTCGTCAATGTAGCCTACTCAACGGGCCTACATTTACAGAGGCATACATATCGTGCTGTACCACGTACCGGATCAATTACATAGCTAATGCGGACTAGTGTACCCACTTTTATAATATTTTTACGCGGCGAAATACAGAAAAGGGTGTTTATTGACACTGTTTGCAAGGAGACTAAAAGTGCGGCAGAAAAAACAAGATGAAGAGTTTACTAATAAAGGAAAACAGATTACTTTTAATTGTCTTGTCGGCTCTACGCTGCAGCATCTTCTTCTACATCCGCAGGACAATTGACTCATGACTACCCTCCAGCGGCTAAAGCAGCAAATCGGTGCAGGTGAACAAAAGCTACACGAAAAAAAAAAGGAAGTATAGCGCATAGGGTATTAAGGGGTGTCTGGGCACAATAGAGCTTGAGATGGACGACGTGCACAATGTCCGTGCCGGCTCAAGCAGATGATGACGAAGACAACAGTGGAGCGAGTTCATAAGTTGCATCAATCACTTGGCGGCACACACGACATGGACCAGGGTAGTGGAAAAACAGTTTCTCAGATAGTCCCACACGTCATGCGGGTGATCACAGGAGGACGGGCGAACCACAGATAAAGTGGGTGATCCCCCGATCGCTGCTGTAGCGAGACCGTTGGTGGATTTCGGGCTCAGGAAATCGAGTTTGAGTGGCTAGACGAGCTTGGTCGGCAGGGGCAATATTTTCTCAAGCAGTGGGGTGTGGGGGGCACCCAGAAGAAGGCACCAGCTTGTCTATGGGTAAGTTTGGGTTGCGGCCGCATAAGAGAAAAATACGCCGGTTAACCAGCGGTGTGATGCGTAGAAGTGTTGTAGGCGATTGTCATAAAGGATAAGGCAGCCTCGCAATCCTGGTGGTCGTTAGACACAAACGTGGCCAACATGCCGGTAAGAGTTCGCGTCAGGCGTTTTGTCAAGCCATCAGCCTGCGAATGGTAGGAGGTACTTGATTTATGTTGCATGACGCAAGCATTTTGACGATCACACTCGAGAGGAACTATCCGCCCCAGTCAGTTAGTAGTTGTCGAGAAGATCCGTGCTACAGTATGATGTTAAGCAGCAAGAAGTGTACAGCGTCGGCGGCACAGCTAGTGGCAAACGCATGCGTGATGACTAAGTGCACCGCATAATATGTGGCAGCGTCGACCCACTTCTTTCCAGAGAAAAATAGGGGAAATGGCCCAAGTATATCAGGGCTGACGCGGAGAAATGGATCGAACGGAGTTTCCAGAGGCTGAAGATGGCCTGCAAGTTGCAGTGTCGACTTTTTCCAGTGCTGGCAAAGGTGGCGTGAGCGCACCTAACGGTGAATGGAGCGGGACATCCTAGGCCAATAGACACGCCGAAACGCGCATTCGCATGTGCGTGACACGCCGAGATGTCCCGCCATTGGCGCGTCATGTAGCTGCGCCACAACAGTGGAACGGAGGTGAGTCGGGATGACTAACAACAGACCAGGACTCCCTTATGGTCTTAATGGATCTCGAGCATGGGAGTACAAATTTTTGATCATCTCCTGTAAGACGCGCCAAGCGTTGTTCGGTAGTCATGGTGAATAGTCGAGAGATGGAACGAACACATGGCCTGAACCCGCTCATGGCAGTACCCAGCAGGTCCACGGGGTATCTAGAGAAAGAGTCTGCATCCTGGTACAAGAGGCTAGACTTGTAAACGATGGTACATTATTATTCTTGAAGTCGCAGTGTCCAACGGCGAATGCAATCTGTGGGATCTTTGAGTGAAGACAGCCAGCAGAGAGCAGGGTGGTCAGTAATGACGGGGAAGAGTCGGCCGTAGAGGCAACAGCGAAGTTTGGTGATGACCCAAACAAGAGCGAGACACTGTCTCTTCGTCATCCAATAGTTTTGCTCAGTAGAGAAAAGAAGTCGGCTGGCATAAGCAATAACGTAGTTTTGACCACGCTGGCGTTGGGCTAGAACTGCGACGATTTCGCAGCCACTAACATCGGTGCGCACTTATATGGACGCAGATTCGTCAAAGTGATCCAACACTGGAAGTTACCTCAGTAGTCCGATCAGCTTTGTGATGGCAGACGCTTCTCCGGGACACCAGGAAAAGAGACATCTTTCATAATAAAGGTTGCGCTCTTTCTGCAAAATGTTTCACAAATTGCCAAAAATTAGAACACAGGCGAAAAAAGCAATGGACGATCTCAGTACACCGAGGTATCGCAAACTTGACAACAGCGCTAACTAGGGAGGGTCAGTGCGCATATCTGTAACATCCACAAAAAGGCAAATTACAGTCATCTCTCAGCGGCCGAAGCGGCAGTTGGCAGAGCTATGCTGATGACCTGAATCGCGAAGGATGCGCAGAATTGCCGACAGTCAACGTAGGTGACTGGAGAACGCCGGCGGGAAAATGACGACATCATCTAGATAGCACAGGCAAGTAGACCACTTAAAACAGCAAAGACGGAGTCCGCCACTCATTGAAATGTTGCTGTGGAACTGCAGAAGCCAAATGGCATAACTTTGACTGAGCAGAGTCTCTCGAGTGTTATAGAGGCGGTCTTCCCCCTGTGTTTTTCATCAACGGTGATTTTCCAATAGGCAGACCGAAGGTCTATAGAAGAAAAGTTTCTTGCACCACGCAAAGAGTAGAGGGCGTCGTCAATTCGCCATACAGGGTACACGTCTTTCTTACTAACCTAGATTTCCGTAATCCACACAGAACTGCCAGTTGTCTTCCCACAGGCACCACACGGGACACCCAAGCACTCGTAGTTGGCTTGAGAATATCCTTAGTAAGCATTTTCTTCCCGTTTGGATTACGCGCCGTTCGGTCGTAGACGCTCGGTAAGCCCATATATATGGGACTGCCATTCCCGGCGTCAATGCGACAAGTCACAAGTTTTGTCTAGCAAAGATGGAATGAAGCAAACTCGAGTAAAATACTTGCTGCAAGTGGCTAGCAAGCGACGAATGTCATCAGACTGAGTAGTCGAAAGGTCTAGACAAGCATTGCGTCATAACGGGTGTCAAATGAAATGCTGGTGTCAGGGCTCCCCGAAGATAACGGAGAACCGGGAGCAGGAGCCTTAGCACTGTGTGCGACTTAAGGCGCTATGTTTCCCAGCGGGATACATTCGGGGAAAAACTGTGGTGCGTGTCCAAAGTTGAGAATAGGGAAGCTTGGTTCACAGAAACAGTCACAACGCAGTGAGGGAGGGCTACACACTTTGTCTAAAGAGCATCTCGCGAAAAGAGATGATGTAGTTGCCTTCAGAAACCACGGTATCTGAAGTCAGTGTGGCATAAATCGCGATAGCTGGTCGAAGGCGAACTGGGCGACGCATAAACGCAGTGGTGACTTGGTAGTGAGATCGGGCACTGACGGGAGTTCAAACTGAAGGTCCGAAGAGCAGTCAGTGAGGGCAGAATTAGTTCTCAGGAAGTCATTGCGAAGGGTCAGTTCATGTGGACACGGGTGCAGAACCGATAATAGAACTTAGCTCCGGTGGCTAGCGAAGCTCCCACGCGCAGTTCCCATCTAATCGACGCAAGATTCACCACCGTCGGCTGTGCAACGGGCGTCAGGACCTTGCGATGACGACGAGAAAGGCGAGCTGTCGGAAACGATGATTCCACCTCCATGTGCATAAGCGCCGAAACAAGCACGCCATCCACTTCAATATGGAAATTGTTTCGTCGGGTAGTCAGGGTTCACAAATGATTTCCGGATAGGTTGGCCAATGCAGCGTCACCCGCGGGAGCTCCATTGCTGCGTTAGTCAGTGTTCCCAAGAGGAACGGTGAGAGTATGGCAACGGTGAGTGACAGGCATTCGGTGAGCTAGAACGCTGGCTCTGCAGGGATGGCGAGTGGAGGTCAAAGCGTAGAGTCGTTGCGGCAACATCAATTTGCGATGGGTCTTTGCGAGCATGAAAGGGCGAGGACAGGCTGTCTTCCGGACCATATGTGCACGCGGGGCAAAAATAGGAAAGACGATGATAGCTACCATGGAGGCAAATATGACCAATCCCATTGAAGTTAGAGCATATTGGCTTGTCGTCATGTCTGTGCCGCTGGTTGGGCTGCGGTATTCGAGATAGGTCGATTGGTGGCGGGGAGGTCGAAAGAAATTGCCCACCGTAGCCCTACTTATACGACAAATAGGACGGATGTCTGCGTTCGCCAACTCTTTATGTAAGACAGCTTGAATCAGATATACTGCCGAGCGGTACTCGACGTAAGAACAAGCCTGAGGAACCGATAGAGGCCCAGCCTCATTCTCGGCTTGGGAAAGATGCAACAAGTTATCGGCACTAGTCACCAGGGCGCCTTCAGACGATTAAGCAGCGGCAATATTGGGGATCCGCACGAATGATTGTGAGAAAAGACAGCTGCTTATTTCTTCAAAGCATTGGCACTCCCTTATAACCTCGTCGATGGTGAATCAATCTTTCTATACGAGTAAATTAAAGGTGTCGTCAGCGATGCATTTGAGCATGTGGCTGACTTTGTCAGCTTCAGGTATCATGTCGTCAACCCACAGATAGAGCGCTAATACATCTCAAATGCACACAACGTACAGTACCGTGGGTGTCTGGGCCCGGCACGAAAGTCCCTTTTTAACGGCCCCCTGGCGTCTAACTGCCTTTCCAAAGAGTTCCTGCAGTGTTTGCTTGCAAGTGTCCCAACTGGTCGATTCCTCCTCGTCTGTTTGCAACCAAACACGTGCCGTTCCCTTGAGGTAATAGATGCTGTCATCTAGCATTACAGTCGCCCCCCGTCCGTTCTTCGTGCTGGCTAGTTCGCATTCGATTAGCCAGCATTCGGAGTTCATGGTGTCAGTGCCGGAGAAGGTGCTAGGGTCTCGGTGTTGGGTCAAGACAATCGGTATGGCGGTAGCCGAAGCAGAAGCAGCGGACCTCTCAGTCAACATGGCCAAATGGCCCACAATGTGTCCGATGCTAAGTTCCGTGATTTACTCGTGATGTTCCACGCATTTCCACCAAGATTTTACGTGAATATCTACAGAAAAGTGGCTTCATTAAAACCATGTACGAGGAGATTAAAAGTGGGGCAGCAATAACAAAGGTGCCAGATGATAGACCTCAGTTTGTCCTCCTCTTGTCTGCTCTACGCTTTAGCATCTTCTTCTATATCCGTAGGCCATCTCTCTCTGTGTATATATACAGAGAGGGATGGCCTTCCCTTTTAGTGAGCCACTGGTTAAAAGTGGCGAACAGTTCTTGTCGTTACTGCGACAAGGTTAAAAAAAAAACAGGGAAGAGGCAGACATTTGCTCAGCTCTGGATGGGTTCAGTTGCTAGTTTAGCAAATATCCTGCAAATGTACGACACAAAACTTTTAAGTGATATGTGAATGAAGTACGAAAAAAATTTTTTTCACTCCTCACATACGTGACAGCGCAGATATTCCGTGCGACTCGCTAATATCAACCACAATATTTCATGGTTTTCATTAAGAAAACCAAACGAAAGTTTCCTTTAGACGGTGAGCAAAAAAGCAAGGAATTATTTGCCAGAAGCCTCCAGGTGGAAACAGGCCACACCTCTCGTCCTAGCTGCACCTCCGAAACGGTTTTCTCGGAATAGCGATGCCATGCAAAAAAGAACAAAAAAGAAAACACGTATTGCGAAACTCTGCCAGAAAGCAATTTTGTCCGCAGGCGGATTCCTTGGGAGGCCACTGTTGGTATTCTGTAATGGTGTTGATATTTTCATGAAATTCTTGATAGTTTGCCGTTTATCAGCACGAAAGCTTTCGCATAGGCAGACACGATATCAAAACACCAGAAATACGCGCGAAGTGCTGAGGCAGCGTGAATTCTGTCGTGGCAATGCTGGTGTCTTTTTTGTTGGCAAAAATGTTGCAGGTTGTTTGGCAAAAATGTTGGCAGTTTTCGCATGCTTGTTTTTGGCCCTTCGAAATTTGGCAAGTTGCATTCATTAGGCGGCTGGTAGAGGAGGCGCTAGGGCGGTGCGGGAAGGGAAGTGGAGACGCAGAGAAGACACGCTGAGGTAAACATTTTCAAAACCGCTGTACAAACTTCCTGGAGAGGGAAACCAGCGGAACGCTTCTACTCCCTTTCTTCTCCTAGTGGCGCTGCGGAAAAATTCGGCGTCGGAAACGACGTTCCTAACGTCAAGCAATATTCTAAAAAAAACATACGCAGACAGCAGCATACAGCAAGAATGCATACATCAAAAATAAACACTCCCACAATCGGGTACTTGGATTGCAAGGAAATGATTTGGTGGCAGCCATGAGTTGCTGTTTTCGAAGAACATGTTACCGTGTTTTTAGGCTCCCAATTGCTGTCAAGCCCGTTTTCGTTCTGATAATATCCGACTTTCACATGCAACGATATCTGTAAACGTGTTCCGTGTTGCGCTTTGTTCAAACGCCGAATGCGGTTTTTTTTAAAGATGCAACTGTACCAAGGCAAGAATTGGTTCTTCGATGAAAACTATTTTATTACTATCGGCCTGGATTATCCACCTCAGCAAGACATCTCATTATACTTTTCAAGAAAAGGAGTCACTGTGGCGAAACGATACCTACATGATTGTTATACGTATCATACTAGAAACTTTTAAGTCGCGGCGGCTAGATTGAGGAAATATTTCGTTCAAAACCTGAAGTCTTATTGACAAGACATGGCAGGGCTGGGAACTCAGTTATAAGGCTTCAACTGTTTGCCCTGGGACACGTTGTCGACAAGGGTGAGCATTCAGCGGCATTCATTCAATTATAACTTACTCCGGGAAAAATAAGATCGTCCCCACTGTGACAATTATCCCCATGGGAGTATATATATCAGGAGCTTCAACTGCAATAGCTCAGCTTGTATTGTCGCTGTAGGAAATGTGGTAATGGTGGCCTTAAGATTCAGCATTTAAGAAAACATTGCAACTGCGACCACTTAGCAAACCCTAAACAATTCGGCCTTCATTTTAGCAATGCACGTATAGCTCATTTAGAGAATCGCTGCAAGCATTTCAAGGAGTATTTTAATTTCTTCAATATATTCTTGTTGACAAGGGAAGCTGCAGCCTGATACTAAGACTACGTTTTGATCAAGCATGCAATAAATAAGCTTATCAAGAATAGGCATTGAAAGCATCACAGTGCACGCCGAAGAGCCAATAGAGTTTACTGTCATAATCAACTGGCGACAATAAATTTTATTTTGCAAGTTGAGACTCAGCCACTCAGGAAAAAATCTCAAATTTAGCAAAGATGGATTTATATTGCAATTATGTCAGTTGTAAAAGTTCGCGCATGAAAAAACGTCCCAGCCAGGTGACAACGCTTGGTAAGGAGGACGGCCTAAAACGTTTAGGCTATATATATTCAATGGAGGTAGAAAATTGCAACATTCCTGTTAACAATTTTGCAAGCAAGAATAAAAGACAAATCGATTTGTGAGCGGCTGCTGTGGCCATTGGTTGTGTATGGGTTCCGCTCCAGCGTAAGAGACGTCAGATCGCTGTTGAGACCGGACGGTTGCTGCTCCTTCTCCTTTATTCCTCGTGGCAGCCCTTGGAGGCACGAGATCAGCGCCGACGCTTGTCCATCTTTTCTTTCCTCCAAAGACGCGAGACGCGTGCAGAGCCTCTCCTCTCCTGCATGACATGTACTGGTTTTAAAGGCAGTTGTCGCCAACTGTCTCTTACACCAACATTAGACCGACGCGTAATACAACAGTAAAATGGAAAGCAACGCATTCGTACACATAAAGAGATATACAACTATAAAAAAGCCCTAGGGGGGTGTTGCACATTTCCGGTCCTCCACTACGGCGTGACACATAATCAGATCGTGGTTTTGGCACGTAAAATCTCGTAATTTAAGTTTTAGCTGCACAGCTGTCTACAAAAGGCGAGATTCCTCGTCCCACTTTCACTCGGGCACAGTTGAATGTAAACACTAACACTTATCGCATATGCTTCAAAGCCATGGGCAATTAACTAGTCCGGAAAATGCGGCTCTTGTATGTCGCCAATATAGCTTAGGTAACCTTTCGATGTCTCTGAATGCACATTCTAATTTTCCATGCCATCTCCAAGTTTGATCTCGTAGTGCATGGAAGAAGACTTGTTTTCTATCTTGTGAGGTTCGGTATAACCTCTAGTTCATTTCATACAGGGCGGTAGAGTCGTGAGGAGCACCCTATTTCTCTTAAACAAAACGGCCTTGTGGTGTTTGTCGAATTTCAACTTCGGCGTATTTCTACATCTCCGATGCACAAATGCGGCCAATGACAACGGAACATACCCAGGCACCAGTACGATATTGTGCAAAGCTGTGGTGTGCTACATTCTCTTTTGGAATGTGGTTTTGTCAGCTC
This sequence comes from Dermacentor albipictus, assembly GCF_038994185.2. Taxonomy (NCBI): domain Eukaryota; kingdom Metazoa; phylum Arthropoda; class Arachnida; order Ixodida; family Ixodidae; genus Dermacentor; species Dermacentor albipictus. The sequence continues at coordinate 105,196,012 of NC_091827.1, read as the reverse complement.
CGCGCAATCCATGACCTCGTGACGCTAGCAGTCTTCAACAAACTAGACTATGCAGCAGCCGGTTTCTAAAATAACTTCATAGCCTACGTGGATACGAAGGGACTTGTTTGTCACCGCTATTGGAACTGTTGCTGGACCATGAAAGACAGATGTGAACTCTGTGAGTGCAATGTTGAGTGAGATGGGACGTGTTTGCTTTCATTAGGCCTGGTGTTATCACGGTGCTACACCAGATATTCTAGGCACTGCAAATTTAAATCGGCAGTGAATCACCTTTACAGTTGAGTCCACTGTTAATGGGAGATGTACAGAGGATCTACGTTTTCAGCTACAAGTGTTTCTAGCTTGGATAATGTTTATATAATGAAGCTACATTTGCAGGTTTTGCGTAATAAAGTACTGGTAATAGTTTAGAAAATTTGGTACATAAATGCTGAATATATTGCAAAACAATAAAATATGGCGTTGTAATACTGTTTCTTGAATAAGAAACGAAGATAATTTTCATGTAGCCTAAGAACTATATTTCCGCAACATTTATATCGACTGGGTACTGTTCTTAACCAAAAGAATAATTGTGGTTTTACCCACCGTGGTTGCTCAGTGGCTATGGTGTTAGGCTACTGACCACGAGGTCGCGGGATCGAATCCCGGCCACAGCGGCCGCATTTCGATGGGGGCGAAATGCGAAAACACCGGTGTACTTAGATTTAGGTGCCGTGCCACTACGGCGTGCCTCATAATCAGAAAGTGGTTGTGGCACGTAAAAACCTCATAATTAAAAATAATTGTGGTTTTGACTATTGCATGCTAAATGAAGTTTGCAAACCAAAGACACCACATTAAAGTTTCTTACTTGGGCAATGCTGTGACTAAAAGGTAAAGTTCTGGTGGCTGCACATTCAATTTGGCACAGTAGGTGTCACAATTATTCTGGAACACTTCGTACAAAAATCTAATTAGAAAGTACAGTGGTTGCACAGAAATCGTTTTGTTGGAAGCAAAGATAGTGTTCTGAGAAAACGTGATTTATTTATTTATTTATTTATTTACAATACCTTACAGGGGATAAGAGGCGATTGAGTAAGGGGAACGAACAAGGATTTTATAAGAAATGCGAAATCTACAGGTCAAAAAGGGAAAGGGAAAGCATTGCACAGGGCTAGTACTAAAAAGCCGCAACAAGAGCAAAGTACAGAAAATAATTCCAGTACATAAATACAGCCCAAATGTCTGACACATGATTACAGAAAAAAAATAAAGCTAGGGTTTACAAAAACCCAATAGACAAAAAGTAGGATATCTTATACAACACAAGGTTTCACGTAACGGTGTCACTTGAAGGTATTCGCGCAGCTGATCGTGGAATGATTGATGGTTGCATATCGATGGTATATTATCAGGAAGATCATTCCAGAGAACGATGGCACGTGGAAGGGCTGATGAATTGAAGGCTTGTGTTATTCCGTGTATGCGCTTTATGCTGTACTGATTATGTAAACGGCTCGAAATGCGTGACGGCTTTTCGAGATGAAAGGCAGATTGCCTGGTACAGTAGTGGTATTTATGAAATAAGCGTCAAAAAACGATTGTCAATTTCCGACAATGTGGCCTTAAGCTTTCCAGGTGCATAGTCTTGGCGATTATGTTCTTCCGACTGCCTCTTAATATCCTTTCCTTCACGCTCCTCCACCTTCTTCCTTTTCTTCTTTTTGGCATATGTCTTAAAGTCTGCCAGTCATATTCAGTCCATTCTTCTCAACACACTATCACAAATCACACCGGGCGTAACATCAACAATCTCAGAACTAAATTTTTGGCATTGTTGTCATGACTGTAATTAAATGTATCATAAAATTTCACTTTTCCTATGAAGGCTTGATCAAACGTTGCTTCTCGGCCCCAACACCAAAGCAAGTCTGCGCGCGGGAATTAACGGAACAACAATGACACCTTTGGGGCGTATGGTGAAATACTGAAAATAATAAAGGCACCACACATTATATTTACAAGTGAATGTGCAAGTAAAAATAATTGTATATTTTTACACAAGAATAAAAGAAAACACAGCGCGTCGCCGAAACTTGCGTAGCGAGCAGGTGGAATCACCGGGGACGGAGGTGTTTGGCGCCATTTTTAATGGTTTCCGATGGGTAGCCGAAGAGACCACTTTGTGGAAACATTTCGCATGAATGCTGATTTATCTTCTTGGATATAAAGTAAAGATCTGCATATCTACCCAATTTCGCTATCTACTTCCCACGTTAAAAGAAATACGTGAATGCAAAACTTGTCTGAATTTTCCACCCTCCCAGGAGTGATATCCCCAAGATTTGGAGGGATAGCTTGCGCTTGGTAGCTCTGACTCGTTTCGAGGCACCTGTACAATGCACGGTATTACTTCAACAGCCACAAGCAGCTAAGACTGCAGCCAAGTGAGTGTCACGCATTTTAGTGTTTTATTTAACCGAGGAAGGTACTGTCCATTTTATTCTCCATTCTGACCTGTTAGCACTTTCTTCTTTTATCAAAAGCTGGAATATCTATAGCACGACTCCTAAGCAAATTATGTCGTAAGCACGTTATCCTGTTTTCTTCATTTGTAAAGCATGTCTTATTTCAAATAACTTGACAGTACCATCGGTGTCATCTTGACCAGGCAATTTATTTCCACTGCAGGACGATGTACTGATTGCGCGTTTCCGAATTACCCAGCTCATGCGCCAGCTGACCTCCAATGAGCTTCTTGAAGGAGACTAGGCTTTACGAGTGTTCATGGCTACACCTAATCATACATTTATCTATTTTTGTGTGTACACTTACTCTGCCTATTTCATATCTTTTTACCCCTTCGCCATATGTAGGGTAGCCAGCGAACGGTGAAAATCGCTGACCTCCGTGTAATTCTATCTGTGTTTTTTTTATTTCTTTCTCAAATGCTCTATGAAAACTTTGAGGACGCTTAAGCTTCGCCTTTAAAAGTGGAACACGAGTGCACTCAAACATCCCTGATTGCTCCTCATGCTTCCCGGTAACTGCAGCTAATATAACCATAATGTTTACTTGGAAACGGTGGCGGCGAACGCTAGGCATGAAGGCGAGCTTTCTGGTAGAAACGTGGCCTCTTGCTTGGGCCGATCATGGAGATAGTGCACAGCGGCACCAAAAACATTACATAATTTTATACGCCTGTGTTATTTTTCTGCACTTTTATTATTTCATTCCGAGAATATTTACCATTTAATACATGGGATGTCACAAATTTTTTTTTTCGTGACATTTGTTTGTGGACGGTCATTCTCGAAATGTCGAGGAATCACATTGTCAAGAATGTAAAACAAGGCCTAAAGGGACACTAAAGCGAAACAATAAATGAGTTTAGACTAATGAAGCATTGTTTGAGAACCCTGCAGGCAGCCATTTAAAAAAATAGTTTGATTATTAGATGAAGAAATGAAGTTCCAACTATCTGTATTTGAATTTCGCGCCGAAACCCCAGTACCTGTACGTCAGCGTGAGGTCAGGGATTCCAAAGTATGTTTTCGCATTTGGTCCACGTTGGCTGAGTAGAGGTTCCCGAAAATTGCCATGTTTAATATTTGGTTCCTTTAAAACACAATGTAGTCAATCTGTGCCACTATATATAATTAGTAGGCCCTAGAAGATGCCACCAAAATCCAAGACGTCACAGCCCCCAGGTGCGGGAACTTAAGTAGGCGTCGCCACCCGGATTTCGTTCTTGCGCTTTTTCTGGCTTCCTAAATGTCTTATCGTTGTAAGAGTGGTGTTTTTGGTGTTGCATAACGGTAATATACTGATGCAGAAGAAATCATTTTTCAATTTAGCGTCCCTTTAAAGATACCTTAATGATGGAATTGCGTAAACATAACCCGCATATACCGCATGTCATATAGGAAGGCACGCAATATAGATATACCTAAATATAGAGGGAAATTTTTCTCGTGGACTACTCTGCCGAAGCCGACGCCGACACCGACATCGGATCTTTCTGCAACAGGGGGTCCTTAACGCTATCGTGTTAGAATGCCCTCAGACACTGGCACAGACAAGCCATGCTTTGAACATTGGCTTAGTTTGGGAATAAAGCTTAGTAACTCCGCAGTACCACACTGCTGAGACAGCTTTCCAACAAAATACGCAAAACATTCGGTCTGCATCTTTCCTTTTGAAGCCGACGAGAGCAAGCAAGCGCTAGGCCAAAAACATAAGAATTCTACGTGACTCTCACCATCAGTCCCAGCAGCGATGAAAGCGCAGGAGGTCGTCGCTACCACTTCAAGGTGATCAATCTCTCACGAGCGTCACCTTTGCTCGGGAATCTCGATCAATATGGCGCGAACGCTTCATTTCCCTTCGTCGCAGTGTTCGAAGGCGCCGTACGGCGAACATTGTACCGGCTCTCAACATTACTTGGAGCGTCGCCAATGAGGGTGAGACAAACATTAGCAAGCTAAAAGTAAAATTATTGTGAATGAATAGAGTGAAAAGTTGTTCAAACTTAACATTTAAGGGCAACGTCCCTCATGTACTGCATGGTGACCTAACATCCAGTTGAAAAAGGTTGCGACACGATTGGAGGTGTGCACAAAGGTATCACACACACGAATTGGGAAACACTAAGCAATTTCTTGTTGCAAAAAGTATTACTACACGAATATACAATGGGATCTTTGTAGTCACATTTTAATTATGTAAACTTACATATAGTGGAAGTACATTATCTGCACAGCAAGAGCCCAATCGCTAAAATGTCGGAGCTTTTTTGCACCCCTTAATATGAACCGAGAACCGAAGCTATCGTGACGTGGCGTATCAGTTGTGCAGGATCAGCAATGTAACGTTCTACGCCGATAGCGAGGCAATAAGGAACGGGTTTGCCTATGCTACTCTGTAGTTCACAAGCATCTCCGTTTACTATGGGCCAATTGTCGCCCCACCGTTTTGTCCAAGTTTACGACAACCTTGTGAGCTTTTTTTATTTTTTTTAATTTCAGAACTCTGCTGTTACAAATTCGCTTGGTAGCGCCCTACACAATCAGACCGAATTAATATGATGCCTTATTACAATTTCAACTCTATGGACACTCCAGGTGCATTTTTGCCCCCGCCGTGATGTTCCGTATAAAGTCCAAGAGAAATAACACCGCGGCCGCGCGTCGTATGTGCATGCGCCAGAGAAAACAGTCGAGGGAAGCGACAGTCACGGCTCAATGTGGCGCGCGCGAAGAAAAGGTGAGCAAACGCGCCGTCTCGCGTCGTGGGAAAGGCTGTGGAGGGAAGAGAGGTACGGGGCAGTCGGCGTTGCTCTCCGGCAGCGAGTACGCATTTTGCGACTGGTCGCAAAGGGAACTGACAAACGCGGCTCAATCTCGCTCGCCATATATGGATAAAAGCGGGGAGGCAGAGCGGGAGGGAGTGGGGCAGGCTTCGACTCCGCAACGAGTGTGTGCTTTCGACGGCCGCTCGCGGTCGCTCTCACCGTATCTGGAAAAGGGTGTGAACACAGCTTGTGTGCGCCTTTGTGCGCCTACCTTTGTGTGCGCTGTGTTCTCGCCGCTCTTGCCTTGAAGCGATAGACCGCACGAAAGTCACTTCACTCGGTGCTGCTGCCTCGCTTGCTCACGCCAGCGTTTCGACCGCTAGTGCCCGCGTTCACCGAGTGCGATGTGTTCCTGGTTGCTTGTGCCCACTGACACCACACTTGTTATAGCACTTAGTAAGCGTGTGTTTCCTAGTTTACATCACCGATGAAACTAATATCCTTACTTCGTAGAGCAGTCTACTAATTTTCTATGGCAGTCGATGTTTCGCTTGTCGGACGAAAGTTTTTTTTTTTTCATTTCTCTTAAATCAGTATTTCAACTCGCAACATGAAACAAAATATATCATAAGTATTCTATATGAAAGAATACGGGCACACCATCATGAAGATTGACGTTTGAATCCTTATCCACTAATTACCTTAAGTCGAATGAGGAATATTGCTTTATCCATCGATTCGACAATGGGGCTGGTCTTTTTCAGTGCTGACAATTGAAAACCAATAGCTTCAAATTGTTAAGATTATCTGCAAGTCAGCTTTCTATTGATTTGTAAGCATTCCTTGGAGCCCTTCCCAGCCCTGTCACACAAGAAATTCGTAATATGCAAGGTTAAGGCATGTAATGGTTATGTTAGTGTAAATGTATATGACTGGTAGCTTTCAAGCGAAACTGTACAAGTTCAAACGAAGTAAAATAAAAAGTGTACCCATCGATATACAAAAGGTTCCGGAGATAACACACGGGGATGCTTATAGTAGTGGGTGGCCGACTAAAAATTGAGGGTGGGTCAACCTTTAGTTGTGGGTCATCTCAAGTTAGGATATTTTCGAACTTCAAATTTAGAGGTAGGCCAACCTAATTTACGGGGTGGGCCAACATTATATTTGCAAGTGGGCCAGCTTGAAATTTGGACATGGGCCAAACCAAATTTGGGGGTGGCTCAACTTGAAATCTGGGGGTGGTCCAAATGAATTATGGCAGTAGGCCAACTTGAAATATGAATGTAGCCGAGGTTAAATTTGGACCGGCTCGAACTGAAATTTCAGGATGGACCAACATTAAATTTCGTGGTAGGTCAACTTTAATTTGGGGATGGACCAACCTGAAATAATGGGTGGGGCCAGTTAAATTTGAGTAGGGCAAAACTACTTCTGAAAGAGTGCGTTCGTAGTTCGGATTAGAGATGTTTAAAAAAAAACGACAGTTTGCCTTTAAAGAACGCCCCCATGATACACTCATCGTGTATAATTTATGGCTGTTGACCTGTATCTTAATGCCCATCTGTATCGGGTTGCTATTATAAACACTGGTCGCGATCGTTCTTACAAGATATACAGGTAAATTGTCAACAATGTGTTTATTGACAGGGTACGCAAGGAGTGAGGTCGAACTGCGTGCGGTAGTGAAAAACCCTGCGAGAAGTCAGAACCGGCCCCACGCGTAAAGCGCTGGTCATGCGTCTGACTGAGTGGCACTTCTTCATTACATTTCATACGCTGGAGATGCGCCTGGCTAACCGCTGTTCCTTCGTTACATTTGTCCCCCGGAGAAATAGGCGCCATCATGGCGACGTAAGCATAGGGTAGCATAGAGGGATCGTAGAAGAGCTTGAGCCCATCTACGTGAACAGTTTCGCGACCGCGACGACGTGATGATAAGACGGCGACACAGGCTCGACGACATAGTTCACGGGGGAAGTTCGTGCAATAACACAGTAAGGTCTATGATATCGTGGGAGCAGCTTAGAAGAAAGGCCGTGAGGTAAAGGTGGAACCCACAGTTAAAGCATTGAAGCGGAAGGGAATATTAGGGGGTCAGAGCCACCACGACGAAGCTTGTGCTGTGTCTGATCTGCGGTGGTAAGACAGTAGGCGAGTTTTCTGCATTCTTCAACATGCTGCGCAGCTTGAGAGGCAGGAACACATTTTGATGAATCAGGCTTATAAGGTAGAATTATATCGATGGTGCAGGAAGGCTCGCGGCCCTCGATTAAGAAAAACAGCAAAAAACCAGTGGTGGCTGGCGTGGCAGTATTATAGGTGAACTTGACGAACGGAAGCACAGTGTTCCAGATAGAAAGGTCGGACGCAACGTACATGGTGTGCATGTCGCCTAAAGTACGGTTGAAACGCTCCGTCAACCCGTTTGTTTGCGGATGGTATGCGCTAGTTGTCCGGTGGATGATGTGCACTGTTACGACTTGAGATAGAAAGGCGCTGCCTCGATCACAAAGAATTTCTCTAGGGGCTCCGTGAAGAAGAACAAAATGCCGTAATATGATTGATCCAACGTCTTGGGAAGTGGCAGATGGAAGGGCAGCTGTTTCTGCAGAGCGTGTGAGATGATCCGCTGCAACGATATTCCAGCGGTTACCAGCCGCGGTACAAGGAGGTGGACCGCAAAAGATCGATTCCGACGCGATCAAAAGGATGGTATGGACAAGGTAGCAGCTGCAAAGGTGCGGCAGTGGAATTAGGGACCGACTTTCGGCGCTGGCAGTCGACGCAGCAGCGGACGTACTTGCGAACGAACTTGTACATGCCATGCCAGTAATACCGGAGCCTAAGGCGGGTGTAGGTCTTTAGCACGCCAACGTGTGCACATTGGGGATCAGTGTTAAACTATGCGCATAAATCAGCCCGAATGGGGCGTGGTATTACGAGGAGCCGTTGCCGACCCTCGGGGGGATAGTTGCGACGGTAGAGGAGTCGGTCGCAAACAACAAAGGGATGCGCCTGCCACCGTAGCGTCCTAGATGCTGTAACAGTGGCAGGATCAGCGAGAAACTCCAAAAGCAAAGAAATCCATGGTTCTTTGCACTGCTAAGAGCGCATGTCATTGATGGCAAGTGCTGACAGGAAAAATATGAGTGGGCAAAGACTGCGCTCGCCTGGTGAAATGGGCGAGTGGGAGACAGCGTCGGCATCGGTATGCTTGCGTCCAGAGCGGTACACGACCCGGATGTTGTACTCTTGCAAATGGAGCGCCCAGAGTGCGGGGTGGCCAGAGGGGTCTTTCAATGAGGAGAGCCAGCACAGCGAATGTCTATCCGTTACTACAACAAACTGGCGGCCGTATAAGTAAGGTCGAAATTTCGTAAGGGCCATGAGTATGGCTAAACACTATTTTCTGTGAGAGAGTAGTTTAGCTCCGACTGTCAGAGTGCGTCTGGCATAAGCAACTACGTATTCCTCAAGAACACGTTTGCATTGGGCAAGAACCGCCCAAGACCGACTCCGCTAGCATGAACCTCAGTTGGGGCAGCGGGGTCAAAATGTCGCAAAATAGGAGGAGAGATGAGCATATGGTGAAGGGTTGTGAACGCGTCATCGCATGCTTTCGACCACACTGATAGGGCCAGCCAGCAGTTGATTTAAAGGGGCGATGATCATAGCGAAGTTCTTCATAAAGCGGCGAAACTAGTAGAGAGGCCGATGAAACTGCGTAGTGTCTTCAGGTGGGTGGGTTTGAGGAAATCCGCTGCTATACGGAGTCAAGACAAGTGCTGAGAAAAGTATGTGCGGCCGCGTCCGTGGCCGATACGGCGAGCGTCCACCAATCGATAGTTGGAAAATTGAACTCGCCAAATATGATAATTACTGACCACGGAAATAGCGTGCACACCTCACTCAGCACCCGATGATACTCATGGGAAAACGCGCAAGACATCTCGGGTGGACGGTAAAAAACGCCAATGATCACACCAAATGCAGCACCATTCAAGGAAATCCAAGTACATTCAAGAAAAGTATCGATAATTATGGACGCGGCAATTCATTCTTCATTTATCACGATGAGCACACCACCCCCTCTACGCTGTGTTCTATCACATAGAAAAAACTTGAAAGGGGATTCAGTCTTAAATATGCTGTTATCGTGAATGGTGTCGTTAAACCAGGTCTCGGTCAGTGACACTAAAGCCTCGAATGAATCGATGAGCGATGAAAGTGCAATACCATTAGCGACAACACTTATAGCGTTGGTGTATAAGAAGAGAAATTTATTATCCGTGCTACAATGCAATTTTACGGGTGAGCTGGTAGATGAACCTGAGCTTAAGGAAACAAAGGAGGAATATCATTCATCCCTGCTCAGGGAAACAAGAACCGCCTGACCTTCATTGGTGTTCCACTAGTAAACGTCTTTGTTGAAATGCAGTTGAACACAAAACGCACTCGATCACCATCTTTCTTCATAGTTCGCGAGAACTGGAGAAGCTTCCGTCGCTTTTCGCGAACTGCTTCCAAGTAGTCTCGCGAGATGTTCAAGTTAGTGTGTTTCAATTTACGGCCGCAGCTCTGAAACCGTTGAACTTCCTTCTCATTGAAAAATTTGGCAATGATAGGCCGCTTCTTCTGGGACAAATAGCGGCTCACATGATGTGCTCTCGAGATTGGCGTTACGGTAAGCCAAAGTTTTTCTGTACAGAAATTATTTACGAGTCCTTCTGACTCTAGCAAAGTTTTAGACTTCGCCAAATCTGTTAAGCAATAAAAGAGTACGTTAGACCGCCTAGAGTGATTTTCCCGGTCCTAAATTTTTTCTTGTACACCTACGAGAGTGTTGTAATTTCTCGCGATGTACTGAGCACATGGGGCTGCTGCAAATTTCTGCTCTAAATCAAGGACACGCTTTGTCAGTTTTTCTAAATAATTCTTTAACTCTACGTGAGTTTGGGTGACCTTGTTAACTGATTCTTGAAGTACTGAATTGCTAGCTTTAATACGCAAGATGGAGCCAGCCACAAGGTCTAGGTTTTCCTCTTGAGCCTTAGACATGGGTCCCTGGTTAAGGTCAGCATCACCTCCCAGAACAAGCAGGCACATCAGATACGATACACAAGCGCGAACACGTTTCAAAACATGAGGTGGCCAGGACAGCGCTAAAAAACATACGTCATCGTCACAATAGGAATACGCGTCATAGTATCTAACCTGCACAAACATCAGCGGTGAGCGTAGGATCGAAGTGGCGGCACCGTGACCCAGGGCGGCGTCGGAGGGCGCGTACGTTTGTACTGCCCGCTCAGCTACGCAGTCCCATGTTGCCATGCAGAAAAAAGTGCGGCATCCAGAAGTGGCGAAACATCCAGGAGAGGCGAAGTGGCAAAAACGGCATTGATAGGCCGCAGTCCTTTGACGAAAATGCGCCGAGCCAGGGGGAGCTTGTATCGTTGTGCCATTCACGCATGGGTGTCGTCGGGACCGGCCGCATTGAAGAAACGGACCCTGGGCGCCACAGCAAAATCAGCAACAGGACCTGTATAAACATTAACGGTGAGCGTAGGATCGCAGTGGCGGTGCCATTTCTCCCAATTCATACGGAGAGATCTATGCAAGGATAAACGCAAGGTTTGGCAGCGCGATGAACATGATGATGAGGGGCGCTTGCACGTGCGTCGGATAAGACATCTTCTCTTTCCCTAGCTTTCTTTGTAAATATTTTGTAAACAGAACTTTCGCCTACATCTCACCTACATCACACTTTGATGAAGGTGCGGGGTGCGTCACGCCTCACCACAGAACTCTGCAGCGGCCGTCATGTTGATTATCTGTCTGCAATGGCAGAAGACATGGCACCTATATCAGCGCCCGCCATTTGATCGGCCGTGCTGGTGCAACCCCGGGATCCTGGCACATTCTGCGGTTCCGGTGAAGCGGAACCGCAGCACAGCCATCAGTTCAACCAGATTAGCGGACACGGATTCTATGCCGGGAACTTGAGTCTGTGACCCCTGCCCCTGTTCACGCCGTTGACTCAAGCTCGATTACGACTCCATTCGTCCAAGCCATTGCCCGGCCGGAACTCGACAACATGCGCATACACTCTGTGTGCACCGTGGCCAAGCCAACACAAACTTCATGGCGTCTACGCGACCTCGCGATCTCGCGCCCCTGCGCCCCGTGGAGAACCCTTAGTGTTGAGCAGATATGCTTTACTTGTCCCCGTATCATTCAAGTAATCCGTAACACCACCGCTCATCATCGTTTTCTTCGCTCAGCGGACCCTCGGGTTCATAAATTTATCTTTATGAGGCTATGACCCATATCACATTTAAGAGCTCTGTAGTTAGTCAACATCACTGAGTAGCGTGTGCGTGGTTGGTGACGGCACGTCACTCACAATAAATGCTATTTAGATGATCGTCTCGCAATTAGGGGAGCTGATTTGCAGTCCCTCAACTGTCGATCTTGCTTGTGAGCAGCTTCTGAGCGCGGGAAACTAAAGTTTCTGAGCACGGGAAACTAATTTATAATAAAATATACGACAGAAATCTTCAAATGGCTTCTCCTACGTTTAGGCTCATGGTGTGCGTTCCGAAAAATGTTATTGCTCTTGCAGTAAAGAAGAAAACAAGGAACACCAAGGACTCAAGTGACTCATACTTTCTGGGAATCTGCTGGAAGCCGTAGTCCTAACCTGTAGATTCCTCTATTTTCTTACGACAACCGCGTTTCACCCACAGAGCTGGTGAGTACATCGCACAAACATGCAGATAGTTTGACTTACAGCTCAAAAATTAATGCGCAAGCCTCGACAACTATAAGAGGCTCCGCTCTAATATCGAACACACGGACATTGTCTCTAGCACCATAGCGCCATCTTAACGGCTACTTATTTTTAAAGAGCACATGTGCGATCTTTCTTGTTTAAAAGACCCCCTGTATGAGAGCCTTCTTTGTGTTCAGCTTCACTACCGCCGCACCATTTTTCAGGCTCTATTCACAAACGCGCCGTTTTTACAAAAACAACGCGCATCGCAACGCGATAGCTTAGAACAAAGCAAGTACGCGCCACACTGCAAGTGCACAATCGTTGCAGGCAATAGAGCACTGTCAACGCTGACGTATGGTGTTCTGGTTGAGCACGCAGGAAAGCATAGGTATTTGTCAGTGCCCACTGTAGATATGATCATTTCGTTTGAGAGAAAGCAAACCGGAAGCGGTAGTCGTAGTGGCTATCAAGCTTCTGTTAGAAACGCATAGTTGGCGGTTTCTAAGCTCAGCAACTAAGGTGGACTAGGTACGTTATATTCCGTGCGGAGCAAGTCATAATGTTTACGGGTATCATTCGCTGGAGCACGAGTGGAGTGGCACTGGCCATCATTGGCCGCGCTGGTTGTACTGGCCTGCTAGATGGAGCGATGAGTTAGATCACCTTCGGAGGCTAATATTTCTTGCAAGAGAAATAAAAGGTAAGATGTTACTAATTAGGAAACTTTTGCGTTTCTATCATACGCTAACTACTTTACGGCACATAATGCAATGCACGAATTCTTGACAGTGACATTCAGAGGCGTATTCACTTAGAACGAATTCTCACGATGAGAGCAATTTCGAGATATACCTTCAGAAAATTTGAGTCTTATTGCATTCATATCATTGCTGTTTTTGAGCTTTAAGGCTTCATAACAAGCCCGAAGCAGTGCAACACGACCGAGACCTTGTTTAAGAAAGGCGCCTACAAAACACATAACAAGTAGCCCGGCAACGTGCCCTAGTAAATTAAGAAAAAGTGTCCTGAAAAAGAAAAGTAAGTGACACAACCGTTCCATATTAGGGCAAGTCTGGCTGCGCCTATTATAAACTGGTGCTAGTTTCGAAATCCGCTCCAAGTGGATGCGCCTCGTGAAATCAATTTTTCACTCCATGTATACGTGCGCCAAAGTGATTAGTTAGACAGCTTATTAGTGAAAATTTGTTAATTAGTCAAGTAAGCATTTGAGCGCTAGTGCAAGTAATGTCTACCTTTTTGCGTAACTCAGTCGAAGAATTAGATATATGGTATACGCCAGAGTTCACAAAGCCTTGTAAGCGAATTTCGTTTCGACGGAGGCGACGTACAACAAAGCGAGTGCGCTGTATATTTTGTGCACGTTACCATCCACAGGCAGTCAATATTAGGCCAGATTTACCAGAATTCTCGCCCTCAAAATCAGATCTCCAGTTTTGTGAAATAAAATTCCGAATTTTATTTTTAATATTTTCTATGCAATTGCGAATTTTATTTTAATAATTTCCTATGCCAAATTCGTTTTTCGGAAATTCTGTTTATGGTAAATTAAAACGCTCGGCCTTCAGAAGCAAAGTGGCCTGTGCTTCGCGACTGTAAACCTTTGAACACTTTATCGCTGTGTAATTTCTTAACATTCAGGGTCTCTGATGGAAAAATACGTCGGGTGCGTTACGTTGAGACTTCATTGCTAGTTATTGCTAGGAGTGGTTCAGTCGTGAACTGCTAGAGTCATCTGTGTATGCCTACGTTACTAAAATGTCGCTGTGGGTAAGCTAAAAAATCTTCCACTTCTCATATTTCAAATCATACAGAAAAGCATTATCATTCCCTCACAGAGAGGTCTGCTTATAGACTTTAACTAGTCGTTGCAAGCATTATAGATGCATGCAACATTTTCGAGCCAACGCGTGGACATCAAGTTATAAGGTACTTCCTCAAGCGTAATCAACAAATATCTAATTGGTTTTCGTGGTGTAGAAGCAGGAAGTGTTAGCCTGGCGTAGGTGGATGGCAATTATTCCACCTTAGCATCAATTACATTGTGAACAACGGTGTGTCACCACAGGTAGACCAACGCCGTGTGTCGTAGAAATCTAATGAGCAGTCGCAGGAAACCCTACCTAAGATGTTTTCTTTAGCAAACACTGTACATATTTAAACAAGACGTGCATAACACCTTTCGCCTGTTGGTTGCGAAGCGACGCCTTTCTTTATGCCTCAAATAGTGGACATATCGAATTAACGTTGTTATCTTCAGTGGGGAGAACGCCAGGTAAAAGACGATATACCTCGTGCTTTGTGCGTGCCCACTGCGGTTATGAGAGTCCAACCATCCTGCCTTAAATGAGGCTAGCGAACCTCCCCTACTTTTCCAATGGATATATAACCATAGTCAGACTTTATTCTGCCTGTATTTCTGAGGGGACTTATACCTGGATAACCCAGAACATTTTCTTTTGCTTCCCTAAGAATATCTCACTGCGAATTACAAATCACAGATGCGTAAGTATGTGTCGCCTCTGACTGTTTGCGCTAGCACCATCACAAGAGCGCTTTTTTACCTATTTATTTCTGCCACGACCTCCCTCCATCACGCTTGTTTTGCTCATAACTGTACGGTTTCCCCAGTAGCCTCCATCCCTAAGCTCATGGTACTGTAAAACTCTCGAGCAAAGCATACTTCCTTCTTACTTTTACTAAACATTTTACTTTTTTAGCAAAGAGGCTTCATGACGTCATCTGCAGCACAGCCTTGCGCTTCACTACAGCACCGGAGCTGAATGGTTTACCAAATGATTTGCGCTGTCACTCAGCAATAAGTACATGAAAATCAAGTAATATTAAAATACGCAACGTTTTAACGCTGCACAGAAGGACATATAGTCAAGCCACTTCAACGAATAACCAGGCACTTGTGCAGTCTAGGAGAAACTTGAGTACCGCCCCCCCTCCAAAAATAATATGCCTAGCAGTGGGCAGCAAATCAACTATAATCGTAAACTCTGCGCTTTAGTGGCAAATGCCAGAATACTTGCAGCGAGGAAATCCCACAGTGAGAAAAAGCGAAGAAACCACGGGAAAATGCAAGAGTGCTTCTACGCCCTGATCGCCACGTGTCAAGTGCTACCGCAGAGTGAAAGATTAATGCATGAAGGAAGAACGTAGAAACAAGAAGCCTGGCTCGTGTTTGATGTTTCAAAAGCACAGACGGTACATGCCGTTACTTCTTGTAAGCACATAGGGAGCAGCAAACGCGCGGTGGAAGACACTTGTCTGTTCGTGCGAGCAGTCAGAGGCGGGAAGTAGCAGTTCAAACCGCCTTTCTGTTTGCGCCTAGAAGATCAATGGAATCGCAGGCACAATTGCTTGGACACACATACTTCCTAAGTGTTGTATTTTGAGCCCTGAAGTGCACAAGCTGTATTGATTTGCAAAAAAAAAAAACAGAAATTACATGAATTTCATATTTTCACCCAATAAAAAGTTAAGTTTCCCGTTCATTCAATTGTTCGTACCACTTTGAAATACAAATGCGATAGGGAAATTTGGGGATCGTGAAATATTAACACTGGGTTCTGCGCTACGCTACTCTACCCTACAACGTCCAAATGTTTACATTCCTAATGGTATTTTCTTGACGCACTAGTAAGAGTGTGACGAGGTTTAGATAACAAATTAAGGAGATGGAGTAGTAATTAGCAGAAGAACATCAGGGTCACGTAAATAAAAAGCACAATTTTAACATAGTCTAGGCTCGACTAAATCCATCAACTGAAGGTGGGGTGGATTGGGCAACACGTACAAGGATCACCAAAACGCTAGTTAGTTACATAATGCTCGACCATTGAAGGAAAGATAGTATGAGACGTACATCTTCAGAGGTCCTCGACTTCATCATTGAATTTGCCGGGTACCCAAACAACGCAACAATGCTAGATAGCCGAAAGTGAAGGTGAAGGAGCTCGAATAGCGAGACTAGGAATGAAATAGACTTTATACTCTGCACTAACCCTGGCATCATACAAGATGTGAACGTGCTCGGCAAGGTGCACTGCAGTGACCATTGGGGGGGTAAGAACTCGAATTACCCTAGACCTGAGGGGGGAACGGAAGAAACTGGTACATAAGAAGCCCATCAATGAGTTAGCAGTAAGAGGGAAAATAGAGGATTTCCAGATCAAGCTACACAACAGGTATTCGGCTTTAACTCAGGAAGAGGATCTTAGTATTGAAGCAATGAACGACAATCTTATGGGCATCATTAAGGAGTGTGCAATAGAAGTCGTTAGAACTCCGTTAGAGAGGACACTAGTGAGCTATCGAAGCAGACGAAAGATCTGATCATGAAACACCAATGTATGAAAGCCTCTAACCCTACAGCTAGAATAGAACCGGCCGGAATTTCCAAGTTAATCAACAAGCGCAAGACAGCTGACATAAGGAAGTATATTATGGATAGAATTGAACATGCTCTCAGGAACGGAGGAAGCCTAAAAGCAGTGAAGAAGAAACTAGGAATTGGCAAGAATCATTAGTATGCGTTAAGAGACAAATCCGGCAATATCATTACTAATATGGATGAGATGGTTGAAGTGGCTGAGGAGTTCTATAGAGATTTAAACAGTACCAGTGGCACCCACGACGATAATGGAAAAGAGAATAGTCTAGAGGAATTTGAAATCCCACAAGTAACGCCGGAAGAAGTAAAGAAAGCCTTGAGAGCTATGCAAAGGGGGAAGGCAGCTGGGAAGGATCAGGTAACAGCAGACTTGTTGAAGGATGTTGGACAGATTGTTCTAGAGAAACTGGCCACCCTGTTTACGCAATGCCTCATGACCTCGAGCGTACCGGAACCTTGGAAGAACGCCAACATAATCCTAATCCATAAGAAAGGGGACGCCAAGGACTTGAAAAATTATCGACCGACCAGCTTACTGTCCGTTGCCGACAAAATATTTCCTAAGGTAATCGCAAATAGAATCAGGAAGACCTTATACTTCTGCCAAGCAAAGGACCAGGCATGATTCCGTAAAGGCTACTCGACAATAGACCATATTCACACTACCAATCAGGTGATAGAGAAATGTGCGGAATATAACCAGCCCTGATATGTAGCTTTTATTGATTAAGAGAAAGCTTTTGAATCTGCTGAAACCTGAGCAGTCATGGAGGCATTACGGAATAAGGGCGTAGACGAGCAGTATTTAAAGATACTGAAAGATATCTATTGCGGCTCGACAGCCATCGTAGTCCTCCATAATGAAAGCAACAAAATCCCAATAAAGAAAGGTGTCAGGCAGGGAGAAACAATTTCTGCACTGCTATCACAACGTGTTTACAGGAGGTATTCAGAGACCTGGATTGGGAAGAATTGGGGATAAGAGTTAATGGAGAATACCTTAGTAACTTGCGATTCGCTGGTGATATTGCCTTGCTTAGTAACTCAGGGGACAAACTGCAATGCATGCTCACTGACTGAAGTGGCAAAGCAGAATAGTGGGTCTAAAAAATATTCTGCAGAAAACTAAAGTAATATTTAACAGTCTCGCAAGAGAACGGCAATTTACAATAGGCAGTGAGGCACTGGAAGTCGTAAGGGAATACATCTACTTAGGGCAGGTAGTGACGGCGGATACGGATCATGAGACGGAAATAATCAGAAGATTAGGAATGGGCTGGGATGCGTTTGGCAGGCATTCTCAGATCATGAACAGCAGGTTGCCATTATCCCTCAAGAGAAATGTGTATAACAGCTATGTCTTACCAGTACTCACGTACGGGGCAGAAACCTGGAGGACTACGAAAAGGGTTCTACATAAGTTCAGGACGACCCAACGAGCTATGGAAAGAAGTATGATAGGTGTAACGTTAAGGGATAAGAAAAGAGCAGATTGGGTGAGGGAACAAACTCGAGTTAATGACATCTTAGTTGAAATCAAGAAAAAGAAATGGGCATGGAAGGGAAGCGTAGCAGGGGTCGGCAGAAAGTTAGGTGGAAGGATAAGACTAAGTTTGTAGGGACGGCATGGCCACAATTAGTACATGAGTGGGGTTGTTGGAGAAGTATAGGAGAGGCCTTTTCCCTGCAGTGGGCGTAACCAGACAGATGATGATGATGATGACGACGACGACGATGATGATGATGATGATGATGATGAAACAACGCACACTGCGTTTCCCTCTTAACGCGTTGTTTCACAGAATCATAACTGAATGGTGCTATCACTATAGACTGGAAAAATATTTACCCCTTACGCGTGTTTTCTTGTCGCACTGGTAACACCCTTACCATGAGGGACTTACAAAAATTTATAGAGGACAACAACCGAGCTCTATTTAGTCGTGCGATGACTAAAGACGTTGTTGAAAACTGATATCATTCATATAGACTTGGTTCCACAAAAATATTCGACAAGCCAGTTTCATATCTCTCCCAGTTGAATTCTCTTGTCAGATATATAGGTGAAATCTATTTCTCGGATTCTGTCATTTGCATTTTCTTTCCTTGTTCTTGCCGCTCAAATTGTGCCACTCTGTCGGTACCTAATATGTCACACACCCTGTGTGCACGTCCTATTGCCATTCCTACACAAAACTTCAACATATAGTTTCGGCTCGCAGATATGTTTAAAGCACTCCGATCGGGTAATATAATGGTGATTTATGTTGTCGAAATTCTTGGACTCACTTTATATTTTTCAATACTTTATTTGGTAGATGCTACAAGGCTGTGATCGTTCTGTTCTAATCCTTTAGAATTGCTATGTGCCACTCTAGCACAAGAGGTACTGAATCCCTTTATGAATGAGAGGAACGGGGGTTGACCGAGGTGCCCGGTTTTTAACAAATATATCATAAGAACCAACAAACAATGAAACCAAGGAATACATAAGGGGAATTACGTCTACTTAATTATTTAATTAAAGTAATGATAAATTTATGGCATAGAAAGTAGACGAAAAAACAACCTGCCTGAGGGGGGCGGAACTATCCCACGTCTTCGCATTACGTGTTCGATTCTCTAACAGAGCATCGAAACTCTGTATTTGTCACGCCGGGTTATTAGGATACAGTGCTTAAGGTACCACCCGACAGACATGACGATTCCCCACCTGTCGCCTTCAATAGTCATCAGAAAAACGCATATATAGCGTCAACAATACAAAGAGACAGTATTTCACGTATTTACTTTGTCTAAGACGATGTTCAATAATAATTGTAACGGACTATAGATGCTATTCTACATAATTATAGTCCCTGTGCATAACTGCGTTTCGTTTGTACACATATTCTGCTTGTATTTTTAAAGTGTAGTTTCTTTCTTACTTCGGAAAAAATATCTAAAAAGCCTACAATTACTGCAGTTATATCAATGCAGATATATTACCTTCCCAAACAGGCATGATACGCTGAAAAAGAACAATCATCCGCAAATAAATTAAGTATATCAATTTCCTACTTATTCCCGAGCTTCACCTTATATGTTCGTTTGAAAATGTTTGAGAGAATCGTCAAGAAATTTTAGTAAACGTTTCTAACTCACCACATTGGCGCCAATTTCTCTGGAGAGCTAACTGTATTGCAAGCTGCCTTTTTCTCTCTGGAAGGAACACTTGGAGTTAGAAGCAGTGGATGTCATTTAGCAACATTATGTCATTAATAATGCATTAGCCTCAGGACTGTAAAGGAGAAACAACGTGTGTGTGAAATGTGGGAATCCGGTCACATTGTACGAGTGCATATTTATGTACATGTGTGTGTGTGTGTATAGAGAGAGAGACATCGCAAGTGACATAGCTTTGCTTCGGACCACTGTCAATTGCACTTCACTCCTCGAAGAGGCAGGACGTGTGTTGAGTGAAGCCTTGTAGAGAATTTGGCGATGTAGGGAGCGCGGCCTTAATAATGCCTAATGTGTACGCTTTCTCCCTCATTTAACGTTGAATCGCCGCTGAAACGTGACGGCACTATTTGTATGTTCATCGATTAGTTCACGGAGAGAAACAAAAAAAGAGCATGTCAATCTTCGTAACTATAGTAGTGACACGTGATATTTCGTGGTCCAACATCTTCCAGGTCATCATACGAGCAGCCACGCTGATTCTATGCAAACATGTTTTAGTTAAACGAGGATACATACAACTTACTTCTGCAAAAGAGTTCTTGCAGCACAAACTCATGAAAATTCGGTAACAGATGCAGGGAACTCTCATCTCCTTATGCACATTTAATTCCCTGACTTGGCACCATGGAGTCAAAACAGTGACGAATTGCAACTAAACCTTTTTTTTTGCGATAAGCTGGAACGACAACTGCCATTAGGATCATCCTGTACCCGTTTATTTATTTTTGCAGTGAATTCAAATTGCAGTGAATTTAAATCGGCAGTGAATCATCTTTACAGTGAAGTGCACTGCTATGGAAGGTGCACAGCGGACCTACGTTTTCAGCTACAAGTGTCTCTAACTTGGATAACGTTTAATTACTGATGCTACATTTGAAGACTACGTGTAATAAAGTACTTGTAATAGTTCAGAAAATTTGGGACATAAATGCTGAGTATCTTAAAAATTTAAATATTGCTTTGTAATACTGTGTCTTGGATACGAAAGCAAGGGAATGTTTATGTGGGCTAAGAGTTATATTTCTGGTAGTTTCTTATCCACTGCCTTCTGTTCTTAGCCAAATCAAGAACTGTAGTTTTGACATTTGTAAATCAAAAGAAGTTTGCAAACCAAAGATACCACATTAAAGTTTTTTTTTTTTACTTAGGCGATGCTGTGACTAAAAGGTAAAGTTCTAGTGGCAGCGCATTCGATTTGGCACAGTAGGTGTCGCAATTATTCTAGAATACTTCGCAAAAAAATCTCTTTTGAAAATACAGTGGTTGCATAGAAAACGCTATGTTGTAACCAGAGTGTTTTCAGAAAACGTGATTTAAAGATGGGCAAGAGCTCTCCAGGTGCGTAGTCCTCGCAAATATTTTCTTCGGACTGCCTTCTATTATCCTTTCTACTACGTTTGAGCTTCTTCGTTTTCGTGCTTTTGGTATATGCCTTGAAGTCTGTTATTCATCCTTATAGACCATTCTATTCAACCCAGTATCACAACACAGACCTGGTGCAACCCCAACGGTCTCAGACATTTATTTTTGGCGTTGTTGCCAAGACTGTAATTAAATGCATCATAAAGATGGGCTTTCACTATGAAGGCTCAGTGAAGCGTTGCTTTCCTGCATGTACACGAAATCAGGTGTTCGAGCGGGAAATAGCGGAGCAATAAGAACGCCTTACCCCTTCACTGCATAATAACGGCACCTTTGGGGCGTATGGTGAACTAATGAATGTTAAAAACGCCACAGACACAATATTTACAAACGGATGTATAACTAAAGAAAATTACATATTTTAGCCGCAGAATAAAAAAACACACACAGCGCGTCGCAGAATTTTAAGTAGTGAGCAGGCGGAGTCACCGCGGTTGGGGGTATTTGGCGCCACCTATAATGGTTTCCGATGGGTATCCGAAGAGGCCACTTTGTGGAAAATTTTGGCATAGATGCTGAGATATCTTGGAGATAAAATTAAAATCCTGCATATCTAGCCAATTTTTTTATCTACTTCTCACCTTAAAAAGAATACCTGAGTGCAGAACATCACTGAATTTTCCTCCGTCGAAGGAGTTGTATCGCCAAGATATGGCGCGATCACTTGTGCTTCGTAGCCCTAACTCATTTCGAAGCACCTGCACAACGCACTGCTATTAGTTCAACAGCTACTAGCAGCTAGGAATACAGCAAGTGAGAGTCGCACACTTAATTGTTTCATTTGACCGAGGAAGGCACTGTACATTTTGTTTTCCATTCTGACCTGTTAGCCCTTTCCACTGTTACCAAAACCTGGAATATTTTTAGCACGAAAACTAAGCAAATTATCTCCTAAGCGCGTTCTCCTGCTTCCTTCCATTTTTCAGCCCTGCCTAATTTGAAATAAATTGACAGCAGCATCAGTGTCATCTTGATCAGGCAATTTATTTCCACAGCAAGACGAAGTCCTGATTGCGAAATAGCGAATTAGCCATCTCATGCGCCAGCTGGCCTCTATAACGAGCTTCTTGAAGGAAACTAGGCTATACGAGTGTTCATGGCTATATTCAATCAAACATTTATCTATGTTTGTATGTACACTTACTCTGTTTATTCCATATCTTTTTTCCCCTTCGCCGTATGTAGGGTAGCCAGCGAACGGGGACAGTAGCTGACCTCCATGTCATTATATGTTTTTTTTTTATTTCTCTCCCAAATGCTCTATGAAAATTTTGAGGGCACTTATGCTCCTCCTTTAAGAGTCGAAAGCGATAGCACTCCAAAATCCAAGACTGCTTCTCACGCTTCCTGGCAACTGCAGCTAATGTAACTATAACGTTTACCGGGAAAGGCTGGTGGCTAACGCTGCGCACGAAGACGGCATTTCTGGCAAAAACATGGCATCTCGCTTGGGCCGTTCACGGAGGTAGTGCACCGCGGCAGCAAAAACATTACATAATTTCCAGGTTTCTGTTATTGCCTCGAACATTTAATATTTATAAGTGAGAAAATTTACCGTAACATGCATGCGCTGTCAATTTTGTTATTACGTGGCAATTGTTTGTGGGCTGTCATTCTTACATTACAGAGAAATGACATTGTCAAGAATGTAAGACAAGGCTTAAAGAAACTTTAATGATAGAATTGTGTAAATATTACCTGCATATACCGCATGCCATATGGCAAGGCGTTTGGTATAGATATACCTCAATATATATGCAGTTCTTTGCTCACGGACAATACTCTGCCGTAGCTGACGCCGACACCGACGGCATAGTTTTCTGCGGCATGGGGCCCTTAACGTTATTGTGTTAGAGTGCCCTCAGACACTGGAAGATAGAAGCCATGCTTCTAAAATTCGTCTAGTTTGCAAGTAAAGTTGGTAACTCCGCAGCACCATATTACAAAGCGAGCTTAGCAACAAAATAGGCGGAATACTACATATACGTTTACCATTTAGAAGCAGACGAGGGCCAGGAAGCGCAAGGCCACAAACATGTGAATTCTACGTGACTATCATCGTCAGTCCCAGCAGCAATGAATGCGTAGGAGGTCGCCGCTACCAGATTAAGGTGATCAATATCTCAAGAGCGTAACCTTTGCTCGGGGGGTGTCTCGATCAATGTGGCGTGAACGCTTCAGTTCCCTTCGCTGAAGCGTTCGAAGACGCCCTACGACGAACATTGTACCGGCTGTCAACACTACTTATAGTGTCGCCAATGAGGGTAAGACAAACATTCACATGCTGCAAGCAAAAATTATGGTAATGGAATAGCCTGAAAAGTTGTTTAAATTTAACATTTGATGACAATGTCCATCTTGTACTGTATAAACTAACGTCCAGCTGATAAAGTGGTCGACACGATTGGAGGTGTAGACAAAGGTATCTCCCAGCGATTCGGAAACACTGGGCGATTTCACGTTGCTGAATATGTTGCTGCGAGTAGATTCAAAATGACCTCTGTAGTCAGATTGAAATCACGTAAACTTACATATAGCACTGGCACATTATCTGCATAGCAAGGATCCAATCGCTAAAATGCCGCAGTTTTCTCGCGCCCCTAAATATCAAAGGAGAAGCGACGCTCTCGTGACGTGGCATATCAGTTGAGCAGGGTGAGCAATGTAACGTTCTAGGCCAGTAGCACAACAAAACGAATGGGTGACCTATGGTACATTGTTGTTCACGAGCATCTGCGTTTAATACGGGCCAATTTTCGCCCAACACCTTTGGCCAAGTTTACAGCAACCTTGTGTGTTCTTTTTATCGCTTATTCAGAATTCTGGTGTTACAAGGTCTCTTGGTAGCGCCCTACACAGTGAGACTGAATTAATTTGATGCTTTATTGCGATAGCAATTCTATAGACACTCCAGGCGCATTTTCCCTTCACCGTGATGTTACCTATAAAGTCCAAGGGTGATAACACCGTGTCCGCGCGTCGTACGTGTATGCGCCAGTGAAAGCACTCGAGGGAAGCGGCAATCGGGGCTCAATGTGGCGCACGCGAAGAAGGTGGTGAGCAAACGCGCCGTCTTGCGTCGTGGGAAAGGCGGTGGAGGGAAGGGAGGGAGGGGGCCGTCGGCGTTGTTCTCCGACAACAACTACGCGTTTTGCAACCGGTCGCAAGGGCAAGTGATGATCGGGGCTCAATCTCGCGGGGCATATATGGATAAAAGCGGGGTAGCGGCACGGGAGGGAGTGAGGGAGGATGCGGCTCCAGAAAGTGGGTTCTCTCCACGGCCGCTCGCGGTCGTGCGCCGTATCTTTAAAAGGGTCTGCACACAGCTACAGTGTACTAGAATAGGGGCAGTGTGTTCAGGAAGCGCCCTCCGCTGAGGCGCTTCATGTAGATAGCACGGGATGGCGCTGTAGGAACATGGGCTGTACGGAACGTACGGCGCAGTGCCAGCGCTGCACGCTGATATTTTGATAATCGTTTTCTGTCGCAATCAAATGGACGTGCAAATGATCTTCGGATGTTAAGATGCATCCCCGAAACTCACTACATATAAGAGATGAATTGTATGTGCACTCCTAGCGCATCTCAACGCCCATTAGACGGATTTATTAACCTGACAGCAAAGGTTTTGCAGACACAGAAGTTGTGGCGTAAAGCCGTTAAAATTGTTTTGGGCCACGTTGCCACGTAACCAGAAATTATTCGAACGGAAAAGTCGGCTGCAAATAACGCCGTAGTAAAGGACATCGAATTGATTTAAACCAACTCGGGTTCCAGGTGCACACATTTTCTTTTGCGGTTCGCATTCATAAGAACGCGGCCGCGGCATCCGCGACCCCACGTCAAGCGCTTAGTTCCTCAGCCGCTGTTGTAGAAGAGAAGGCAAAACTACATGCACGTACATAGCCCAAAGCCAAAGAGCTTCCCTGCTTGGCATTTACCTTCTTTCGCGATAAACATTTGTCCCTCGTTATAATTATATTATATTAAATTAATTATAATTAAATTATATTACCAAAATTAGCGTTTTGAATGCGCCAGAAAAAGTTGTGCATTCAGATGAAAAAGACAAAGAAGGGTCAGCATACATATGTTGCACCAGCCTGCTAAGAACAGTATAGCTAACTTTAAAGTGCAATTTCTTTTTTCGTCATGCTTCTCTTCACTGATTAACACTTTTTACGTAAAAGTGCAGCCTTGTTAGGACATAAAAACGCACAACTGCTGATGTGAAATCATCAGCATGCAATTTGCAGCATATATGACATAGCCAAATTTAAAGCTTTCACTGGAATCATGACATCAACTATGCTGTCGTTGCGAAGCTCCTCTTTGCGGAAGAAGGTTGTAAATATATTCCCTCAAGTTTCTTTAGTGCTTCGAAAAGCAACTTGGACGGATACAGCAATCCTCCCCTGTCACAAATTTCGTGAACTTTGAGACTGCTACTGACACTAGAGTTCTGCAAAAGAAGAGAGCGGCAGTCCTCACATTTCTTGCGAGCAAAAAATTTCTGCGCGACATACCCTGCCATATATAACGGATGAAGCGGTCACCGCTCCTTTCCTCCACATAAGCCCGGTGCTCTGCCCGAGTATTGTTTAGCCTTTGCTCTACCAGCGTAAGATTTCCAGCTTCAACTAACTCGTCAATTGTGACGCAACTTCCATTTCCTTGTCAAAATTATCAGGTGAATGAAGTAGCGATACCAAATCCTTACTGACCTCTGTGTTCCCTGTTTGCATTGCCTTCGCCAAGATATAAAAAGGCAATTCACAACAATCAAAAATTGAGGCGGCGTTGGGTGATCGTTGGATCCGCACGACTACTTCACAAGAAGTTATCCAACTTTTATTGGCTTAGTCTAGATGTCAACAGGTATTTAAAACCCTCTCCTTCCAAGTATTCTAACAGAGCCAAAGTGCTGCACAATGTCACACGGAGCCCATCTGCCGTCGACTGGCTCAAGCCGCAAAGTCCTTTTGCAATGGAAAGCATATTTAGCGACAGCGAACAGGGACAGAAGGGAGACGACACCACAACGCGATAACTTCAACAACTTGATTTTCAGGAAACACCCACCTATTTAACCCATGCACAGTTAAATAGACGGGTGTTTCCTGACAATCAAGTTGAAGTTAGCGCATTGTGGTGTCGTTTCCCTTCTGTCCTAGTTCTCTGGCGCTAAATATGCTTTCCAAGTCAGTCTACCAACACGCCCAACAAATGGCAATCCTTTTGCATGTGACTCCCAACGAGACAGAAACTCGAGGAATGCCTTCAGAGCAAGCACACGGCAAGCACGCTGCAACTGGCCGCAACACCACAGAACGCAACACACGGAGAACGCGTCCGTACAGCCCGTGCGACTGCAGCGCCGCCGCATACATCCGGGACCTGTCTACGCTCCCGGCTTCAAAGCGGTGCGTGGCGCGCTGCACCGTCTGAACACACTGCCCCTATCTAGTACACTGTAACACAGCTCATGCCTTCGCGTGTGCTCTGTTCCCGCCGCTCTTGCGTTGAAGCGATAGACAGTACGACGGTCACTTCACTCGCTCCTGCTGCCTCGCTTGCTCACACCAGCGTTTTGACCGCGAGTGTCCGCACTTATCGAGTGCCCTGTCTTCATGTTCTTTTGTGCGAATTGACACCATACTTGCTAATTCATTTAGTAGGCGAACGTTTCCTAGTTTATATAACTGATGAATCTGCTATCCTTACTTCATAAAGCGTCTACCAATTTCCTATCGCAATCGATGGTTCGCTTGTTGGGCGAAACTGCATTCATTTAATTTCCCTTAAGTCAGTATTTCAACTGTCAACATAAAAAAAAATACTTAATAAGTAATCTATATGAAAGAATGCGGGCACACCAACATGAAAAGTGACATTCTTGCCCTTGTCAAATAATCACCAGTAGTCGAACGGGGAATATCGCTATAGCCATCGATTCGGCAATAATACTGGTCTTTGTCAGGGCTGACAATTAAAAAAGTCATAGGTCGAAATTGTTGAGATTATCCGGAAGTCAGCTCTTGATTAATGCATAACATTCTTTGCTGAGCTTCCTAGTCATGTCATGCGATAATGTGATTTGCAATGTTAAGACATCTAATGGCTATGTTAGTGAAAACGTAGACAATTGGTACCTATCAAGCGATACTTTAGAAGTCAAAGCAAAAAAGTAAAATAAGAAGTATATCCATCGAGATACATTGGGCTCCTGGGAAATACATGGGGATGTTTATGGTCGGCGTGGGCCAATTGAAGTTTGTGAGTGGGTCAGAATGAAATTTGTGGCTGGATCAACTTCAAGTTTGGAGATGGGAGATCTAGAATTTGCCTATTTGCGGACTTGAAATTTGAAGGTAGGCCAAAATAAATTGATGCATAAATTTGCAAGTAGGGCTACTTGGAATTTGCACATGGGCCAAACCAAATAGCGGGTGGTTCAACTTGAAATGTGAGGGTGGGCCAATGGAAATATAGGAGTGGGACAACTGAAAATATGAATGCAGCCGAGGTTAAATTTAAACGGGCACCGACTGACATTTCGTAGAGGGCGAACTTTCATTTGGTGATGGGCCAACATGAATATTGACCCACCATAGGAATATATATATATATATATATATATATATATATAGAGAGAGCTCAAATGACGCTAGGGCTACTAAGAGGCCGCTCGTGGAAACTTTTTAAATGTTCTTTATCACATCGAGATACTGCACTAACTTATGTGAATAAGAGAAGCGAGGATAGTTAGATGTCGATAGGTTACAATGCAACCTCCATCTAGCGTGTAATGAGAGTATAATTGCTACAATGCTCGTAGAGGAGATGTTGCTTATTTTACCTTTATGCAGCAGAAATTGTAACGCAGTAACAATAACACCATATATATTGTTCGTTATTCGAGCGTGCACGATTTTCTGACCACAGCACTATTAGATGCAATTCCTTCACGGCAAACATAAGTTCTTATGTTAGGGAGAGGCGCGTTGCAAAACAGGACTTCACTAGTCCTTATGAAGACGTGTTTTTGGGTAAGTTGGTTCATCGTACAGATACAACTAAAAGAGCAGAAAGAAGCATGCGCAAGAATGGGAATAACAGAAGTGTCCTTTGTTTATACTGTGCTGTTCAGTATAACATTGAAGTCCCGAGTAATAAAACGGCTTTGTGCCACATTGCTGCCAAGTGTTCTGATGACGGCTGCACCGGAAGCATAGACAGTACGTGGAACACTGAAGTTCAGGGTTGATTATCGTAATGTACACTAAGGGTTTGTGGCTCGATTCATTCTATAACATAAACTGTTACACGTTAGGTGATTTCTGAAAGCCTCAACATGTGTTCATCATAGTAGTGAAAGTCTACTACAGGACAGAAACACCGTTTTGTGCAATATAGTAGACCCAATACTATGTCTGAAAGTTTCATTGCCCTACTTAAGCTAACCAGAAGGGCAGCTTGCCAACCAATGTGGTTTTTTTTCTTTTTTGGTAGTTAATAAGTACGGCTGTTAGGCTTGTCTATGACAAAACACGCGCTATGACAAATGACGCGATTTGAGACTAATTTCTGTAGCTGCAGTAGCTTGTACTCTCAACCCATTAAGGACCAGCGTGACCATATGGTCACGTGAGTCTGCACAGTGGATTTCAATTATTTAATATTAACAAAACGGCACCAAAATCGCGTTTGACATGCCGAGTGACAGATTGGAGTCCCCTTTATGGATACGAAGTGTCAGCAGCTGTCAGTCATTATGTGGGAGCCCCTCGCAGAGGCGGGAATAAGTGTTGCTATGCGAGTAGCGTCGCGATGCATCGCTCCAAAGGTTAAGTGTTTTTTTTTCTTCACTACTTGCTTAAGCAATTGTTGGATATTGTTACCTCCATATTGCTCTTTCAATATGTGACCTCTGTTGAGCATTTGGGAAAGAATTATGTTTGATTTATCTATGAACGAGTACGTTATCTTGTGCGTTGCCGTATGGTCACGCTGGGCCTTTAGGATACTGAACTTTTTTTTTTTTTTTCAAACTGCATTCTCATCTCTTGCACGGCTGCTGGCGCGTTCCCACAGTGGTTATTTGTTATTTTATTGTCTGAATAGGTAGATGTTGGAAGAAATAGCGAAGATACTCGAAGAGGAAGATGATGATGTGTCAGTGGCTTATATCGAGCTGCCAGATCTGGCAGCTCGATATAGGCTAGCACCTATTTGGATGAACACTCGGCCGATGAAGACTCAGACAGGCTCATTGACAATCTAAGCGGGCGGCAGCTATGAGCCGGCGCTGAAGCTGTTTTCTCCGACGGACGCAGCATTGGTGGATGCGAGTCTGAACACAACGACCCCGGCGGGCAAAGTGACGGAACATCAGAGGTGTCTTCTGCTGCAATTCATGCGGCCATTCCTGCGAAATTATCCACTGCTTCTAAGTGGACGAAGGGTGATCTCCAGAAAAGCCTTGGCATATTTCCCGACCCAAACTATGCTGCTTAAAGGGACTTTTCAGCTGTTGAGTTGTTCGAACTCTTTTTTGACGAAGCCGTCGTGGAGCTGTAAGTTGAACAAACAAGAAACATTATTTTAAATATGCCTGATCCAAAGGTTACCAAAGAAGAATTAAGATAAGTTTTCTTGGAGTACTTGTTTTTTCCGGCTATAACCGCTTGCCAGAGAAAAAGTGCTATCGGGACAGCAGCACGGATATGTGCAACACGATGACCTAGAATGCTATGCGAAGAAATCGCTTCATGCAGATAATGTGATTCCTGCACGGAGCGAAATGCAAGCCTAACACTAAGTGACAATTTGGCAAAGCTGCGCCCATTGATGGCACTATTGAAAACAAGATTTCTGGAGCACTTTCAACCTGTGCGTCACCTGAGCTATGACGAAAGTATGATTGAGTATTATGGTCGTCATGACTGGAAACAGTTCATACGCGGAAAGCCTATCCGCTTCGGGCATATAGTATGGCGGCTAAATGCCAAGAACGGATACCTTGTAAACCTGAAAGGGTATCAAGGCAAGCAGGGGATCTCGGAACATCTAAAAATATGAAAAGAACTTCGGAAAAGCAGTGGCGCCACTTCTTCAAATGCGGGGTGAACTCGCAGCAGAGACGCACAACCTTCCTTTTTTTTCTATTTTCATAATTTATTCACAAGCATGCAGCTACTCAGGCATCTCAAGGCACAGGGCTACGAAGGCACGGGCACAGTGAAGTAGAACCGTGTTCAGAAAGAATGCCCTATCGCAGGACCAGAGCCGGTATTTTGTAGCGATGCCTTTTCCGATTCTATGCTTTTTCAGGCTTTTCGCGCTTGGCCACTGGTCAGAGCAACGGTCTGCCCACATTATCAACGCGATCAGACGGCCGTGTGTGGTGGATGATAAGAACAGCATAGAATAAGGCATAAGGCATCGCTGCAAAATACCGGCCCAGAATTCGTCAAGCGCCAACCTCGCAAGCACGAAGAGCCCGTGCTGAGCGACAATGGGATAATTGTTGACCGCTGGATGGACAATTCTGTAGTAACGATCGTAAGCACCATTCAAGGCGTAGAGTCAATGTCATCTGCAGACAGGTACTCTCGTGTTCAAAGGAATCGAATCAAGGAGGCCCGTCCAAACACTGTTGCTCAGTACAAGATTTATGGGAGGTACGGACCAGATGGATGCAAATGTAGGTGCCTACAGGTTTGCAATCCGTGGCAAAAAGTGGTGGTGGCCGATTTTCACTTGACTTTCTGATGTATCTATCAGCAACACTTGGACGCTAATTCGTAGCACAGGGTTCAACGTCACGCACGTGGAATTCCGCAGGCAAATTGCACAAAGCTACCTGATGCGATGGGACAATAAGCCTAGAGGGCCTGGTCAATGCAGAATCCCAAAGACTGGTGATGTACCGACTGGTACAGGGTATGACCAAGTGGCCCACTTTGTTGCGCCAATACCTAATGGCAAGAGGTGGAGGTGTGCATGAGATAATTGCAACAACGCGGTGCACCCAAAACGCACAAAGTATGACGTCGGCATGTGTATTTCATGATTTAAACCATATCACACTAAATAAGTGCTCGACTATTCGCTATGTATGTTTTTTGTGGCGTCTCATGGCTTGAAATAAATGTTTTTCACTTCGCGTATTTTGCTGTAGCGTAAGGGCCCAGCGTGACCATATGGTCACGGGCTATATTTCAAAAACTAATTAGGCAAGAGTAATAATTTTTTGCATGTGAATTATTAGTATAAAGGTAAGTTAATATATTAGATGTATTTCAAGATAGCAAGAAAAAAAAGAAACCGGTCCCTAATGGGTTAAACTGTCCTCAAGAGTGAATTGAAACGAATAATCCGAGACCTTTCCCAAGTAAATGTAAGAGTAGCCTTGAAGATTGTCGTGGAGAAGCTAAATGTAATGCTCAATAGTCTGACAAGTAAACAATTGAAGATCGTGAATTTATGTGATTTCAGATATGAATTCCTATGTGACTTCATGATCGCCAGGCAGCTTCTCGTGTGTGTACAGGAGTGCCTTTATCTGGGTCTATTATTCACAGGCGACTGTGACCATCCGAAGGAAAGATACAGAAGAATAAAAATGGGGTAGAGTGCATACGGCAAGTAATACTGAATACAGACTTACCGTTGTCATTGAAAAAAAATCATTAGAATCAATGCATTCTAAACGCGCTAAGATGTCGGGCAGAAACTTGGAAGTTAACAAACAATCTCGAAAACTTGTTAAGGGGCGCTATAACGTAAAACTATTCCAAACTTTTCTATTCCAATTCTGCTATCAGCCCTCCACGATTGGTCAAAAACATTTTTGACTGCGCCCACTTTGCCTGTCTGTCACGCGACGCCACGAAAACCGCGATACCTCCCCATCTGATATGATGTGTACACACTGATTATGCATGATTTGACAGAAAAAAGAAAAACAGTTATTTCTGATTCGACCTCTTTTCGCCATTAGCCCTCGGCTATTGGTAAAACGTTTTCGGGCTGCACCCACTTCACCTGCCTGTCAAGCGACGTCACAAAACCGCACGAATTCACCGCTTCAAAGTGACGTGTACGCGATAAAGATGCATTAATATGCCGAACAAAACTGAATTTTTTTCGGAATAGCCGCAGGCTGCCCCATTCTGAAAGGAATAAAAGATAGCTGTCGCCGATCGCTGAGACGCTGGCTACTCGCACTTGCCGGAGAGCATGGGTGTAATTGCGTATAATAAAGCTTCTTGCGTGGCCGTGTGACGTTTTCGAGCCCTTTCGGCACCTTTACCATCTCATTCTGCCAACTCTTCCTTGCTGAGGGTCAGTTTTAGCGTGATTCTTAAGCTTCCGTTGCATGCCGCCGTGATTTTCGCCCAGCCACCACAAGCTAAGTAAGGGAAAGCCGACCACTCGCAGACGCCGGCACCACCCTCTTCATCCGGTTATCGATTTTCAGTACACTGGCTCTGCCCCAGTGAATCTCTCTCCACTTGAGCGTTCTCCTCGCCTCTTGTCAGCCAATTAGATACGACAAGCCGCTCCGTGTAGGCAATATTATTCGTTTTTCAAGCAAACAAAAGTGACCTCCTATGAACGAGGAGAGCGTTTGATTGGTCTGTTCAGACAACCCTGCGGGTGACAGCCCGGTGCTTGCGTCGGTGGTTACGCAAATTTGACGTCAGGAAATTGGAATAGAAATATATTGGAATAGTTTTACGTTATAGGGCCCAAGGACTGCGCAAATAGTGATGGGACAAGCACGTTAGCCAGGTGCTCAGAGACAGGAAGAGAGCGGTCTGAATGAATGAGTAAGCAGGGTTAGCCAATATTCTAGTTTGCAATAGGAGAAATAAATTTAGTTCGGCGCCTCTTGTACTGGAAAGAATAAATAACGCGTTTTTCATTGTTTTGTTTCAGAATGGGCGCCAAGGGAAGAAAAGCGCAGTCGCGGACCTAAGAAAATTAGGCGGGGTTATGAAATTAGGTAGTTTGTAGGTGCAGGTTGGATCAACTAGCGCATTAACGGGGTAATTGGAGATTCCTGAGATTCATCTTACATGATCATACAGATCTTACAGATCTTGTATCTTACAAGATCTGTACCTTACAAGATGGAAAATAAACTTTCATTTCATTTCATCTTCGCCCTGCATTGCACATAAATATTGTTTGAAGCTGATGCTCATGTTGGTAATTACTTTGCTCATAGGGTGCACCATGATTGCAGCATTCACTGGATCCGGCATCATGCAACAAGCCAAGCCTGGTTGTTTCTATGTGTTTGAAAATGCTTCATTTTCAAAGTAGTATCAGTAATTTAAAACACACCACCCCTGGTTGAGAGAAAATTAGAAAAGGTTGAGGGAGACATGATTAATTTAGCACTTAAGTTTTTTATCTATAGCGAAATATAAATACCGAGCGATAGACTTATCCTTATGGTTCCTGCCGCCCCAAAATTATTTTTAGTCACTGAGGCATTCCAAACGCGTTCAAAGATAAGGTTTAGGGCAGTGGGAATAAGGAAAAACCTTCTGACTGTTTGCTGCCTGTGCATGCAGGCAGTATTTTCACTTGCATTATCGGCGCCAAGCCCACAAAGTCCGCAGCGTACCCTTGTGTTGCAAGCTATCTGCTTCAACCGCCTCAATAATCTCCTTGCGTACTTCTTGTTCTTGAAAACTTTCTTTAATACGAGTGGCATAATTTGCCTACTTAAGGCGTTTTGATCTTATATACCTATCTTTGTAGCCGCTCGCTCCGAGCCTGTGATCGAAGTTGTTCCAGTTTTGTCATCTGACTCTCGTCTTGACCTCATCGTGCCCCTTGTACACCGACTAAGCAACCCCAACTGACTAATAGTTCGGGCTGGCACACGAGTGTTTGGGGCTGCAGTGCCTTCATGACCGTTGCATCGCCCTCATTCAAGCGTCGTCATCTGAATTTCGTCATGCCTTCGTCATCACGCCGTTTGCGTCGCACAATCCTCAAGCATGAGTTATCATCTGGCCCTCTTCCTGTCCTCGTCTTCGCGCCTTCTACACCGGCTCAGTAAGCCATGTTGTCTGTTGGATTGGGCCTCTAGGTATGTGATCGTTATCATGATGCCATCATGGTAGTTCCGTCATCATTCAGAGGTCTTTTCAATTTCATTGGACTCTCGTCACGCCGTCATCGTGATGCCATCGTGGCCGTTCCACCGTTATCATCATTCGACTCTTGTCATGCCACCGTCGACGCGCCATCACCGTCACACATTTCTTCTCATATCATTATCCTTGTGCCGTCGTTTTCATCATATCGTTTTGCTGTCGTCATGACTTGACAAACATTATCTCATCATCATCATGCCGCCGTCGTCATACTGCCTTTGCAGTTCTATCAGTGCATTCTTTTTTTCAAATTTTATCGCAATTATACTGTTATCATTAAATTGTGGTATTCGGCTGCTATTGTCAAACTATCGTAATGTGTGCGGTATCATAAAGCAGTCACTGGTATACGTCGGTTGTCATACTATCGTCGTGATGCTGTCGTGGTAGGAAGGAAGATAGGAAGCTAAAGAAGACGCACGTTCGGTTTGCTACCCAAGACAGAGGAAGGTGTCTAAGGGAAGAAAACAAAAACAAGGAACGAAGACGGCACTATCAGTTTGAATACGTGCAATGTCCATGACTTTGCGCCTATAATAAGCCACTGAGGCCACTCGATTGCATGAAATGTAGGAGTGCCGCGTGGATTTGTTCGCGTTCGAAGCATGGGGCCATGGTCCAATAATCTTACACTCTGAAAATGGTCTGCTATCTAATCGGTTTAACACCGTCCGAAGAACGTCGCGTTCGATCTCACAGAAATTACAACGCAACACGTGCTCGGTCGTCTCTTCACATGTGCATGAGTCACAAATAGGTGTGTCGGTGATTCCAGTATGGAATGAGTAGACAGACAGAGAGACAAAGAACTTTAATGACAAGGTCCTGAGAAGCTTTGCACTAGGGCAGAGCTGCGGGCCGCTCCCACGTGGGGACTGGTAGGCCGAGCCTAACCGCCGCATAGTGGGCTCTCTGGACAGCCCAACGTGCATATTCTGAGCTCCGGATGGCAGAGCTCCATTATTGTTCTGTGATGCGATTGGGTCCCTGTAACGAGGGGCATCGCCAGAGCATGTGTGCGAGATTGCTAACAGCCCCACAGTCGGGGCAAGTAGAGCTGAAAGCCTCTGGAGTGATCGTGTGGAAAAGGGCCAGGCTTGGATAGCACATCGTCTGAAGCATCCGTAAAGTGGACGCCAGAGGTCTAGCCAGTTTGATGTGAGGGGGAGGATAAGTCCTCCTACCGAGGTGATAGTGCGTAGTAATTTCGCTGAAAGTAGTGAGAATGTCCCGAAACTCGAGAACCCCGGAGTCTGAACTCGATCTTGCTCCCGCACGGTGGGTTAGTGCGCGCGCTTGGGAGTGGACGATGTCATTCAGATTGGGAAACGAGTCAAGCTGGGGGTCGAGGTGAGCCGGAAACCACGTGATGGTGTGTGGGGAGATTGTCTTGTTCTTGATAATCTTGTGAGACTCCTCAGCGATGGATCCTGAAGCGAAAGCCCTGACCGCCGATCTCGAATCAGTGAAGATTTGTGATCTGCTGTTGTCTAGGAGTGCCATAGCAACTGCGGTCTGCTCCGCTCTGGTTGGTGTTAACCACTTCAGGGAAGCCGCATTCACTATCTGTCCGTTGTGATCAACGAGGGCAATGGCGAAGTTAGATGACTGTCCATATTGGGCTGCGTCGACAAAGCATGCCGAGCAGGGATGGTCCTTGGTACGTTTGAGGAGGGCGAGGGCTCTTGCCCTGCATCTGCCTACGTTGTGTTGAGGATGAACATTACGGGGAAATGGTGCAACTAGTATGTTGTTCCTTTGATTTTATGAAATTTCATGTTTCGCTCTTCCATGAGGATAGGGTTGATCCCAAGAACTGCCATTATCTTCTTTCCAGACGGGGTACAGGATAGACGGGCCAGTTGGGCTGACTCCTGGGCCTCGATTATCTCGTCCAATGTGTTGTGCACTCCTAGTTGCATAAGGAGGTCCGTGCTCGCCCATAACGGAATGCCTAGTACTTTTTTATTACTTTTTCTGATGAGCGTGTTTAATCGTTTCTTCTCGTAGATATACCAGTTGTGCATGGCTGCCACATAAACTATATGACTCATGAGGAGGGCCTGGAACAACCTCAGGAGGTAGTCTTCCTTTCTTCCTTTAAGCCTCCACGCCTATTCGAGACTCTGTTAATGAGCCTCATCATGTTCTCAGTCTTTGCTGTAAGCTTGTTGAGCGTCATATTGTTACTGCCATTGGATTCGATGAACATGCCAAGGACCCGAATGGTGTCTACTCTGGGGGCGGTACAGCCGCTTTTAGTGTGTAGTTTGATGTTTATTTCAGATAACGGTTTCCAGCCTCTAGGTTTGAGACCTCTCCTGACTGGCCTGTAGAGGAGGAGCTCAGACTTGCGCGGGGAGCATCTAAGCCCCGTATTTTCCAGGTACATCTCTGTTTCATCTACAGCCTCCTGTAAGCCTAATTCAACAGCTCATTCGCTTTCTCCGGTGCACCAGATTGTGATGTCATCAGCGTAGAGCGTATGATTGATCCCTTCTATGTTGGAGAGCCTTTGCGATAATTTCTTCATGGCGATGTTAAAAAGCAGTGGAGAGACTACCACGCCTTGTGGCGTGCCTCTGGGGCCCAAATTGAAATTGCCGGACCTGAGGTCACCGATTGTGAGCATGGTCTTGCGATCTCGTAAGAACGAGCTTACGTATCTGTGGAATGCGTCTCCCAAATTGAGCTCTGAGATGGAGTTCAGAATGTGAGCGTGGGATACATTGTCAAAGACTTTCTCCAGGTCTAAGCCTAGGATGCGTCTGATATCTCTTGTGGTGTTGTGAATGATTTGACATTTGATGAGTTTCATCACGTCTTGCGTTGACAGGGCTGGACGAAAGCCGATCATGTTGTACGGAAACAATCCTTGTTTCTCGATGTGCTTAGAAATTCGATTGTGTTTGACATGTTCCGCTACTTTCCTCACGCAGGACGTGAGGGAAATGGGTCTGAGGTTTGATAGACTCGGGGGCTTTCCAGGCTTTGGAATGAGGATGACCGAGGACATTTTCCGGGACTCCGGGACAACCCCTCGTTCCCATATTCCATTATTCTCCTCTGTCGACCATTCTATAGAGCAGGGACAACCCCTCGTTCCCATATTCCATTATTCTCCTCTGTCGACCATTCTATAGAGCAGTCGTCCAGGTCTCTGAGGGCGCGGTTGGGGATGCCATCAGTACCAAGGGCAGACCTGTCATTTAGATTCTGGAGAGCTTCCCTTACTTCGCATGCATGCCATGAAGGGGTTATCTAGCTCGGGGCAAGCTGAGCCTTTGTAGGGGGGATAGTCTTCGTCACTCGAGTTGCCCAGTGGCAGATACTTGCGAGCGAGTCTGTCGAGTACGGTCTGCAATGTCTCTGATTGTGATGCCTGGTGTAGAACCTTCGCTATTACTTGTCTTTGGCTTGACTTGGTGTTGGTATCATTGAGCAGATGCTTGAGGAGGTTCCATTTAGCTCCAACTCTCATCTGGCCATCCACGGAATTGCAGACCTCATCCCACTGTTATCTGCTCAAGGTTTGGCAGTGATCTTCTATAGTTTTGTTGAGCTCCGCGATCTTTTTTCGGAGCCTTCGGTTCAGTTTCTGCCCTTTCCATCTGTTCAACAGTGACGTTTTAGCTTCTAGAAGATGAGCGAGGTGGCTATTCATCCTGTCTACCTCCAGTTCAGCTTCAAGGGGAGTATGGTAGCGCGATTCAAAGACGGGACAAGAGAAGACACAAAGGGACACACACAGCGCTAACTTCATTATGCATTACCAACAAGCCCACATTGCAACCCTCGTGAACTTTATTTCCAGTTCAACGCTGATATCTTCCTTTACCTGTTCAGCTCACTGCTCTGGGCAAAGTGCTGAGTCATGTGTTTGTGCTCGCTCTCCCCTAATCTTGCGAAAGTAATCCCAATATGTAATAGTTAACTATTTGAGGTCCCCGCATCTCACGTTGACGGAGGTGGCCAGGATGTTGTGGTCACTGCCAAGGTCCACTTGGAGGTTGGACCAAGATGCCGATTCCACATTCCGTATGAAAAAGAGATTGGGTGTGGTATCCCTAGAGTAGGAGTTGCCGATCCTGGCCGGAAAAGCCGGATCTATGATTAGCGTGAGGTTATTATTGACTGTAGTTTGCCATAGGTAAACGCCCTTCCGGTTAGCTTGTTGGTACCCCCATGCTTGATGCAGAGCGTTGAAGTCTCCGGCCACCAGGAGTGGAAATCTCTTGGCCTTGCTTGTAGTCCTGTTGATAATTGCCGCAAATCTTTGCCTGAGGTCTTTAGGTGTACTGTATATGTTAAGTATAAATATACTTGTCTTGAGTGGTCCACTGGGGATGATTTCAACAAGGGAGTGTTCAACCTTATTAGATTCAAGGTTCAGATCGTAGGCTATGAACGCACATTTGTCGGAGACTAATGTGCTGATTCCCCTCTTCCCATCAACACATTGGGTATGCGACTTATAGCCTGGTAGGGTGACCGTATCTGTGAGCGTTTCTTGTAATAGGATTACATGTGGCTTTTCCGGGTGGGTCCGAATGAACTGTTCGAGGACATTCCTTTTACGATGGAATCCCCTACAGTTCCACTGCCAGATAATAATTACCCTATGATGTGCCGCCATGGTGGGACGTAGCAGATAGCTTGTATTATAAAATGATGCGGAGCTTCAGCCGCAGCCGACCTTTCGGTGTAGGTGTTATTCAGACGTCTCGTTCCAGATTGTCGCATCTGATTCCTAGTGCTCTGACCGCCTCCGCAAGTTTGTAAATGACAATTTGAACTTTTTCGAGGGATTCATCAATTTTATCGATCGTTTTTTCAAATTTTCGAACACTTGCGTTCTTGTC
Source organism: Dermacentor albipictus (assembly GCF_038994185.2). Classification (NCBI taxonomy): domain Eukaryota; kingdom Metazoa; phylum Arthropoda; class Arachnida; order Ixodida; family Ixodidae; genus Dermacentor; species Dermacentor albipictus. Next base: position 105,156,843 of record NC_091827.1, on the reverse strand, counting down.
TGAGGCATGAACTGCCAGCGCCCACTTTTGGGTAGAGCATTGGCAGTCGGTTCTGCTACGGGGATCTCCATGGGTGTTTCTACTGCAGGGGTCTGACTGGATTGAACTGTCTCTCGCTTGCTGGCTTTTTTTTAGTTCTGCAATTTCTGCTGTGAGCTGCTCCATTGCGTATTTTAACGAAGCGTTTTCTCTTTCGAATTGTGCAATCCTGTTGTGCTCTGGCGATTGACCCCCCATTACCTTTTTCGGTGATTCCTTGACCCGGTCAGCCCATGTGGTACCATGGTGAGCAGGCTCCTGGATCTGAACTGCAGGCCCCCGGGAACGAGAGTGGCCTCTGGAGCGGGAGCGGGTCCGAGGGGCCTTGCGGCCCCTGGAAGACGAGCGTTCCGTCGAGCGACCTCTAGAAGGGGCACGGTCCTGGGAGCCGCTATCCTCGCTGCCAGGGTCTCGGGATGGGCTCCTCGATCTGTGCGAGCTGCTGAGGGCCGGCTTGAGAGGGGTTGGCGACCCAGTTGGTTGTTTGGTTTGGGCGCGGTTACGCCGTTCTCTTCTCCATTGTCTAACTACTAACGGAATTTGGAACCTTTGCTTGCAGGTTCTGTCAGCCGTGGGATGAGGGCCTCCGCAGAGGGTGGACTTCGGTGTACATTCGTGCTTATCGTCCGGGTTGCTCGCACCACAGCCGCGGCAGATGGCATTTTCAGGTGCTGGGAAAACGTCAGCTCTATGGCCAAGCTTTCCACATGCATAGCAAACGTCAGTTTGTCTGCGATAGAGTGAGCATTTGATCAAACTGGGACCGCATTTTACGTAGTCCAGGACTTTGAGTACATCAAACAGGATGACTACCGTGCCTGTGTTCTTGATTCGTCTCACCTCGAGGGCGCTTGGATTCTTGGGTTGAATGATGAGGCGTTTGAGCTCCTCTAGATCGATGGTGGGATCAATGTCACGAATAACCCCCTTGCACGAGTTTTCGGGGGCTGCGACATATGCACTGACTTCGTAGCTTGCTTGTCCAATATGTATAGCTTTCACATCGGCGTAGGCCATGGCGTTGCGTTTTGATGGTGTGCTTGCCACCAATATGTTTTGCACCATGTTCGGACATATAATATCCTCCGCCGTATCCGCCTCCGTAAGTCTAGCAGCGGTAGTGAGGGCTTGGGCAACTCTGAAGTGGCCCATCTTCTTGATGTCCAGTCCTCCACGGGGACGGATTATGATTCGAACCTGCTCTTTCGGTAGGCGAGGCAATCTCGAAGCAGTCGTTAGCCGTGTCTTGACACTCGCCGTAGCCTGGCTTTTATTCCCGCCACATCGCATGTCGGTGACTCGGCTGCCCTGCCCGAGCGGGTCCTGGATGATGGACTTTCGCTTGTGTAATGCCGTGGTCCACCCAGCGCTTACATTGACTTCGTCGGGAGAGATATCCTCACCCTCAACGGTGATTTGCATAGCCATAGACATCGTGGCTTGAGCGTGCGGAACCGCGCTGAGCTCGCCCGCCGAGCCTCTGCCGGGCAGAGGTCGCACATAAAAGCCCTTGAGCGATTGGGAAAATTTTCACCCACCGTTGAAAACTTGGTACCGGCGGAATCCTTTCAACTTTAGCCGTCGATTGGTGCCGACATCTTCAAGATTGAAGCAAGTTCTCTATCTTAATCATGTAGAGAAGCAGGAGAAGCAGATATTGACGAACGCTCTCGTTTCTTCTTCCTCTTCCTCGGGAATGAGTAGGATTTCATAAAAACCACACCTAATGAGAGGCGGCACAGTAAAGCTGCATCGTGGCGAAAGAAGTTCAATGGAAACTTCAATGTAGGATAAATGGAAACTGATAAAATCGGGGTGTTCCAAAGAGTTTGAGTCTTGGTTTGAGCAAGTAAACGACCCCTGGCAGCGTCTGTCCTTCGTAAGGGTATGAGGAGTGCCAATATTTCTTCATTGACTTACCAGGCGGCATCATCAGCAAGGTCATTTTAGACAATGCCACAGCGCCCCAAAAACCATTGGAAGATGATGTCAGGTCCATTGAGGAGGGCTTGAAAGAGAGCCTCTCGGGTCTCAAACATCTGTTGTTCATGGGTCTTGCGTCGTAAGGCTGACTGCAGACTCTGAATGGCTGTCTTGTAGTTACAAAGAACGACCCACTTTTGAGCCTTTGCTTATGTGATGTAATTACCAGGGACACGTACAGCGACCAGTTCTGCTGCCGTAGCGGTCGTTAAATGCCCCCCCCCCCCTCCCCTTCGCGTTTGAAGGTAATTGTAATTTGTAAGGCCGGGGTGAGAGCAGCGCCTGTGGAGCGGGTGGCTGCGACAGATCAATCAGTGTAAATCTACGTTGTTTCTTCACATGTCTCGCTTAATATTTACAGTGTGCACTGACTTAGAGCCACTGTTTAATGACAGGTCTTCTTTGTAATTCCCGGAATCGTGAGGCTTACTTGTGGCCGTCGTAGATACGCGCAAAACCCGAAGAAAGGTAGCCTTGATGGGTCGCAACAAGCTTCGAAAATGAAACTTGAGGTCTATCTGCTGGCAAAGCAGCGATATAGTGACTGGGTCATGTACGCTCTAGAGCTGTAGATCGTTATATATGTTTGAACTAAGTAGTATGGAGCAAGTAGGAGTGTTGCGTGATTCGAGGTACATTGTGGCAGCCCAAGACATATCCGTAGAGCCTGGCCTTGCAATTGTTCGAAGGTACAAATGTTTGTTTTACACGTGCTCTCCGAAACAGGCAAGCTGTACCGTAAAGAGCCCAGAAAGAGTGATGTGTACCGCTGTAAAATGTACCGTACCCACGTGCCCGAAATTTTTCTGCGCAGGAACCTCATTATATGTAGAATCGAAATTAGTTTACGCTTCAGCTAGATGCAGTGGGAGCTCCTTTGCACGTCTCTGTCGATAATCACACCTAAAAAGCGGTAATACTTCTGCTATTCGATACTCTGGCCATTGAGAGAAACAGGGTATGCTGCTACGGGTCTGCACGCAAACCCGATTAACGCGCATTTTTCGATGGACAAACTAAGGCCTTGTTCGCGGAGATACGAGCGAGTTTGGGTGGCTGCCCGCTGAATTCTTGAGCACCCTTGAAGACAACTCACCACAGAAGACAAAAGACAAATATCATCAGCGTACATTGATAGGCAAATCGTCTTGGTGGATATTTCAGCAAGGTCAACCATAGTTAGGTTAAAGACAATAGAACTCAACACCCCGTCCTGTGGGACGCCACCGTGACAACAGCAACAAAATGTGAAAGATAAGGTTAGGTATCACTAGGAGAGAGGATTTTTGTTCCAAACCAGGAAACTGATGCAAAACTTATTCAAAGGGCACAAAACTGATAAATGGAGCACTGTATAAACACTGACGACGCACTAACCATAGGGAGGATGAGCGCACCGCACAGGGCCCCGCACATGAAACATTCCGCTACCATTTATGCCCAGTCAAGCCGGTCTTCAGACACATATGACTTTCCCCCCTCCAACTAGCACATGGCACACTGGGCCCACGGCCCGCAATTACTTCCGCCACTGGCAATGTGTCCAAGGGCAACGCGAGTTCTCAGCCTTAAAGGAGAAAGAATCGCGAATAGCCGTAGGTGTCGAGACGCGATGAATGATATGCGAACGTCAAATATTGTACAAGTTCTCCGTCGTGGTGGTTGGCTCCAGCGTTGTTCGAAAGCATGTCGGTGATGGTCCAGCTGAGGCCCTCCGTCAGGCCGTTGGTCTGTCGGTGTTATGATGCGATGAACTTGTGCTTTGTCGAGCAGGAGCGGAGGATGTCTTCGATGATTGACGAGAGAAAGGCACAGTCACGCTCAGGTAGTAGTTGGCGCGGATCACCGTGTACTCAAATGTCGTAGAGAGGGATGTCAGCGACGTCAGTAGCCTAACTTGTCGGAAGGACTCTTGTGATGGCATAATGCGTACCATAATCGGCAGCGACGGCGATCGACTTATTTCCGGAGACCAAGAGACGAAACGGGCTAAGAAGTATGCTTTCCCCGGTTGACAATTTCATTTCCTGATTGTTTAGCACAGCATATTTTATCTGCGTTTCTCTTATTCATTACTACAACGTTCAAATCTGCAAAAGTCTTGGGAAATGCTAGTGTAATTTTGCTATTAAGGAAGGAGGCGTTATATTCAATCATTTCTACTTTGGGTCAACCATACGAAGACATTGTCTATTGACCGGAGTGCTCCACTGTTGCATCTGGAGTGGAAGTCCGTCATCCACTGTGGACGTTCGCTGTGGAATGTTCAAGTATACTTTCACAAAGCCGATTATTTAAAGTGTACTTAAAGGTAGGAAATTGAACAGTGATCACGCTGAAGAATATAAACGATCGATAACGGACAACACATTTTGTAAGTCACTAATTCCGTATACCTTTGAAACGGGACTTTATGGTTACATTTATTTTTATACTGATTTCATGCCGTGTGGTAACCCATGCGAAAATAAGTTGAAAAATTACGGACCAATTATATTGCTTTCTTGATTGCATCATCTATAAAATTGAGCAGTTTAATATTCATTCAGGGCAACACTAGTGAACGGGCAGTTGAGGCTCAACTAAACGTGGAATATTCATCCATTCATTCTCACTTTGCAATGAATCCCTGTTTAAGGCTTGTATACATCATTATGAAATTGGTTGATTGCGCAGAGATGAAACGTTCATAGATCCATTGCACGGCAAATGAGTGGAGGAAGATTTGTTGCAAACAGCTAGTAACATCAACAGAGTTCTGCAGCTACAATTCCACATCGCTAATATATAAACAAACACCTATTAGGAATGGTTGTAAGGAAGAAAATAATCTCACTGGGGATAATCAAGGTAATCAATGTGAGTGTCCAATAGGTGCTCCATAAAGATTTTGCAAAATTGTGATTATGATTGCCACGCGCTATCACAGATTCGCCTGTCTCTTGCGGAATTAATTGTGCTCTTTAGCACGAGTCGATCTGACTTGCACGAAAGAATTTAGAGGAGCTGTGACACGCGCTGAGCCTCTCCAAACGCCGCACTGCTCCAGGCGCAGATGGTGTGACGTATCAAGCATTGCGGAACGTTGATAAGAGTTTCCATGACCGTATATTGGACGAGTATAATGAAGTATGGAGAACCGGTGTAATCCCTGCTGAGTGGAAATCGTCCGTGGTAATACCAATTTTAAAGCCCGGGCGTCCGGCAAGGCACCTGAAGTCCTACCGACCAATATCCCTAACTTCGAACATCATCAAGTTAATGGAGCGAATGGTCTTGTTTCGCTTAGATGTCAGGCTAGAGGAGCTGAATTTTTTCCCTGATGCCATGAGTGGCTTTCGTCGCCACCGTTCGGCTCTGGACAGCATATCAGACCTCGTCTCAGCACTCGAATTTGCTAAAGAAAACAAGCATTCCGCCTACATGCTCTTCCTGGACATACAACAAGCTTTCGATTCAGTTCCGCATAAGGCGATTATTTTCGCTCTTGCAACCGCGGGAATTTCGGGTCGTCTGCTCCAGTTTGTGCATAATTTTCTGTCGGAGCGCCGGATGAAAGTGCGTGTCGGAGGAGTAACTAGTGAATACCGAAATGTGACGTGTGGTGTTCCATAGGGCAGCGTATTATCACCGCCTTTGTTTAACGCGGCACTCGACGCGCTTCCAAGTCGTTTGCCTCGAGACACTGACTTCCCTGTGAGCATAGCTGTCTACGCAGATGACATTGCTCTGTGGATAAGCGGCCCTTCACACCTTGGTCCGCGACTTCGTGCAAGCTTGCAAAGAGCTCTCAACGCTACTTCGGAGTACTTGGGTGAAGTTGGCCTGCTCATATCACCTGCTAAGTCGGCTGCAATAGCATATCACCCTAAACAACGCGCTCGTCGAACAATGAGCCGACTGTATCTTGAAGAAACGCCTATAAACTGGGTGCGACAACACCGTTATTTGGGCTTAATTGTGGATGATCGCATCTCTTGGCGTCCTGCCGTTAAATCTGTACGACGCAAATCGCACTCCCTTCTTAAATATGTGGCCGCCTTAACTGCTCGAGGTGCGGGTTGCGACCAAACAACGGCTCTTCAGGTGTACCAGTCATCTGTACTCTCAGGCATGCTGTACGCATTACCACTTTTGAACATACCACCTAGTTTGATGGCCCAACTGCAGCGAGATCATCGCCTTGCCCTTCGACTAATGCTTGGATTACCTCGTGAGGCGCAATCTATTGCATTACTTACTGAAGCGCATCAGTTACCCCTGAGGCTGCAAGCAGATCAGAGAGCTCTGTATCACATTGAGCGTCTGCACCGCGCATCGAATGGTCAATCGCTCCTTGATCGTCTGATTCACCGCCCATTATCTCGCATGGGAAAAATGGCGGCAATATTTATGGATATCACTACCATTTCTGAACATGCTGCTTCAGATACGTCTCCGCCTCCAAAAGGTATCACGAAACACGTATTCCCCATTTTCCTCACAATCCCTGACACGCACAAAAAGTCTGATATGGCTGTTTCGGCAATATTTCAATTGGCTCAATCTCACTTGTTCGAAAAGTTTCCAGATTATCTTCAAGTTTTCACGGATGCATCTGTACACAACGACGGTCAAGGCGCCTCTGCAGCCTTTTACTGCCCTTCAACAGAAGTACGACGTGTCTTTCAAATACCTCATCCAACTTCGTCAACAACTGAGGAACTAGCAGCGATTAACGTTGCACTGAAATACGTGCAAGAGGAGTTAATTACATCGAAGGTTGTCATCTTTACGGACTCCCGCACTGCCCTTAGCAGGTTACAACGCAGTGAGCTTGATTGTCCAATTGTGCGCAGCATTAATGACTCTGCGAGCAAAATTACATCACGTGGGGTATGTCTCGTAGCTCAATGGATACCTTCACACGTAGGAATCGCCGGAAATGAAGAGGCTGATCGGCTCGCTTCAAGTTGCGTTCATAACAACTGTGACTGCCCAGAAATTACGTGCAAGCTTGATGACGCTCGTCTGCTGATTCGTCGCCACCTACTCAAGCAGCATCCAGATCAGCGCGTCGCAAATGGAACGTTCCCGCCCCGTGTTCGTGGTCAAGGCTTGCCTCGTCGCGCTAGAGCACAACTGCTCAAGCTGAGGGTTGGTTGCGTGAACGTGCACGAACGTTTATACAGACAAGGGCATACGGACAGTCCATTGTGTACGTCTTGTGGCTGTTACGAGACACTTCAGCACCTTATACTTGAGTGTCCCGCTTTCAGTGCGCAGCGCAAGTCACTAGTGAGAAACTATCATCTCCTTGGCCTGCGGTGTGCGACACTCGAGGAATGTTTATACCCCAGTGGCTGTGCATCTAAACGTGATCAGGCCCATCGCACCCTACTAACCTTTATCGACCTAACTAACTTAGGTTCACGTTTGTAGCATGAACATTCGACATTCAGTTGTAGCGTGACCTTTAGTGACCGGCCCTACTGTGTGTGATCAGTACTGTACCCTAACGCTTCTTCCTTCGAAGATGGGAGGTGGCGGGTTCAAACACCTTGTAGTGTATATTGTGAACCGGTGATTACGTGCAGGTGATTACGTGAAACGGTGATTACGTGCAGCTTCACTTGGCGTCTCATCGTGGAGAACACAATCAGCCGCATAGCGAAGTAGCCATGGACGTGGTTGATAATTGTGGTGGCTGTTCGACGCGGCTTTACTTTAATTCCGGCTGCAGAGTTCTACTTTAGTCTTTAGATTTGTCCTGTTGCAGTGTTCTACTTTGGTCTTTAGATTTGTCCTGTTGCTCTCCTTTCCTTTTTCCTTTTTCCTTTTTTCTCCCCTCCTTCCTATCTTCCATTTCTGTGTTGCTGTCGCCTCCCTTCAGACGAGTAGGCAGGCGTTGTGCCCCTTCCGGTGGCAGTTGCCAGCCTGCTCCTCGCTTTCCCTTTCCTGTTACCTGTGTATATGTGTATATGTGTGCAAAACAAATAATAATAATAATAAACAATTTAGCACATGATCAATGACAGTAAGAATGTATAGGTTTGAAAATTATCGAACAGTAGAATGAAAGAAGTGAACATTGCTCTATAGAGCGACAAGGGAAGAAATGTTTGTGATGGGTAGGCATCCTCTTGAACCCTTTCCAAACCATTCTCACCTACGCTATGTACTCTCGAAGGACCCGATCACGAGAAAGGTACTGTTACGAAGCGATCCATGCATCGATAAACGCGAGGTTTGTCAGCGCGATGAAGACAATGATGAGGACGCTTGCACGTGGGCCGGATAAGACATCTTTTTCCCTAGCTTTCTTTGTAAATATTTTGTAACTATATCGTGCGCCTACATCTCACCACCATCATGTCGCGCCTCGCCACAGAACTATGCAGCGGCCGTCATGTTGATTATCTGTCTGCAATCATGGAAGACATGACACCTATATCAGCACCCGCCACTTGATCGGTTGTGGTGCTGCGACCGCGGGATTCTGGCACATTCTGTGGTTCCGGTGTAGCAGAACCGCAGTAGAGCCATGAGTTCCACTAGATCAGCTGACACGGATTGTACGCCGTGAACTTGAGGCTATGGCCGTTGCCCCTATTCACGCCGGTGACTCGAGCTCGATAACGACTCCATTCGTCCAAGTCATTGCCCGGCAGGAGCTCGCCAACATACGCCTTCATTCTCTCTGCAATCCAATTCAGACTTCGTGGCGTCTACGCAACCTCACGATCTAGCGAACCTGCGCCCTGTGGAGAACCCCAAACGTTCTACCGATATATTTTACTTCTCCCCGTATCATTGAATTCATCCGTAATACCACCCCTCATCGTCGTCTTCTTCGCTCTACCAAACCACGCGTTCATCAATGTATCAATCGCTCCTTAACAATGTAATCAAAATAGATTAATGGAGCTATAACGCGTTTCACACATAATGGCTCTGTATTTAGTAAACATCACTAAGTAGCGTCTGCGTGGTGGGCGACGGCACGCTCACTGACAATAAATGCTATTCAAATGATCGGCTCGCAAGTTGTTGAACTGATTTGCAGTCCCTGGGCTGTCGAACGTCCCTGTGAGTAGCTCCGCAGAGGAAATACTATCTGCCCATGGTGTTGACGCACGTTCAGCAGCACGGCATGACAAACTTCCCAACGCGTGCCTCTGCCCGAATACCTCCATGGAATAGAAGTGGTCGTCACATTGATCTACAAGAACTTTCTGGCTTTCACGGTATGGCGTCCAGTACTCCTCGGGAATTCATCATCATCATCATCATCATCATCAATTTTATTACGCCCTCTGCAGGGCGTAACCAAATCTCTCGGGAATTACGACCATCTGAATGGATAAGTGCATTCAATCATTGAAACAATTCTGCGAAATTATCGGTGAAGTCTGTGTGACGGGATTTGTCGAGGGGTGGTTTCTTATCGCGGAGTCTAATTCTTTGCTAGCTCCTCCTTCGAACAAAAGCTTGGACAAATATTTGCATGGCGACAGTCCATTGCGACGTCGAGAATTATTGCTTTCTGTGCGTGCCCATCATACATATTATTTCGATACATGTAAATGAATAAGAATAAAAGCCTCAGCCCGCACAACATAACTATATCAGGCAGAATTCGCATCATGCAGTCAAACCTTACACTACGTGCACAGAAGACAAGCTCGCACACTGCCTCCAGGATAAACTGGAGATAGAGGAGGAAGACTGGGATCGCCATATATTTAGCGCATCGTAACCATTGCAGTCCCCACATCGGTAGACAGAATCTCACGGCTGACGCCAAAGTCAAAGCATCGATGAACTTCCCTTGATTATGGCATGACTGATTTATGTGCGACCAGATGGGTGCAAGAAACCATACCATTGGTGATACGTTCGCAAGAACTTTCACTTCCTCTAACAAAAGCGCATCGTCGGAACACTTACTGCACTCTATCAAGAACCACCTCCGCCCGGGTCGCTGCTATGGCTTTTCAGGTTCCACTGCCAGTACCCACACTACAGGGAAGCCTCTGAGATTGTAGTACACAGCGACGTCCGTGGTCATGTTTTCTGGCCCTGGAACATGGGCAAATTTAGATGAGATCCGAGGCCACATCCAGTTTCCCCCGTCTTCGTATTGTGCTCATGCAGTAATTTATTTCTAGCTTCTAAATGTGCTATGATCTACCGTAAATAAGTTGCCCAAATAACGGTCACTTATCATTCGTCCGACGCCGACTCACACCATGTAAATTCCTCACCACTGTTGAGTGTGATTCCAAGGGCCGCGACCACAATTTCAGGCTAACTGCGGGCATCAACATTACCGGTGATGCAATTTCGTCACCCACGGTAGCTGTATTTCACGAAGACTTTCCAACGCCCCAATTTCGGTCCCCTTTCACAAAGGGCTTCATTGCTCGTCGTAATCACCGAATACAGGAGTTGCTCACCCAACTCCTGCGCCAAGGCCGCTGCCTAAGGACTCCGCTGTGACCGGCTTTCATGACACTCAACTACTTTGTTTCGTGTTATGCCCTTTACATAGCTTCCCAAGTTCCTTCTCGGAGTGCAGACAACGCTCCTCGTCTTGTTCTTACCACCGAGAGACACTGCAGTAGTATTTATTTTTGTTATCCGTATGGACTGCAGTCTCGCTGCCCAAATATTTCTGGTAGTGCTTACCTCAGAAGACGTGCCGGGAAAAATGAGTCGTGTAGAGATAAACTTAATACACAATAGCGACAGTATTTTGTGCTGTCACAAAGAATATGAGGGGTCAACAAAACGACTGTGTTTGTAGCACAGCTCAAATTAACTAAGACGCAAAAAGAAGCCGCCAACCTGGAGATACGTGGCTAATATGAGAATTCAAATAAATTGATATCCAAGATTAATATGAAACGAATAAAAAATTCCAGTGAATTCTCTCAGTTTGCGACAGAGATTTCCACATGCCGCTAGATGACCCGCTGAGAATGACAAATGCTCCGGCGAGAAAGTGGAAGCCTCACACCGTTAGGCGCACTTGCCTCTTCGAGAGGAAGTTTGGCAAAATTTTTGATCTGATGAAATGGAGCAAAACGAAAACAAATTGAGGGAGAGACAGAATGCTAGAGCTTTGGGACAGCGGAGTATCCAGGAAGCTATCTAGAGCCCCACCCATGTCACATTGGGCTTGGGACTTGGAATGGTAGCTGCCGATTTGGCGACAACTGCAACTTATGATCGCGTTCGCTGTATTAAAAGCGTATAAACTCAAAAAAAAAATTCTGGGCGATGGGAAACAATTTATAATAAAATATGCAACAGAAATATTTAGATGGCTTCTTCTCCTACAAACTGGCTCATGGAGTGCGATCCAAAAAATTTTATTTCTCTTTCAATAAAGAAGAAAACAAGGAAAGCCAAGGACTTCAGTGCCTCATACTTTCTAGGAATCTGCTGGAAGCCATAGACATGAACTGCAGATTCCACGATTTTCTTACGATCACGGCATTTAAGGCATAGTGCAGGTGGGTATATCGAGCAAGTATACAGATAGTTTGACGTACAGTTGAATAATTAATGCGACAGCCTCGGCTACGATAAGAGGCTCCACTCTAATACCGAACACACTGAGATAGCTTCCAGCACCATCTTAACAACTACCTATTTTGAAGGAGCACATACACCATCACTCTTGTTGAAAAGACCCCATGCATGAGAGCTTTCTTTGTGTTCAGCTTCACTCCCGCCACGTCATTTTTAAGCTCTATTCAGGAACCCGCATTTTTACCGAAATAACGCACAGCGCGACGTGATAGCTTAGAGCAAAGCAAGTAAGCACTACACTAGAAGTGTACAATCGCCGAAGACAATAGGGCACTGGGAACGCTGACGTATGGCGTTCCGGTTCAGCCAGCCAGGAAAGCATAGGTATTTGTCAGTTCCCATTGTAGTGATAATGATTTCGTTAGCGAGAAAGCAAAACGAAAGCGGCGGCCGTGGTGGATATCATGCTTCGGTAAGGAGCGCGTACTTGAGGCTTTCCAAGCTCAGCACCGAAAGTGGACTAGGTACGTTACGTTGCGTGCAGAGCAAGTCATAACGTTTGCGGGTGTCATTCGCTGGAGCACGAGTGGAGTCGCACTGGCCCACATTGGTGGTGCTCGTTTTACTGTCCTTCTAGTTGGAGTCTTGAGTTCGATTTCATTCGGAGGCTGATACCTTTTGCACGAGAAAATCATAATTAAAATGCGACTAGGTAGGAAAGCTTTGCTTTTAAATTTTAAGCTAACCAATATACGGCACATAGTGCAATTTACGAATTCTTCACGTTGAATTTCATAGTCGTATTCCCATAGAACTAATTCTGACGATGACAGCAATTAAGAGAAATACTTTCCCAAAATTGGCTTCTCAGTGCATTGCTATCCGTGTAGTTTTTTTAGCTTAAGAAAGGCTTTGTAACATACACGAAGCAGCGCAGTGCTACAGGAACCACGATTAAAAAGAACACTTACACAACATATATAATACAGCCCGGCAACGTGCCCTAGCAAATTAAGAAAAGGTGCCTTGAACAAAAAATGGCAATAGAAGTAACTGTTGCAACCATTCTAATATATGGCAAGTATGACAGCACCTATTCATAAACTGGTGCTAGCTTCGAAATTCCCTCCAACGGGATGTGCCTCGTGCGACAATACGTCCGCTAAACCGATTAGTTAGAACGTTGATCGGTGCAATTTTGTTAATTAGTCAAGTAAGCATTTGACTGACAGTGTAAGTAGCGTCTGCCTTTTTGTGCAATCCAGCTGAAGAAGTAGACTTATGCTATTCGCCAGAGATGACAAGTTCTTGTGATCGCATCCCAGCTGTGGCAGTTGCATTTAGAGGGAGTAGAGATACAACAACGCGAGTGTACTATATATTTTGGGCACGTTAACAGCCCCAGGTAGTCAACATTAGGCCATATCTACCCCTTTGCTATGCCTGCAAATCAGATCCCGAAAATTTAGAAAATAAATCGCGAATTTTAATTTTATTATTTTCTATGCTGCAGTCGTATTTCAGAAATTCTGTTAGCGGTAAAATGAAATGCCCCGCCTAGAGAAGCAAAGTGGCCTGTGTTTCGCTGCTGTACTCTTTTGAAGAGTTGAGATCCGTGCACAGTTCAATTATTGAAGGTCGTTGAAGGAAAGACATGTCGGGTGAATTACGTCGGGCTTTTATTGCTAGTTAGTGCTAGGAGTGGTTCAGTCGTACACTGCGATAATTATTTGAGTATGCCTATATCCCTCAAATGTCGCTGTGGGTTCGGTAACAAATCTTCCGCTTCTCGCATTTCAAATAATACAGAAAAGCTTTATCACTTACTTAAGAAGAGGTCTGCATATAGGCTTTAAGAAGTAGTTGAAAACATTATAGATGGTAAAGTAAGATGTATTTTGCAGCGGGAATGAATATATTGAGCCAATGAGTCGGCATCGCGTTGTAAGGTAATTCATCAAGCGCAATCAGCAAATATATGAGCACACTTGTTTTGATCATAACTGTAGCGTTACGCAGTAATCTCCTTCACTAAGCTCATGGTACTGCAAAACTGTCGAGCAAAGCACACTTCCTTCTCACTTTTACAAAACATTTTACTTTTTAGGAGAATGGCTTTTGACGTCATATCTGCGTCACAACCAGCGCTTCACTGCAGCACGGGAGCTGAATGGTTCATCAAATGTTTTGCACTGTCACTCAGCAAAAAAGTACATTAAAATAAGCTTAAGATTAAAATACGCAACGTGTTAACGCTGCACAGACGAACAAATAGCCAAGCCACTTCTATGAATAATGACGCACTTGTCCAGTGTAGAAGAAACTTGAGTCCGCCCCCCCCCCCCAAAAAAAAAAGATGAAATAATGATGCCTAGCAGTGGGCAGCAAGAAAACTATAAGTGTAAATACGGCGCCTTCGTGACAAATACGAGAATATTTGCAGCGAGGAGATCCTGCGGTAAGAAAAAGCGAGCAACTCATGGGAAAATGCAAGAATGCTTCTTCGTCCTCATCGCCACGTGTCAAGTGTTACCGCAGAGTGAATGATAAATTCATGAAGGCAGAACCAGGAAACAAGAATCCTGGCGCGTGTTTGATGTTCCAAAACGAGAGAACTTACATGCCATTACTTCTACTGAGCACATAGTGAGCAGCAAACGCGCGTTGGAAGATATATGAGTATTCGGGCGGGCAGCCATGGGTGGGACGTAGCACTTCAAACCGCCTGTCTGTTTGCGTCTGAAGGATCAACTGAATCGTAAGCAGAACTGCGGGGAGACACATACTTCCTAAATGTTGTATGTTGAGCCCTGAACTGCAGAAACGGAAGTCATCCGCGACGAACCAAGAGAAATCACTTTTTTTTCAGATTTTACCCCAAGAGAAATTAAAGTTGCCCGTTCATTCAAGTGTTCGTACCACTTAGAAATAGAAATGCGATCGAAACATTTAGTGACCATGAAGTATTATCGTTGGGTACTGCGTTACACTACTCTAACCTGCGGTGTAAGAATTTTTACATTCTTAACGGTCTTTTCTTGTTGCACTGGTAACAGTGCGACAGGTTTTACATTTTAAAAGTAAGAAACATAAATACGAATAAAATAAAGCGTAAGTAGTGAAGCGGTCTGCGCTGGACGCATGAAAGAAGACGAAGGAAGGTGCTAGGGGAGAAGTGGGAAGGAAGAAGTTGGAATAAAATGGCGGACGACACCCGTCTCACTTAGATGATGTCATATCTGTTGCCGTTCTAGTTAGGAACGCTACATTTTGGCGCAGCCGACAGTTTTCGAAGACCAGCGATGCGGGTGACGTTTTTCGTCGACCAGGCGTCATCAGAGTCTGTTGTGTTCACCCGATACCAAGTGCACGGTGAGCTAGCGACGGACCTTCCTCTTGAAGTTAGTTCTACCGCGCTGATCAACGTGGTACTGCAACAAGCTGTAATCAGCCGCCAAGCCCTCGTGCAAACAGGATCGGTGACAGTGAATCTACAACTGCAGACACTGAGCGAACTCGTTCTGGAACCCATACGACGTGGCACCCTCAAAGAGGAAACGCCTGCCGGGAAGGTGAGCCTAGACTTGAGTGTTATGGAACTGCAAAGGAACATTATACAACAGATCGAAATAATGAGAACTTTCGTCCAAGCGCTTAGTCGAGAGCAGTCAGCACGAAGTATTGTTGAACCAGATGTTTTTGAAGGAAAATCGCAAAATGCACACTACTGGCTGTGTTTTTTCGAGTACGCCTGTGACAAGAATCTGTGGCACTCCGACGACACAAAGATTTTGCATATGCGCCGCTATTTGGGCGGTATAGCCAGAAAATGGTATGACGTGCAACTCATGGATTATGGAACAACATGTTGGGAACTGTGGAAAAGCAACTTTTTAGGGGCTTTCGAAGGCAACGCAGTAGAAAGATGGGATGCGGCACTGCGGTTCAGTTATACAGGTGGCTCTCTGCTTGAGTACTGTCTTGAGAAGCGTCGCCTGTTGTATTCTGCAGAACCGAAGCTGTCGTCTTCTGCTGTTGTAGCTTTGATGACGCAAGGGTTGTGTATCGAGATCCGTTGTCATGTCCAGCTCAAAGGTCCAAGAACGTTTGATGACCTTCTGAACTTTCTACAGACCTCAGTGCCAAGAATTACATCGAGAAGACAGCCAGATGGTAGAACAGAGCAACTTGATTCCAATCTAGAGTCGTTGCCGTCAACTGAATGTGAACACAGCTTCATAAACAAATCTCTGGGAAGCGTAAATCATGACTGTGAGGATGGTGAAGAACCAATTACCGCAGTTCACGGCAACCTACTTCCACATAATCTGTCTACCGTGCATCACAAGCCCCAGAAAAAGAGCTTCAGTGAGACAGTATATTTGGTGTCGTCAAGCTTATTGTACGCCCCCATTAAGGTAGATGGCATTGAAGTGAAGGCTCTCGTTGACAGTGGAGTTTCGGTATCTATTATCAACAAGACTCGAGTGGATGCCAGCCGTCTGCACGCTGGTAGAACATTGCGTGTCCAAGCCTACGATGGGTCAGTGACCATGCATAGCGAATGGGTAACCCTGGCTATTGAATTTCAAGGAAATGCTATTACCATTGACGTATTGGCCATTCCCAATGTCACCTACGATTTTCTTTTGTCCCGTCCAGACATGAAAAAACTTAAGATGAACCTCTATTGGGATGACAAGGTAATGGCCGAAGACACGATAAGAACAGAAGACCCTGGTGAAGAACCTAGTGTATCAAGGCTAATTTTTCACCACGAAGACATCAAGACTAAGTACCCAGAGCTTATATGCATAGGAATCTACCCTCCAGCAATGAAATCCCATGTCGTTCCTTTCGAGCTCGCAGATAAAACAGTGGTTCGTAGAACCCCCTATAATATGTCCAGAGATAAAAAGGTGTGGCTGAAAAAGGAGTTGCAAGAAATGTTAGACGCAGGTATCATCCGGCCTTCTGTATCCCGATTTGCTTCTCCTATCACTATTGCACCTAAAGAAGACGGGACATTCCGCCTCTGCACAGACTACCGGGCTCTCAATCGTCAAACTGAATTGATACCTTATCCAATGCCGAGAATCGACGACATCATTGACGAAACCGGTGGTTGCCATTGGTTTTCACGAATAGATCTCTGCAAGGGCTTTTGGCAGATTCCACTAAGTGAAGAAACGAAGAAGTACACCGCGTTCATAACCCCATTTGACTTGTTTGAGTACAACCGCCTACCATTTGGTTGGAAAAACTCCCCTGCGTGGTTTCAGAAGATTATGACGGACATTCTGAAACGTTACCTGGGCACATTTTGCAATGTGTACATCGACGACATCATCATCTACTCAAAGACAAAGGACGAACACCGTAGTCATCTTTCAAAAGTTCTTCATGCCCTCAGTCTTGCCCAACTCAAAGTCAACTTCAAGAAAAGTGCGTTCTTTCAAGATACCGTAGTATTTCTTGGCAGGGTGTTTGATGGACAGACCAAAAGCACCAAGCAAGAATCGGTAGAGAGAATCTCCAAGCTGGTAAAGCCTTATGATGTGCACTCCCTGCGCGTTTTTCTTGGCCTTGCAGGACACTTCCGGGCGTTTATCAAAGACTACGCACTGAGAACAAGGTGCCTCACACGTTTAACTCAGAAAGACGTGCCTTTTCATTGGGACGAGACGTGCGAAGCTGTCTATCGTGAGCTTGTAAAACTAATATCGTCGGACCCCATCTTGCGAATACCGGATTTTTCCTTGGCTTTCGTGCTGAACACGGACGCATCACATTATGCTACCGGTGCAGTTCTATACCAGAAGCCATCCAAACAAGCTGATCAAACCAAACACTACGTCGTGGGGTACTACAGCTATACCCTGAAACCCGCCGAAATCAATTACTGTAGCACAGAAAAGGAAGCTCTGGCCGTCTTAAAAGCTGTGCAGTACTTTCGTACTTACCTGGAAGGTGCCAAATTCATAGTTTTCACGGACCATCAAGCATTGACTCAACTTCTGAGCATGGCCCAGCCAAGAGGCCGCATTGCTAGATGGGTGAACTATCTGCAACAATTTGATTTCGTAATTTCGCACCGTCCTGGCCCACTCCTCACTGACGCTGACGCACTATCAAGATTACTTGTACAGGAATCAAGCAATAATCCAGATACAATCAATCATATTAAGCTATGGGAAGGTACAGAAGAGCTCCAGTTTATCAATGGAAGGTATCACGTACCACCAACTATGATTCCAAGGATTCTTCATCTATACCATGACACCCCTGAATCGGATGGACATGATGGCTTCTGGCGCACTTATAAGAAATTGCTCATGAGATTCACATGGCCGGGCATGAAAAACGACATCAGCCATTACATCCGCACATGCCACCTCTGCCAGGTGAACAAAGTTAAATTCAAGCAATCGACAGACGTTATGACAAACCCTGAATATTCAAGCATCCCGTTCGAAGTAATTCATTTGGACTTCGCGGAGCTCAAAAAGAAGGGGGAAGGAGTCAAGCGAACGCAAGCTTTCTTGCTCTCCATAGATGAGTGCACACGGACGATTGCGGCTAAAGCTGGCAAAGAAGACGCAAACAGCGTAATAGACCTCCTCAAAGCTGAGTGTTTTAAACACACAAAGACGCTCGTCTGCGACAACGGGCCGGCTTTTCGGAGTGCCAAATTATCAAAGTGGGCCCAGGAGCACGGCATCATGATAAAGTATTCTTCTCCATACCACCCGGCAGCAAACGGCCTAGCGGAACGTGCCATACGAGACATCAAACAGTATCTGAAGATGTATCCAGACTTTGCCGGTGGCTGGAAGTGCTGTCTCGAGGCCGCTGTGAAGCATCACAACAGATCATACACCACGAGTTTAGGCTGCAGCCCTCATTTTGTAACTTCAGGTACAGCGCCCATACTTCCTGCAGATCGTGAGCTAGGTCTCCTAGAGAACCTCGAACTTGCGGAAGTAAGGAAAACTGTCAAAGAACAGGAGATCTACAAGCGCCGCATGAAGCGAAACTTTGATAAAAGGCACAGTAGCCAGATACCGGACATACAGCCTGGAGACTATGTCCTTGTAAGGAAAGGAGCTGTGCCCTCAAATTTAAAATATTGCGGACCATTTCAAGTTATTAAGACTGCATGCCAGCATGGAATATTGAAGAATGTCTGGTACGCCGGAGCCTCGGGCCAAGCGGAGTGCGCCGCTATTGGAAACATATTCAAGTATTACCCCAGGAGGTGTAATTAAAAGAAATCCGGAAGAGTGAAGCGGTCTGCGCTGGACGCATGAAAGAAGACGAAGGAAGGTGCTAGGGGAGAAGTGGGAAGGAAGAAGTTGGAATAAAATGGCGGACGACACCCGTCTCACTTAGATGATGTCATTTTTGTTGCCGTTCTAGTTAGGAACGCTACAAGTAGTAAGTAACAGGAAAACATCAGAGTCACGTAAATGAAAAGCACAATGTTAATGTGGTCTAGGGTCGACAAACCAATCAAATGAAGCTGGGGTCGATTGGGCAGCACGTAAAAAGATCACCACCGCGCTAATGAGTTCCATAATGCACTACAACGGAAGAAAGCATAACATGAGGCGTACATCTTCAGAGATCATCGACTTCATCATTGCATTTGCCGGGTGCCGAAACAGCGCGCATTGCGTTTCATTCTTAATAGGTCGTTTATATGAATCGTAACTCAATGTTGCTATCATTATGCACTGTAAAAAATGGCTGTGGCTTAGCTATGGTTAAGCCCAGGATGCGAAGCATACTAGCCTTTATTTTAGTTGTTGAACCACTGCTTAGCCTGGTGAACTGCTGTTGCTTGGCTATATTTGGTTCGGCTAGACGAAGAAACAACTCATGCGTTACTGTGCTTCGCCTTCAAGAGTGGAACGCGACAGCGTTCCCGTCGACCCGCCAAGGGGTGAATGGCTACGGCGCAGCGACTACGCGCCCCGCATTGGACGCGGTGAGCGTCGAGCAACGTAGCGTTCGGCGCGGCAACGAAAAACTGGAGGACGCTTAAGCTTCGCCTTCAAGAGTGGAACGCGACAGCGTTCCCGTCGACCCGCCAAGGGATGTAAGACAGTGGGCTTCGGCGCAGCGACTACGCGCCCCGCATAGGACGCGGTGAGCGTCGAGCAACGCAGCGTTCGGTGCGGCAACGAAATGTGCGCCTGAGCAAGCGACGCACGCCTCCAAGGCAACACCGCATTCACTAGAGGCGCGTTTGTACCGCTTTGAAGCGTGGAGCCCGTGGCTCAGTGGAAGCCGCTGACGTCGTGGCAAAGCCGGCGGTACGTCTTGAACAGGAGGAGAAACAAGTCGCTCAGGCTATTGCCACAGGACACCAACAAGCGACCGCAGAGGGCACCGCGGCCATGCCGAATGCTGAAGAGAAGATCCCACCTGAGACGGAGGTGTACTCCTGCCTCGTCGAATCTGAAGGCATGGACACCCTCACCGGCCCAACTATCCAAACGACGGGGAAACGGCCCTACAACCAGACCGTTAGCCGGACGGCGAAACAGGATGACAGCGGCGGAGACGAGCCACCGCCCAAAGCGCCAGGTATAAGGAGGTCGACCTTGAAACTGCGGTCGAACATTACGGTCGATCCACGGCAGGCGGGTAAACCGCCTCCGTAATTCCGTGCTGTCAGGTTCGAGTGGGGTAGGGGGGTTGGTGAGTGCAATGGCCGTCATCCTGAGCGCTAGTTTTTTAGAACCTTCCCAGGAGGGGGGGCCCAAGTTGCACTTGAGTGCCCTTTCCGGAAGGTCGAGTTGCGTCTCCTTTAGAGGCATTAGACGTGGTTACCGGTGCACCTTTATGAGCACTCATCCTTGTGTAACTGTGATGGGCACCATTATACCGTGTAGCCATGGCGGTTAATATTGAAGGAACGCTACGTGTGGCCACGTTAAATGTAAGAGGGCTCAGTGCAAGAAGGCGGCAATGTCAGCTAAGTCGTCTCTTCTTGGATAATGACTTACATATAGTGGGAATCCAAGAAACGAAAATTGAGAGCCAAGAGGTAACAGACATAATGGTGTCCAATTTTCGTGCTCACTTTGATGTATGCGTTTGTCACGCTGTTGGTGGATCAGGCGGCTGCGCTATATTCCTACGAAATCATTTTGGCATTTCTGTGTGATCAGTGTTTTCGTGTGAAACTGGGCGTCTCTTGGTGGCTGATTTTTGTTTTCGTGATGTGGATTATCGTGCTATTTGTATCTATGCGCCGAATGTTGAAACGGATCGTCGATCTTTCTTTGAGCGTCTTGAAGCGTACGTAAACTGTTCCAAGGTCGTAATACTGCTGGGAGATTTTAACTGTGTTTGCTATACCGAAGACCGAGCAAAATGTTCACGCGTTCGTGATAAGAGTGCCGAATTTCTAAATGCAGTGGTGCATGATTATGACCTGGAAGATGTGGGTAGTGTTTTAGCCAGCGGTACTCGCCCGCGATTTACCCACTTTCAGCGTGATAGCCACGCTCGATTAGATAGATTATACGTGTCAGCCGAATTAGTTCCCTTATGTTGTGAATATGATGTGCAAGCTGTAGCATACAGCGGTCACTGTTTGGTAACTGCCATGTTCGGGAAAAGACAGCAAACACACCTTTAACTGGGATCTTTGGAAAATGAATGCGCAGTTGTTACTTGACGATGTTTTTGTCGATGCTGTAGTGAAGGAACTAGAAAACCTAACTTCAGCCAAGCCAGTAAGCTTTGCCATTCAATGGGAAGAATTGAAACAGAGAGTCAAAATGTTGGCCATTCAAAGAAGCAGTGTCATTAGACACAAGCAGAAACAAGCAGAAACAAATCTTCGCCAGCAACTGCAATTTTTTATCAGCATGGAAAGTCTCGAGCCTGGTGTGTATGTTGACGAATTAAAGAAAGTGAAAACTGAACTAGAAAGGATAGATACAGAAAAATATAAAGCAGCACTTGTGAGATCAAGGTCTGAGAAGTTGTGGGCGGGAGAAATTCCAACGAAACGAGCCTTATCAGAGGAGAAAAGGTACGCATGTCGGAAAGAAATCCGCCAGCTAGCTAAAGGCAATCACGTTACGCGCGACAAAAATGACATCAAACAAGGGATCGCCGATCACTTTAAAGCAATATTAGGTCACCCGCGGGACCTTAAAGATAGCTACAAAAAAGAATTTCTCTTATTGATACCAAAGCTCGATGAAGAAGTTAGGACACGTCTGGAACTACCAATAAGCCTGAGTGAGATAGAGCGCGCAATAGATGAGTTGTCCATCGGTAAAGCACCTGGGCCCGATGGCTTGGGAGCCACTTTCTATAAAACCTTCAAGTCTGCATTGGCCCGCGTTCTTCACGAAGTTATAAGTGAAGCGTTTGAGCGAAAAAGATTGCCCTTGTCTTTCACAACCTCATATATCGTGCTAATTCCGAAGAGTGATGATGAGCAAAAACTTTTGTTGCCAGGGTCATATCGCCCGATAACTCTAGCCAACGTCGCCTATAAAATATTCGCGAAAGCTTTGGCCAAACGACTTCAAAGTGTAATTAAAACATTGGTAGGGCCGCACCAGACTTGTAGCATTAAAGGCTGCAGTATCACAACAAATGTACACGTGGCTCGAAGTGTGCTTGAGTGTTGCGATGCGATTGGCGACCATGTCGCGATGATGCAGATCGATTTGGCAAAGGCATTCGACCTCGTCTCGCGCAAGGCTTTGTTCTGCATACTGG
Organism: Dermacentor albipictus; assembly: GCF_038994185.2. Classification (NCBI taxonomy): domain Eukaryota; kingdom Metazoa; phylum Arthropoda; class Arachnida; order Ixodida; family Ixodidae; genus Dermacentor; species Dermacentor albipictus. The sequence continues at coordinate 105,134,550 of NC_091827.1, read as the reverse complement.
AACATGCGAATGTTGGCAACGTCATAACGGAAGGTGTCACGATGGCGTACAGAGAATGCTCAACGCGCATTATTGTTAATGGGGAGCTCACCGATAGCTTTCGCGTGCGTTCGTCTGTGCGGCAAGGATGCCCGCTGTCGCCCCTTCTATTTGCTGCTTATCTCGAACCACTCTGTTTGGCGATCAGAAATAACGAGCGCATAGCAGGCTATCGGCTGCAGGCAGCACACGTAAAAATCTTGGCATATGCTGACGATATCGCGATTTTCTGCAAAACACAGCCAGCATTAAGGAGGCCACGACTGTCGTTGAAAAGTTCTGCGATTCAACTGGAGCCCAGATAAACTGGGATAAGAGTTACGGCTTCTGGCATGGTAGTTGGAAAGACACGCCGGAGGCCCTTTATCGATTGAAGTGGTCGTCGTTACCAACGCAGTACTTGGGTGTGCCTCTCGGAAGTTACCGTGAAACTGAATCGTACTGGCTCGATCAAGCTTCGAAAGCAAAGGAAAAGGCTGACGGGTGGAGAGGAAAGCAATTGTCAATGTTTTCTAGAGCCACTGTCTGCAACCTCTTTTTAGTATCTAAGATATGGTACGTTATGAATGTGTTGTGTGCTGCGAGGGTAAGCGTACAAAAAATTCACCGAGTTTTCGCTACATTTATTTGGGCGTCTACCTGGGAGAGGATGAGTCGAACGAACTTGTTCCTCCCTGTCAAGAAAGGTGGGCTTGGTCTAACTCATTTGTTTCTGCGACAAGTCGTGTCACGTTTTGTGTTTTTACGGAATCAAAACGATCCGTTTCTCCGAACAGTGATACAGGTACGGCTGTGTAGACAAATTCCAGGATTCATTGTTTCGACTGTTCACAACATGCCAGGAGCTGTGACTGGTTACCTGCGTGAAGTGGTATGGTCATATAGGATGTTGAATGTACGTTTTTCACAGCTATACCTGTCAACCGTTACAAGGAAAAAACTATACAGAGATCTCGTGGACACGATGTTCCCTGCACCTTTGTACCGTCTTCCACACCGTGGAGGCCCAGGACAAGATGTCTTAAAGAGAGTGAAAAAGATGCCAATACGGCCGTCAGCTAAATCTTTCTTCTTCAAATTACACACAAACACACTTCCCGTTAAGACCTGGCTTCATGAAAAGGGTATATTCATCCCCTGGACCACCGACTGCTTATTATGCAAAAAACCGGAAACAATAGAACATGCATTCCTAGACTGCTGGGACGCCATCTTTCACTGGGATGTTCTGCAGAGAACATTGAAAAAACACTTACCCTTAGACCCATATGGAATACGCTTCTTACCGACTGATAACACCGAGGATGTCCCGTATGACCTTATTATGGTCCTGAGCCTCCACGCAATGTGGAAAACTAGACTGCAATTCCAAAACGGAGACATTGTTGCTCGACCGACTCGGGAAAATTTCATTGAGAGTGTTGTGTGTGTGAGAGATGGTTTCAAAGCGCTGCCTGATCCACCGCAATGGATCTCTGTATTTGATGAATTAGCGATGTTGAAAAGATTTTAGTACTGTGTTGACAGAAGTGTGGCTCACATGTTTTATCCTTTGTAAACCATGATTTAGAACGTCGAAGTCGGCAATAAAGAAAAAAAAGCCCGTGGCTCAGTGGTAGCGCCTCCGTCTCACACTCCGGAGACCCTGGTTCGATTCCCACCCAGCCCATCTTGCAAGTTGTTTTTTATTCATGAAGGGCCTGCTGGGATTTATCGCTCACGGCCAACGCCGCCGACGCCGACACCGACACCGACGCCGACGACACCGGCTTTTCTGCGACACGAGCTCCTTAACGCTGTCGCGTTAAAATGTGCGCCTGAGCAAGCGAGGCACGCCTGAGCCTTAGAAACAGCTCGTTTCTAAGGCAACACCGCATTCACTAGAGGCGCTTTTGTACCGCTTTGAAGCATCGTACTCGTGGCTCAGTGGTAGCGTCTCCATCTCACACTCCGGAGACCCTGGTTCGATTCCCACGCAGCCCATCTTGCAAGAGTTGAGCCAAAGCCACCTAGAAAATCAGTCTCTGTAGCACGCCGCAACCTTCGCTTCTCATTCCAACGAGCAGCTCTGTCTCCAGGAGGCATCTCACCTCGTGAGTGTCTAGCAGAGGCAAGCGCAGCTGCCTATATACCGCCGCGACGCCGCGAGCGACGGCCCGAGTTGGAGCCCCGTTTCTCCTCTGTCCTGACGTCACGGTGTCACGTGGTATTGAAGGCGACACCGCCGCGCCTGAGGAGCTGGGTTGAGCTCTCGTAATATGCTTCGCATAAAATCTTTTACCCCTTAATGAGTGTTTTCCTGCCACCCTGGTAACACCCTTACTGTTAGGGCCTTACGAAAATTCATAGAGGGCGACAAAGGAGCTCTAATTCGGCGTGCGGCGACAAAATACGTAGTTCAAAACTAGGTTATCATTCATACATCCTTGGGTCCAAAAAATATCCGATAGGACAGTTTCATATATGTCCCTGTGAAATTATCTTGTCAGATATTTCGGTGAAATATATTTCACGCATTCTGTCATTTGCATGTTTTCCTCGCTCTTGCCGCTCATTATCTGCCACTGGGTGTGCACCTATTCTGTGACTCACCCTGTGGACACGTCTTAGTACGATTTCTACACAAAACTGGAAACTATCCAGTGCGCTCGCAGATATCTTTAAATCACTCCGATCGGGTAATAGAATGGTGATTTATGTTTAAGAAATTCTTGGACTCACTTTATTTTGTTTGATTCATTAATTCGGTAGGGGCTACAAGGCTCTGACCCATCTGCTCCAATCCTCTCGAATTGCTATGTGCCACGCTTACACAAGAGGTACTGAATGCCTGTATGAACGAGAGGAAAGGGAGTTAACCGACGGGCCAAACTTTCATTCATCATATCATAAGGAGCCAACAAACAACGATACGAAGGAAAACATAGAGGAAATTACTTGTACTCACTAAGTGAATCAAAGAAATCGTGAATAATAGCCATAGATAGTGGATGAAAAAACAACTTACCGCAGATGGGGAACTATCCCACGTCTTCGCATTACGCATACGATGCTCTAACAGAGCACCGCATTTCAACAGCCGGCACGCTGCGTTTAAATAGATTATGTCATTTTACTCCTGAAAACGACGAGCTGATTATGGGGTGCGCCATAGTGAGCGACTCCGGAGTAATTTTGACCACCTAGCCGCCATCTCGAGGTCAGTTGCGCAATGTCATAACGACTAAGCAACTGCAGTGGGTGGGCGTGGCGTGTCGCGTTGCCCACTGCGGTTGTAGTAAGTGATGAACGGCGCAAAGCGGTATTTGGCTTCACCTCGTTGAATTTGGACAGTGCCCGAAGAGCTTCATTTCACGGCACCGTTATACGTCGCCGGGTGGTCGGACGGACAAATCGTTTCGACCGCCCACCAGTCTCTGCTGTCTCCAACTCACCAAGGTGGTGCCCATTTCTCTGGGGAGCTAACTGTATTACAAGCTGCACTTGTTCTCACAGAAAGCAGCACTTGCAGTGAAAAGCAGTCGATATCATTGAGCAACATTGTCCCATTTCTAATGTGTCAGCATCAGGACTGTAAAAGTGAAAGAATGTGTGTGTGAAGTTTTGGAATCCGGTCACGTAGTACTGGTACGTATATATATATATATATATATATATATATATATATATATATATGTATATGTATCTAGCGACAGAGAGAAAGAGCACGCGCGCAATTGACAGTGCTCCTCGAAGTGACAGGACATGTGTTGAGTGAGGCCCTGTAGCAAACTTGACAGTCTAGGGAACGTGACTTAAATAATGCATCCGGCGCGTCAATGTGGTGCGACATAATATTTCCGGATTTCTCCCTCATTTAACGCTGAATCGCCGCTGAAACGCGACTGCACCTTTCAATCGAATATTCATTGATTATAGGTGCATTGGTTATTCACGGCGAGAGACAAAAAATGCCAATCTTCGTGATTATAATAATGACACGTGAAGTTTCGTGGGCCAACATTTTCCAGGGGACCATATGAGGCGCCAAGCTAGCTGTATGCAAACATATTTTAATTAAACGGGTTGTTCACAACTTTCTTCTACAACAGAGATTCTGCAGCGCAATCTTATGAAAAATTTGTCGCACAGACAGGAAAGTCTCATTACGTTTTCCCCATTTATTTCCCTTGCCCTACACCACGGAGTAAAAAAAAAGTTACAAAGTGCAATTCAAGCTTCTTTGGTTAAGCTACAACCAGAATTGCCATTAAGATCATCCTATACCATTTTATTCATTTCGAGCCTTACGCGTCATTACCACGCTGCTGCTGAGGAAAAGGACTTGCTAATAGGACGGGACAGGAACACGACGATCAAGGTTTGCAGTTACCTCACGTCGTTTGAGGGAGTGTTCGAGTAATTCGTTACGTAGCGCACTGTGTGCAAGAGAGCACCATTAAAAGCAAACACAGGTAAGATCCGCTGATATCGCTCTAAGAGAAGTTTGATTTCCTGAGTACTCGCCTTCTGCCAAATTTGCTTTATAAACTTTGTTGTTCTGTTCACCTTTTTTTAAATATATTCTGCACTTCACAAATACGCCAACGAAACTCCTAACTGAAAGCCTTTTCTTTCATTTTTCTGATAAGTTTGATTAATGACGGGGAGCTTATTTAAAAATATGGGTTTCAAAAATGCACCATTGCTTGGGGCCTTGAAAGGAAGACTATATTTTTGAACTCATTACGTAGTAAGCCGTAAGGACAAATATATAACACCCACAAGAATAGAAAAAAAAGTAAGAAAATTTCCTAGTGAGGTCATTACCACTTTTTTTTCTTTTTGTTTCTCATGGTCAAGTGCAAGATATTACTGAAATGTCGAACAGTCCTTGCCGATTACGCAAATACTTCGTGAAGCAATACACCTGCCGTAGGGTTCGTTAGGAGCAGACTTTCTAGATGGATAATTTAAGGTGTTCTGTATCATCATAAACAAAGTTAAATTGTACTATCAATTGGAGAAACATGATCCGTGGCAGGACACTTATTTCGTAAGAAAAGTGATTTCTTCTTTCTCTTAATACACTCTGAAGGTAAGTAACGCACCTTGCGTGATCATGCAAGTTAGCTAGTTTACCTCCATACGCCCCTAATTAACCTTTATAGAAACATTTCGAAGTTGCTAGACCATGCCGAATATTCTCGGCTGCTGTCCATCTTATCAGTTGTCTTAATGCTACGAGATGTCCGAGCACAGGCCAGAACAATGAAAGTGGGAGATTGCTGGTGGTGACATTGTTTCCAATTGGGGTAACTCAACGAGGCTTAATGATTGAAGTTGCAATTAAGGTTACCATTGTTTAATAGATCAACGTAAATCAATACCTCCTCCTGTTCCTCTCTGTAGCAGCCTCAATGCTTCTCCAGCCCCAGTGCCCATCATACGCGTCAGTCTTATAGACGAAAGCTATGTCACGTTTTGATCACTTGCACAAGGTGTTAAAGCCAACTACAGCTTTATCATGGAGTACGGCCTATCAGTTTCGCAACCAGGTCACCTTGCAGTTATTTCCCTTATACTTCACCTCTACCCTGATTGCGCCTTGGTAACCATGCTGGCACAGTTACAGCGTTGCCCTCAACTGATTTCCTGATGTCAAGGTGGTAGACAAGGTTGCCAGCTACACTGTTCGAATCTCTTTTGAAGGGGAATCTTTGTCTGCCTGATTATAGAAAGTTTATTCCAACAGATCAAGATGCGAGCATAGTGTGTCGATGACAGCACAATAACACCAGGGCAATACCTTACGATGAACTTCGCACTATATACTTTATACTGTATACTATACCTTTTAGCCAGAAATCCCTCCAGTTGAAGCTGGAAAATAAACATATATATATACACGGTACGACCGCACAAGAATCTTCGAGTCGAAATGATTTCCCGACCATTACTACTTAGACGAACACAAACGAATGGTTACACTTAAACAATTTATGACATTATACACATCATGTTTCCCAGAGTTTGGCGTTTTTCAGTCGACAGTTTCTCGCTTGATATGAACGCGAATCACGCTTCAGGACGGGCTCTTTAGTATCTGTATACTACGCAAACACTAAAGCATGACCTAAAACAATAATAATGTCATCACTTACACATCTCTAAAGCCAACCGACGTCTTAATAGGATAGTTCACGATATTGACAAGCTAATTTTAACATATTTTTTGTCAGTTGCTCATTTTGGGCCATCGGTAATGCGTTTCTGCTTTGTATCTACTTTGATCCTCTAACTTATGAAAGCGCCAGTGTGAAACAAGAGATACAACTTTCTTCAATGAATTTAGAGATGTGTAGTACATCTCATGAACCTCTCACACCAATATTCTTTCCACAGACATCATACTTCGTAGTCTTCCTGATGACATTGAAAACGTTATACCCGTACAAAAATTACTGTTGATTAACCAGTGATATATTGTTGGGCAATTGTTGAAACAACGGACTTCAAGCAATTTTCAAGAGCGATTGAGTTCACGCAATCTTTGCGCAACAATATTACCGTTGAGTGTTCTCAATTAACGATTGATTGGGTAATTTGTGTTGATTTTTCTAGTTGTTTTTTTGTTGTGTAGCAGTTGAGTCCAGTATACAATAATTAGGAATCGCATATGAAGACATTCCAAACATGTTTTGCGATGCGTTCCAGCCTCATTCCTGTCACTTTGCGGCAGGTAGGTTCTTTCTCCTCGCTTTAATTAAAAGAAAATTATGTGTGACCGATGGGGTGGAATCGAACGGCGGCCGTCGAGCCCAGTACTCTAACCAATAGGCCACGAACGCGCGCTTACTCCTCTCATTCGAAAGCCAGTAAGCTCTGAAATGCTTGGCGTGTGCGCTGCATGCCACTTCCTGCTACTGTCGCAATAGCTGGCGCTTTGAAGCGCCTATCCCCCGGGAAGAGCCATAGAGCTCGTGTGGGTCCCGGCTCACTCGCAGGTAGCAGGCAATACCATCGCCGACTACCATGCCCGAGAAATGTCAAACCGGGCCGAGCACGAGCCGGAAGAGCCACCGCACCCGGTTACCAGCTTTTGGGAGATTACCCGGATGTACCGAGAGGAAAGGTGCTGACTGCCAGAACCGCACCCCAAACTCACCAGGCAACAACAGAAGATCCTGCGTCGAGCACAGGCGGGATCGCTTGCGCATCTGGTATTGAAGAACCATATGTACCCTGCGGAATACGATGTGCTCTGTCCTTTTTGTAGAAGAGAAAAGGGCCCTCTGCCGCACGTCTTGGCAGAGTGCACAGAACTCAAGACCTCCCCTCCTCCCATTCCCACCAGCACCCCCAATCGCCAGCCCCTTGAGCGATGGGAGACCCTGTATCCAGCCCCACCTTAACGATTCAGATCTCACTGATGGACAGGGGCCAGGAGCTGCTGGAAACATATGGGTCCCGTAACTAGGGGACCACCCCATCTGGTGCCTGCGTGCACAACCGATTTATTTCGGTCCCAATAGAAGTTGCTTTATCATCATTATCATCCGGGACCGCCCCACTTTCGCAACCATTTTGGCTACGTAAAAACTGCAACATTAGACTAGATTCATGACCGCCCAACTTCATAACGATTTCATTTTTCGCCAGTTTAATTTTTCGATGTAATTTTTCGCCAGATTTAATCTTTCGCCAATGCCGTCGTCGTTTTAACATACACTAGATTACATAACCATTGGTACGATCCGAAATGAGCACGTTTCGGGGAACAGAAAAATGCGAAATTCACTTGCAAACACGGTGACTACGCGCATGTGAAGTTCCCCAAAAGCAGACACGGTGGCAGCGCGGCCGGCGATAAGACAGGTGCCGACAAGCGACGACGCTACCTTCTGGCATCGGACGCACTGTGGGAACCGTAGGATGCAAGCGCGCACACGCTTCAAACACGCACAGGTGAGGTCTTCGTATTTCCTGCGACGTACCCTCTGTCCGCAAAGCAGATATAGTTTTTTATCCAATGTCCGTGGTACTAGAGATCAAAGAATGAACGCGCTTTGAGATCGCAGCGCGCCGCCGCTATAACCATTAACTTCAAAGAGCTTCGGATTCAGCAACAGCCACAACAGTATCACAGCTAATCGCTGTATCTGCGGCTGCTCCCGTTTCTCGCCTTGCAAGAAGCACGCGATTTATTCGAGCCTCGCCGAACTGTCGTCCTCTCATGTCTCAAGCCTGCAGGTCTCGTATGTTCAGTTAAGAACACCAAAGGGAAATGAAAGAAATACAGGTAACGGACTCTTATCGTACCTTACTTGTCACCTCGTCATCTGCAAAGACGCTACAAGCTATTTTAGAATTTTTATTTTTGTAAGAATAGCAAAACTAGTAGTTATGTTTATTGCTAGGTGGCGCGACAAACGTTAAGGTAGCGTTCGGGTGTTTATGTGTGCGCGCAAGCGGGTGCAACTAAGTTTCATTTTGCGCACACTTTTGCAACAGTACACACGTTTACCGCTAGTTTCGTTGTCGCATTTTTTGGCCATAGTATTTATTGTTTACGCTACAAATTAGGTAGTTCTTAAAAATTTATGAATGTTAGTTGATGAAAAATTATTGCTAATTAATTAGCAGTTCTTAAGTGCCGTTATTTTGTGTTTGAAATGTTTTTATAACTGAATACGATAGTGAAGCTGTGAACGGCTTTTGGACTCAGTTATTCGGCTGCAGTTGTGCGGTGGTTCACGCCTCGTGCTTTTTGATGAAAGTATTTTCTTTTCGGACATCATGACGCACATTTTAGTGAAATGCTTTAACGACGATAAGTGGGACGTTTATCCGTTGAAGTGGTTGGCTCACCCAGCTACTAGTCTTCTACTGATGTGCGAGCCTGACGGATTTGATGAGTGGCGCGGCAGAGGCCATGATGCCTGTTGGAGAGAAGGCACCTCGAAACAGTCGCAGCCGCACTTCTGAAGATATGTAAATAATCTCGTTTTCTTGGGCACGTAGCCTTCTTTTCTATTTTGACATTGACGAGCGGGACATGTTAAGCACACCGTTCACTTTCTTCAAGCAAACCCCATGCCCCGGAGCAAATGCGCGCGATACTAACTCTCGCTGCCGCCGTCACTTCATTTGAAACAATGGTAGGCGAAGAGGCAGCGGCGCCCCATGTGCGTAAAATTCCATTGCTTCATGTGTTCCTGTCTAATAACGTTTCTTTCATTGGTATGAGAGAACACAATTGGAACATAACGATCGGCTTCTTAGCGCAGTGATAATTTTGTACAGTGGCCACGTCAACTTTTATGGGGGCTCACGTATGTCGTCTGAGCGCTTGTTATCGCGTTCCGATACGTGAGAGGCGCGCTGCCTTTCAAGGTATTTAGGCAGGCACTACGAGCTTAGGAGAACCGCGACAAATAATCGTGCAGCAGGTGTGCAGCAGTGCTACGCTTGTGCCACACTTGTTCCGGAAGGCAGTGTTGCACTTCACGCTTCCACGTATCGTAACTGTGGCGGCCTCCGTGGAAATTTGGGGCTCGAGGTCATGTATAGGATTCCTGCAGCGGCCGCATTCCAAAGGAGAGGAATGCAAAAACGCTCGTGCATTGTGCATTGTATGCACGTAAAAATTTCCAGGAAGTCAAAATTAATACGGAGTCCCCAACTACGACGTGCCTCATTATCAGATCGTTGGTTTGGCTAAAACAAGTTGGCGGGCTAGTTGGTTAGAATCCATGGTAGAGTATAAGCGCGACTGGTCGGGGACGAAGAAAGCAACAGATACACAGACACAGAGCTTCACTTTCAACCATAGATTTTATTTTCGCACGCATCGATAAACATAGACCGTGCGAGCGGAAACAAACGTAACAGCAAAAAAGAACATTGAGTGGTACATTTCGTTGAACCGGACACGTGTGCAAGGCAAGGGAAAAAAAGAAAAAGCATGTACTACAATCGTCACAAAGACAAACCAAGGAATCGTATCTCCTTTTCCGATAGTGACACCAAAGGCTTGCTTACGCACTTTTGCTCTAATTTTGCTATCTCGTAGGCCTCTACAATCTCCCTCGTCATCCTGCTATGAGGCTTATACAGAAAGGAAGTGCTTTCAAATATGGGCTTGCAGGAACAATCTCGGCAGTGAATACCCAAATGAACCGACATTACCTTAGTGACGTTATATTGATGCTCCCTTAATCTCTCGTTGATGCATCTGCCGGTTCGACCAATATACGTACTTCCGCATGAAAGTGGGATGGCACAGACAACGTTATGAGTACAGGTTACAAATTGTTTGCGATGTTGGGTAGAACATGAGTGCCTTTTGTTATTTTCTGTGTTAACCTGTTTGCATAGCTTCTGTAGACGCTCGGGGGCAGAGAAAACCACGTCTACTCCCGATTTCGCCGCTATTCTTCTGAGATTATGTGAAATGCAATGAATGTATGGTACAACAGCAACCTTCTTTGCTCTAGCATTGGTACTGCTTGCATTCGACGTGTTTTCGCACTTTTTGCTTAAGCCCTCCGCGACAGACGTTAGCATGCGCATCGGGTAACCAGGATCTGCCAGGCGTTTGGCCTGTTCTTCGAAAGTAGCTTCCATTTTGTAGCCACATGACTTCGTCAAAGAATTGTTGAAGCGCGATGTCACTACTGCTCGTTTTACAAGTTTTGAATGAGCGGAATGAAATGGTAGGGCTGGCGTATTGCCTCTCGGCTAATAACTCCAGCATGTCATTTGTGGTTAAAAGCACAATCCCAAGTCTAAAAACCTTATGAAATTGCCTATGGGGACTTCTTGTGTCAAAGACAAAGGGGACAACACTTTAGTGAATGAGGTTATAGTTTTTGAAACCAGCGAGTCAAAATTGTCTGATTTGTTATTTAAAATGATTAGAAAATCGTCAACGAATCTGAACACTTTCGCGACATCAGTGTCATTCCTTAGGCGTTCATGAAGAACCTGGTCACGGTTAGCTAGGAACAAGTCACTTAAGCAGGGAGAAATACATGACGCAATGCATACGTCATATTTTTGTTTGCCAACATTTCCTTCCCAAGTCGCGTAAGTCGAATTAACATAAAAACGAAAAAGTTATGAAAATCTGTCGCTAGTCAAACCACAAGCGTTTTGAAAACGAACCGCTCCCAACTTGTCAACACACATTTCATCAAGTCATTCTGTGGGTGGGAATAGTACAGATCTTTTAAGTCAATGGAAAAAGCGACGAGAACTCTGTCTTGACAGTCTTTAAAGAATTCCACCACTTGTCATGACTTGGTTACCAAAAATGGGTCGTTGATTAGCAAGAGCTTTAAGTGTTTTGTAAGTACGTCGCTACATGTTTCTGCCAAGTAGCATTCTCTGACGCTATCACTCTGAGGGGACATTCCGGCTTGTGCGTTTTTGCAGAGAAAAACATTTCAAGGTCTCCCTTTGTGCTTTTTTCAATAGACCGGGATAAGCCAGCTAGTTTGAAGCTTTTGCATAGCTTCTTTGCTTCATTTTGGACTTAAGTGTTATGTCCTTGTGGACCCTGAAAGTTGACGAAATGGCTTCACGAGCCTTTCAATTATACAGCGTCCTGTTCATCACCCCTAAACCACCCTCCTTATCCGCAGGGATAAGTGTGAGTGCATTGTCTTTGAAGAACTTAACAGTCCTGTTCAAGGAGAACTTTTCGCTAAGGGGACGGGACAGCGTAAGCACATCCACAGCCTCAGATACACACCTTTCCGACTCGGTTTCAGGTACACGATTTGACACTTGGCGTACCATTGCCAACAGATCGGGAGCAGACTTCTTTGGCTGAGTCGCAAACTTCGGCCCACATTTGAGTACTTGCTGTACCTTGTTTGGCAGCGCCACGTCACCGACGATGTGTACCTGGCTCGCAGATGCTGCAGACTTCTTCTGTAGTCGCTGTCTCAGGCTTGCAAGAGCATGGTGCCATAGGAATTCCGTCGTGTGGTCGCTGATCCGGGAGAACTGTCGCCACGTGTTCCCACTTGTTGTAGGTTCCAGAAGTGGCACGTGGAACATCAGAATGATTTTTTTTTCCATAGTGGCTCATCGTATACCATACGGTTAGTGTGATCACCTTTTGTGCCGTAGCGGTTAAGCGCTTCTCGATTTAGGTTGCGGCTAATTATGCGGCGCACCGCAAAATATATGTCGCCTCTCTGGGATTTGCTGAGAACGGCCAACCGATTAGTCACAACTTCCGCGTGGTGACTGTACACGGATACACAGCGCAAATGAACAGAGGTGTGGTGAAGACGTGGGCAAAGAACGCAACCACCGACGGGCTCACCTTATGGCCTATCACCGCCAAAACTACCGCAGTAAGCATCTTTATCTAGTGTGGCGGGTTGCCGTTGAAGGCGCACTGTATAATTTTAATAAGCGATAACCGAAACATGCCACCATTCTCTGCTGCCTCTTTGAGTTGGACCGATCCGAATGTATGTTGTTTCCAGAAGCGAAAGGAGTGCCAATCGGCGCGTTGTCGCCTCGAGCTAAGCGTCGCACTCAAACACCGTTTGCGCGGTGAAGAATGATGCGTGCAGGAAGCTAGCTCACTGCGCTGACACTACCACGCAAAACGCGCAAGCGCGTGTACCCGGCGTTCTGCACACAAATCGCGCGGGATGATCGGAGCCACGCTGGAGCGGCTAGCTTCAAAGAAGCGGTACATGTTCTCACTCGTACAGGCACGCTCACGCTTGCATCGCTCTCGGCGTATGTTTAGGCGATTCCTTCTACTCGACTTCTACCTAAGGATTCGATCTCTGTTTGGTATCGGCTATGCACTGTCGCGTGGTCTTTGGTTCTGCGAGAGAGCCGGGAATATTTTCCCCACTGTGAAACGTCGCTGTGCGTGTTTTAGCTAACATTTACTGTAGCAACCCATTTCTTCCTTTTCTCAGCGGCACTCGCAAAGAGTGGCACCAGTATAGTGTGTACTTCTATTTGGTGCGTAGTGATGTGCAGTGAGTGGCAGATTCTTAATCCGCGTAATCTAATTTTCTTTCCACATTCCCTTCTCGCAGGTTACGTATGCAGCAAATTCCCAGGTGCTAAAGTGTTCTACGCCAAAAGCACCTTGGCGTCGTGCAAGAGACACCCGTTGATATGTGGCTGATTCACTAGCAAGCTCGCATCTCTGTTGCCACTCTCAATCAAGTGGGATTTTCAACTATTTTTTGTGCTGCTCTGTGGTGTACTAGCTGCCGTATGGACGCTGTGAAAGCTTACTTTCGATTTGCTCTGGCGTTTAATAGGAAAGGATGGGCTACCTTTTGAGGGGAGGCATTTACGTTTGTTTGTGAGAATGTTTACCAGCCTAACCAAGTGATACGTGCGTACTGTAAACAGCAGCACGAACAGAGGCAGACGACGGATGACGAAATAGGTAGGAGCACACACGAGCGCAAGCTCTACTAAAAGTTTGCTTTTGATGACAAAAGTATTAAACACACTGGTCAACTTGGCAAAGGTAAAAATCCGTGCATGCGTGGAAGAAACAGCCACGTGCGACAAGAAAAATATGAAAAAGCCCAGTCATGTAGAATAAACGTGCGTGAAAAACGAGAACTATCGGAGAAATTTTTCGAAAAAGCGAAAGATTTGTCCGATAAGTGATAATTCCCAACGAGAAATACTCTTTAGAGAACTGCAACTTTTTCACACTAAGAGAAACAGGTAACTTGTTTATGCATTTGTTTCGTTTCTGATCAATAAATATTGCTTCTGGAACTCCTCAGGTGTAGCGGTATAGAGCAGAAAGAACGATTCTTTCATGACAAAGACCAGAACACAAGAGGACTTATGGAAGCATTATTTTTTGATCACGAAGAAATATTCATAAGCAAGATTTCTGTGACCCTTAGTGGGAAAGAGTTGCTGCAGTACTTCTCGTTAATATCACTTACAGGAGAAACCTTTCAGTTTTCATGTTTTTGTTAGTTTTTGACACACATCTTTATTCTACAGGACATATTTCGGTCCTTTTTCGTTGTGCCGGGCTGTGTATGCTGCGCATCCATGGCTTTTTCTTTGTGAAGTTGGCCAGTGTGTTTAAAATCTTCGTCTTCACGAATAAACTTCTACTTGAGTCAGTGTTCATGTGTGTTCCTACCTTAATTCATCCTTCTCGTCTCTGTTTGGGTAGTTATCAAATATAAATGCACACCGAATTGGCGAAGTGTCCATAGAATTGATACATGAAGTTATTTGCGCTGTTTATTTCAGGAAGAACGCTATAGGGTCTTATCTTCTCTTTGTTTTTGACACTGATTACATTTTGTTTTTAGTTCAACTTCAAAGAGTCCCCTGAGGAAGCCAATAAGAGTGATGGTAACTTCCTTTGTGTGTAATATTCATGAATTTCATCCATTCAAGGCATGACATGGCACAAGCCTGATTGTAGGTTGCAAGCATTCGTAGTAAGATCTAATTTTCGGTTCTCATGACGCTTCTTTGTACTGCGCTGCATTCTCCAGGCAGATGAACCTTTTTATGCTCTAAGTGCATGCGTTCTTTTTCTATATGTTGGAGTGGAAACTGTGAATTTAGATATGCATATATATCATATACCTTGTACTTTTTTTTCAACATCGGTGCTGTAGCTCCCTCCCTCTTTCAGTTACTGCTTTGTCCCAATTTTTATGCAACCTTTATGTATCTTATGCAGCAAAATTCTGGTGCTATTTTAATACCACTTTATCTGCGAAATTGAGGTAATTGGTGTTTGGTATATGCATTTAATTACGTTTTTCACTGTCTCACCAATCTCGCTGTCGAGTCATTGGAAACTTTTCTCATCCTTTATGACTATTTCGGGGGTGCTTGATACTGAAATTGCAGGTGAACATTTATTTGGCTGTTTGGAATTGTGTTATCCGTGTGTTACTACCAACTTTCTGTGCTAAATAATTATTTTTTTTTCTTATCGTTCAAGGTATTATCCTTTCCTTATCTCTTTATTGACTGAGGGACCACTTAGTTGCTGGGTATAGGAAAAAGGGTCCCAAAAAGTACTTTAATTAGCATTGTGCAAGTCCAGAAAAAATACCTGAAAATTAGCTCACTAAATTGAGGATGTGCCACCAAGAAACTCTTCTGTACCCCAAATTAACATAATCAAATGGTGTACTGTTTGTTCTTGACTTGTGGCAGGTAGATAGGCTGCTTTCATTACACAAAAGCTTTTCAAGTTTATTTCTGAAGGAAGCAATCCTGGCTTGTCAGAAACATAATTCATGTGTTCACCATGCCCGACAACTTTCTAAATGATGTCTCGTCAAGTAATAGCTTAGTTGAGTGATGTAATTCTATAAAGTATTTGGGCAACACGAAAATATATATATCTCGAAGACAACGCTCAGGCAAGTCTACTTGGGTACTCCATTAAATTTTTATCATGGTGAAAGACGTGTGCTAAAGCTTGTATATATTTACGTGAAGTCATCTGTTTCAAGTTTCTTATTTTGCCTTCACACAGTCAGCCGTAGCTCTTCCTGTGATGTGTTAGTGTGCGCAACATTTTAATGTAACATATTCAGATGTCTTTTGTGTATTCGCATGCAAGCAGCTTCAAGTGTTGATGTGTTCTAAGTTGGTTGTTACAAGGGTATGCTTAAGCCCTGCCTTTTGAGTCGGTTTGCCTTCTAGTCATAAACTTAAGTCGAAAGTGAAGAGCACAATTATCGTTTTGATTGGATTTATATGTATAGGTTTTTTCAGATGTATTTACACTACTAGAGTGCTGTAGGTACTAGCCTATGTCTCCAGGTTCGATGTAGTGGTGCCTTATGTACTGTAATAATGTTTCACGTGCACGCATGTGTAGTGTAAATAAAGGTACTTCAAGTGGATCAGTCTCTCCTTTGATTTTGTTTGTGTTTTGGAAAGTGATGACCATGCACCGGGGCCTGCAAGTGTGAACAGCAAAGCAATTTCAATATCTGAATAAAAATACACTAGCCCAACCAAACGTCAATCGTATTTCAATGGCGACTTCTAAAATCTCAATGGTATCTCAACTGTGCCACAATTCGCTTTTTAATGCTGTGGCAATATTATCTCAACAGGTCAACAGAACTACCACAACGTCAGTCAACGCAGAATCAATGGTAACCCAACAAACATTCAACAAAACGAACACAACGGGCCGTCTAAGCACAACGGACTTTCAATGGTAACTTAAAAATTATTCAACATTGAGGTACCCAATGGTGTTCCAATTAAATTTCAGTGGACAATATTCAAGAGTCAACATTCAACCCAACAAACTCTCAATAATTCCTCAATAAAGAACTCAACATTGACCAACAATATTTCAATGCCTTCTCAATTATTTTTTGTACGGGTATGTCACCCTGTACATCCACTGAATTATGTGTTTACATTTGGCCCGCCATGTTAATAGTATAATGCATAAACTTCGGCTTTGGACTAACGTTGTAACCAGTGCGGGCCGGATACATAAACATGGCATGAAGTTACACGTTACATTGGGTAAAGAAGAAACTACAGTTGTATGCAGCGCAATTCGATCCCGGACAGTAACTTCTGGAGTACAGTTCGGGGGCAACATGCCAACATCGGCACTGAAGTTGCATAATTTTAACATTTCAGTGATTTCACTTAGACCGCATCTCTTTGTACTGGTCAGTTATTGAAGTTGTCATGTATGGAAATACGCAAGCAAATGAAAGCAACCACCTGTGCAACGGCGTCTCAAAGTGATTCCGTAACCAAGGTGAATTAGTTCTTTTGTTTTTCATGAAAGCCTTTATATATATATATATATATATATATATATATATATATATATATATAGGTTTGTATTTGTAAAATCGGGATGGCGCCTCCAGGTGTGTTTCTTCGCGTGGCTCATAATTTATCCTGCTGGTTCTGTAATCTCAGCAATCAGAAGCCTCATTTGCCAGAACTCCTTGTTTTTCTCCCATAAAAGTGAGCACAAAGATCAAAATTTAACACTATCAATATGTCGTAGAATCTTAGCACCTAGCTCCACATACTACATAAATGGTGTGAGTTATCACGGCTAAAACCCCTCTGAAAATGCATCCGATGTTTGGCTATAGTAGCTGTATAAAAACCACAAAAACTGAAACTTGCAGCCATTTTGTGCACTGAGACGTGATTGACGATGGGGCTATGGTGCTTACTAAAACATATCAGGAGCTTTGCAAATTAAAAAAAAAAGTTGCGTATATTTCCGACTACACTGCGCATCTAAGCGCCCACAGAAATGCTAAAATCGAAGTCAAAGGGTCGGATGTCAGCATGCTGGTGAGCCACTGCCAGCGCCCCGGAGGTAGCCGAGCATTTTAGATTACAGATGGTGAAACTCGTTGACGCGAGAGACGTGAATTAGGCCCCTTGTTCCTGCCACGGGCCTATTTGTTCTGCGGTAGTCTTCTCTGCACAGTTGCTGGTTACGTTTTGCGTTATAGGTTTTTCTGTCAAGTTTATGCAGAATATGGAAGCGCACGGTGCACCTTCTCGTAACGGAATAGTGCAGCCGTTCCACTACGAAAATACTTAAATAAAACATGTGTACAAACGATTGCCTCACAAGTAGTGCAGCTGATTTGCAGTCGATCCTTGAAGTAATGCAGCTGATTTAATGTCGATCTTTGATTTGAGTACCTCCCCGGAGATAATCAGAGCTCAGGTACTAATTACCCGCTATGTTGGTGCTATTGAGGCTGCGCCACGCAGCAATATTTCCAATGCATGCCTTCGTGGCCATCAAATCGATCTACGAGGAGATACTGGCCTTAACGGTCGTGATTTCCAGTGCTCCTTCGGAATTACGACCCAGCCGGTACATGAGTGCACTCAATCAATGGAACAATTCTGCGAAATTGTCGTTCTAGTCTGTGTGACGGCAAGTTTCGAGGCCGCGTTTGATATCTGTAAGACAACATCATTTCTTGCTGGCCCCTCGGTTGAACAAACGTTTGCACAAATCTTCCTTATGGCGACTGGCCATTGCGACTTCGAGAATATGCGCCCTCTAGTAGCAGAACGGCACGGCCGTTTTGCAGTGAGAGGGTCTTCTAATCATAATCGGTGGCCTCCTGCTTGATGAGTTTCATATTTATTGAATGTTAGGCATTTCCTTGCCTAGTCACAGCCAAGGTGAAACACGAGGCTGACCAAAGTCGGAGTTTCTCGCCTGTGTGCATGCATCCCCATCTGCCCGTTCGCTACTGTCTCGGCCCCAGCTTGTGCCATGCGCATGCGCAGGCTGTCCCGAGCGCCCGCTCGTAGGCCGCTACTCCCTAACCTCCTCTGCTTGCTCCACTCGCAGATGCGCGAGCGTTCGCCATAAATCACGGAGCTAACTTTCGGGGAAAATCTGAGCGAAAATGTGGCAACGGGAATGCCCCCTCCCCTCGCACCCCCACACGGCTCTGCCTCTTACTTTTAGAGGAGAAACTACTCCAAATACGGAGCAACAACAGGAAATTACAAAAAGCACACACACAGAGATATCATGTAAAGTTCATTCCACGCATTTTTTAGAAAGATTTAATCTCATTTGTGAAATGATGATGTAAATATTACAGTGCGTGAAAGAATGTGTTTGCAAGCGTCTGCACAAGATGGCGCCACCATAACGAAAGAGGCCCGTTATACGGAGCTGCACACCCTGCACATAGTAGCAATAGTGCGGCGCCCTCGCTGTTACCGATTTTATTGCACGAGTGATATGAGGAGCTTTTACTCCAGAGTTAATCATCTTAACTCTATGACAAAAATAGTCGTGCCTCGGTTGCGCTAACTGTTCTATGTTGCACTTTGGCTCCTACTCTCAGCTACAACAAAGGACCCTCCACAGCGTCAAGTGAAGGAGGAGAGTGCAAATATTGTGAAGAGACTACAGTAGTATGTGATTAGTGCCTAAAAGGCGAGGAAGCAGGCGAAGTGACGAGCGCCATTGATAGGCGCGGCCGTCCAGGGCGAGCGCTGCCGAAGAAAAGCGGAACGAAAGGGAAACTGCCTCTGACCAAGCCGACGAAGCCTAGCGGCGCCGATTGGAGGGCTGCGTTTGAAGGCAATTTGTTCATGTCGGATTGCGTTCGACGTGTAGAGTCTGGGACCACCTCTCGTCCTGGTTGTACGTCGTCAGAGTGTCGCGGCCCGTGCATGTTCCGGTGTCCTCGACTGAGCGTTTCCCCGGGAGGATGCGAGTTCGCTGCAACTTCACATCACGTGCTCGGAAGAAATGGTGCGCATTCACTCAGATCACCGTCGAGGATGGTTACTGAAGTAGTTTTTTTCATTAGCTTGTATTAAACTCTGGGAGATTTCCTTCATGTCATTGAAAATCATTGGCGGACTATCTGAAGCATTGCACATCATTTCCTTTATACCGCTTCTACCCATCGACATGTTCCCTCAAAGGCCCTTCTTGATTTATAGTGCTTGTCTGTTGGTGTAGATAACTGCTCTAGGAAAGCTCTTCCCTGTGTGAGTTGGTCGTCCGACGATTAACGATCGTTGTCCTTCACGCAGCGACTCAGTGTTTAGCCTGCCGCCGAGGTACCGGTATCCAACTCGTTGAACACAAGAGAACTGGAGGTGTCACATCCATGTTCATGTACCCTGGTCACATCGCGAAGCTTTGCAAGGGGAGAGATCGAGCTACAGATGCTTATTTTGCTTGTCTTGAATAACACTGGAAAAAAAAGTTACAGTGACGTTTCACTTCGGCCACATGGGTGACGCGCAAACGTATATGGGTGCTATAGCACGCACCACGCTATCGGCCCTCAGTGTGCCTTGGCGCAGAACGCTGTCCGCGTCACGGATCGTATTCAAGACAGGGATTCCGCGGCGGCGCCATAAGCAGCAGCCGCGGTAGTAGAACACCCTGTCGTAAACATTTGCTTACTGTTATTACCCAGCATGGTGTCAGCGCTCACAGGCAAACAGCAAGTGTATGAACTCGATGACAACGCACGCTGGTTGTCAAAACGTTGGCGTGAGGAATCGTGACCGCAAAAGCGAGCTGTCCATCGATTCAAAGCAAAGTCAGCGGTGAGAACTCCGCGCATGCAAAGCTACGAGCCATTGACCCACCTCGACTGTGGCTCCAAAGCAGGTCGCATTAAACAGAAATCGAGCATGACCGCGCGTGGCCGAACTACAGCGCTTCCCCTCCAGCCACTCCACCGGTGCCACGGTGCAATGCGCGTGACGGAATAAGGCGCGCGTCTTTTTCTTTGCGCATGCAAGGTTGAGTCCCCGTCGTCGGCTCATATTCGCACGCTTTCTGTCGTGCACATAGCGTACGGCGCACGAGTACGACGTTAACGCGAGAGGAACCTACTACCTTGGCATCACGAAGAAAACCAGTAGGAATTGCCAGAGCAGGTCAACCCAGCGCACATCCGGCTACCTTCAACCTCTGAGACAATACGCGTGGTTTGTTCATCTCCACTTCGCTCGACGTTGCTTACACATTTTCGAGGTAGCAATGCATTGCCATGCTCCGAGCACGCTCCGTCATATTATCTCCGACGAGCAATGTTCTTCACCTCCAGGCGCCTTCTCCGTTCACTTGCTTCGTGGTTTCAGACAAACACCGCCGATTTGAAGACCTGGACAGTTACGCTTGCGCGCAGAAAAAAAAAACTATGAAAAGGGCGCACCTAACCGCAGCTTCGTGTTGCCATCCTCCCTCCGTTTCAGTGTTGTCCCTAAATATTACAGCCGAAGAAGGCTATGCTCTGCGTCTGGCAAATAGATTACACTTGACAAAATAACATATAACATCAACATTGGATCATGGGTTTTCTTTTTTTTTCTCTAGAGCCGCCTCCGGACGCCGGGGCGTCGGTCAATAGCGAAGTACTTGGTAAACAGTTTTGTTTGACAAACAAGCGACCACGATGGCGACGTCCTATATTAGAAGCCTTGTGGTCTAGCAGTAATTAAATTCAAAGCTGGAGGAGTCATCGTATCGTTAGCTATTTTGCCTTTTTACACGTTTTGCTCAGCCCGCTAAGCACAGTATACATGTTGTTCGAAAATCACTGAAGAAATGTTTTGAAGAGGGCGTCTCGTGTTTAATGTTATTAGGTCCAATTACGCAATTATTTATGTACTCAAATATATGCAATTGATTTGCGTTTGAAGGTATTTGGAATAAATATCAAATATATCGTACATATGATATAAGGGTGTAGTCATACGCAATTTCGATGGATATAAGACAGAGCAATTCTGCACTGACCTGTACAGTATCTAGAGCAGCCAAGCCGATTTCATTCGAAGTTGTGATGAAATCGACACACAGGCTCCTTTTATTGAAGGCGAGGAAGTTAGAAGGGCCTGTAAAGTAATGACCGGAGTAAAAGCGGCAGGATAAGATGGAATAACAGTCGATTTAATAAGAGATGGAGGAAATATTATGCTTGTAGAGCTTGCGCGTCTTTATACGCATTGCTTCACGAATAATTATACTGGAATAATTCATACGTTGTACGAATCCACGAGAAGGAGACGTTAAAGAATTGAATAATTATGGACCTATTAGCTTGCTCTCGGTATTGTATAAGACATTCAATAAAATAATTAGACAGTGATTCTGAAGGTGTGCTTTTATTAGACACTATAGACCGACCGGGTATTTGTGCTACAAGTATTTTTTCTATGGGAACATTATGTATTTTAGGAAGATAATAGTGGCCTGAGTTTTGGTTCTTGGAAATCATGAAATTACATTAGGATTGCGTGATTAGTTAGTTTCCTGGACAGGCCAGCCTATCTGAGAGCCCAGCTGCCTTTATAAGAACATACTCTAACATTCTAAAGTTCTTGCAAAAAATACCACCCAATATTACCAAGTAACGAGCATCTGAGAAAAGCGTTCCCTGTGGTACTAAGGGTGACCTATCGCTACAAAAGACACATTAAGTATATGTTTAAGGATATGATTCCTCTGCAATAAAGGCATCTTGTTACCCCAGGTACAGAACCTGCAGGCAACTGCAAAGCTAACTTAAACATTGAAAGCACCGCAAAGAATGGCACGCCCCAAATCAAAACCGCCTTTGCTTAGACTAATTCCGATGTGGTTCATAAGCTTGAATGTTTCTTCTATAAGAAACAGTATATCAGTGAAACGGGACAATCAATAAATGTCAAGTTAAACGTAAATGCTTTGCGACATAGTTTTTTCGTTCACGCTTTTATGCAACTACAATAACAATTGAGATGTCGATGAATTATTTAAGGCTGATTATCTAATTAGGCGGGATGAAAAGAAAGAAATCTGAGTACCTCCAAGCTGCGGCAACGAACATTACCCTTCTTATATCGAGCTAAGTGGCATTTGCACATTTGTTCTTTTTAAATTTTGGTGCATCATAGATGGGACACCCTGTATGTTCCGCATTCTATTAGCAATGGCAAAATACTGTTTTTTTTCTTCTTTCGTAATGTGTGCTCCCAGCCACCCTCTCTTCCAAAAGCATGACAGTCCAGCAAATCTCTATTTCTTTACTAAACTATTTCGCACTGAATATAAAGTAGAACCAAGCATCAGTCTACCACTACATGTTTGTTTCAGTGGAAGTTCAGGCGTTTAGGAATAAAATTATGCAATTTTGACACATTACTGAGCGCCTATGAAAAGTCGCCATTGGAAAACGTTATACGTGCCATTCCTAGTGATGGAACCAGAAAGAAAGCCGTGGAGGATATCCATCTTGAGGCTGAACTACACTTTGGCTTGCGATTGACTGCTATGCCAGAGCGCACAGATGCTAGCGTCATTCCTGATATAACCGCCGAGTCACTGCTTGCAGCAACAGTGGTTTCATCAGCGGAAGCTGTTGTTCGTTGTCCGCTACACCACGTCCATTTCTCCACCGAACTGATATTTTCATCTGGGATCGCAAGAATAAATTTCCAAAAAAAGATCTCAAGGCTCAAGTATATAAACAAAAATTATCTAGCAAATACGGTTGTTGAACTTTTATATAGCCAGCCTGCTACCTGTGAGATCACGAACTACGCAACATAAAGGAAATGAAGCGGGAAACCTTGTCATGCCACCGCTTTTCTATGTCCTTTTTTTTCACTACCTACCGCGAAGCGTTGCGGCACCCTCTGAAAACAAGAATTCCCGGAAAAGCACTTTTCTCTGATCGTAAAAACATCTACTGCGACCACGTCCACTTCTAAAAGTTTCATAGTAGCTTGAGTGGGGAAAACAAATATGCGCAGCATACTTAATGTCTGAACGCGTCAGAAACTTCCCTTGACAAGTATTAATCGTTCAGCCGCGATTTCGTGGTTTTTTCTCAGCTGGGATCACAAATTATTTCAGCGTGATGAATACTTAAGAGTACGGTAATAGTTGTCAGTGACCTTGCCGTAAGAAAAGTAATAAGAAAAAAAAGGAACCTACTGTATGTAGGATTGTTACCAGATGATCTGGCAGAACATATGAAAGTACTATTTCAATTACTCAAAGTTGTGCCATCTGCCAGTTTTGTAAAAATAAGAAATACCGCGCTAGCCTTGCCAGTGGATTTGTCAGCGGACTATAATGGCGAGATGCGGCCATATGAGTGATATTATGCACACGCGCACACAACAAAGTTCAGTGCGAGCAGTTACTTGGATTATATTCTGGCATTTTTTGTGAAAATACCACGAGATGATTATGAGGTGCGCCATAGTGGGGCACTCCGGATTGATTTTCACCACCAGGGGATCTTTAATGGCGCCGCAATGTACAGGACACGGGCGTGTTTGCAGTTCACCGCCATCTAAGTGCGGCCGCCGCCGGGATTTGATCATGCGGCCTCGTGCTTATCAGTGCAACAGCATAGCCGCTAAGCCGCCGTGGAAAGTAGTGTAAGCATTGTCTGTTACGCTAATCCTTTCGGGAATCCACATAGCCTGCCTGTGTTTTCGATGAGCCGCCCTCCACATCTCCCGCCATCGTTCACGGAACTCCTAGCGGTACCTGGCGCATTCTGATAAACTGCTGTCGAGTAAAACTTGAAGCAGCGCGAAGAAGACGAGGATAGCAATGAGAAAGAAACACAACAAGCGGGCGCTGTACTGCGAACTTGAGAGAGAGCGAGAGAGAAAATGATAAGTGAAAGGTACGGGGGTTTACCAGGACTAGGTCCGGTTGGCTATCCTACGCTGGGGAAAAGGAAAAGGGGACGCAAAGATTAAAGGAAGAAGCGAAAGCCCAGTCGGGATATCATTCAGTCACTCAGTCCAGATCCCAGACGGTGACTCAATCCGGTAGCTTTCAAATATCGCATCAGCACTTTTGTGGCTTCTTGTAGCTGCGATATGCGAGGCTGCCGTCACAACATCTTGTTCAAGGTGAACGGTTTTCTGTCTAACTGATTGAGAGCTGTGCAGAGGCCATGTCTTTCATTTTCAAAAGATGGGCAGCAGCACAGTAAATGTTCTATAGTTTCCTCGACACCGCAGGCATTGCACTCGGCGCTATCAGCCATTCCAATCAAAAACGTATTTGCATTGGTGAATGCGACGCGCAAGCGTAATTGGCACAGCATTGTTTCCCCATATCGCAGAAGCCTTAATAACAGCCGCAGTTGCATAGATGGGTCAAGGGAATGCAATCGTTCTTGGGTGAATTTAGCTGTCTGCCACTTCCCCAATATCATAGGGTGAGCTGGCATGCTTAAGTATTGATCTCCGTTAGTCCGCGATAAAGGTACAGAAACAAGGGTTGCTCCTTCGTATACTTTCCTATCAGCTTCGTCAGCGAGGTCTTTGCCAGAGATACCGCAATGGCCAGGCAGCCACTGAAAAACGACGTCATGTCCTTTCGCGATCATGTGATGGTGGATTTATTGTATCTCCGACACGAGTTGTTCACAGGACCCGCGACGAAGAGATGACAGAAGACATTGTAAGGCCGCCTTCGAATACCGGGTTATTTCCCACCGATTACCCGGTTGGTTGTTAATATAATCAACGGCACCTCGGAGGGCAACAAGCTCCAAACGGGTAGATGTCAAGTAGGAAACCTTGTATCGGTTGCTCATTGATCCTGATGTTATAGCCACTGCAAACTTGAAAATATAAAGATCAACTAGTTTTATAACGTACCAAGAAACACCTACAGTAACGGAAAATGTTGAAAGGCATGGCGTACTACCTACCAGTAGCGGTGCTTATCTAGAAAATTTAACTCAGCTTTTGCTAGGCTGAGCGATGTTGTGCATTTACTGCATTTGATGCAGTACATTGATGATGATGCAGTTACTGCATTGAAGCTGTGCATTTGCTGTGCGTACATTTATCTGCTTGATTTCGTTGTGCGTTAAGCTCCTACAATTTCTCTTTGTGCTTTATTCTTTGTGTGCTTCAGAAACCTGGTGTCACTGAACATTTGGGTACATGAGCATTCGTTGCAATGCACAGTTAAATGGCTAATGTACCTGTTTTTAAACAGTCTTTACGCTGCCTAGCTCTATGATTTCAACATTGCCCGGTTTGTACAGTGTGCACTTGTGTGCAATCTGATGGTATCTCGGAAAGGACGGGATATCTGCAATTGTTGAATTTTTTTCACGTGATTCGTGGTGCATTCCTGGCGTTACCATTTTTTCATACCATTGAGTAGTTCTGAAGGTTTACAAGGAGCGGGAAACGATGCTTTGATTTTGTGACCGTTGACCACTTTCGTTTGATTATCGGATAATTGTGAACATAAAGTATTACAATTCTTTTCCTCGGCGCTTTGCTTTTTGCAGGAGCGTTTCACAGTAGGCTGTGATGGCTGACGATGGGTACTCGGGTGTTTTAAGGCGTTCCCTCTGCAGTACATGGCTACTTTTCGTTTGGCGCTCACAGGATTTGTTCATTGCAGCTTGAGTACAGGACATGGCTAGTCCATTTTTCAACGAATTTTGAATGAGCACCGTCATAGGGACGCATGCCTTTCATAGACCTAAGTTGAGAAGCCCGGCTAACATGTTGATTTGAAGCAAATGAAAGATTATTATCCAACAATTGAATGTCAATTTCTTTGGCATTTCAAAGGTGAACGTTTTTCACCCATTGTGCATACTGAAATATTTGGTCTGGGCTGGTGAGCAAAGAAAACTTAACAATCGAGACAGATATCACTGTGAAATCAGAAACAAATTTTAAATGGTGAAGCGTTCGTGTGAGATGGGGACAGCCAGTCTGTAATAAACTAAATAAGCAATGACGATTCATAAGTAACTGAAAATTTTAAAAAAATGTCGGAGTGCTCCGCATTCTTAATAAGCTCTCGAAGCATTAGGAGGCAACTATAGCTAGGGCCAACTCCAACGCGGCCTTTTAAAATACATGCAAAGCGCAGAAACGCCTTTCTGAGACAACACACGGACCAATTTTAATGAAATCGGTTCATGGAAAAAAAAGTAAATTCAAGTGATTGGTAGAAGTTGAATTTCAAATTAGGGCACCAATCTTGCTTAAAGAATTTGAAATTCGAAAGATCGAAAAACATAGAAGCACGAAATTGACTAACTATTACCTCTACATCAAGAACATATGTCACTGTTCTGTTATCGGTACCCATATTATCATTCAAGGCGGAAAAACTTGATATGTCAATTTATATCTTACGTCCATTTGTTACGTTGTTTACAAGGGTTCTGCAAAAGTCGTATTTGAACATGACTAAATTTTTTAGAGTCACTTGTAACACCAATTTTGTCCGCTTTCGATGTATTATTAACTGCAATTGACATAATTGCGATAATACTTTTCATTGCCTAGTTAGAGAGTTGTAAATTTGACAGTCTTGTTGTGTCAATTTTTAAGTAATAGTCTTGCCAAATTTTAGCAAATCATTGACGACCTAAATTGAAAATTCCGAACCAGCAGCGGCTAGATTTTAAGTTTTTTGTTTTAAATGCAACAATTATCGTCAAACTTGGGGCACTGCTTGCTGAGAAAAGTAAATTCTCCTTTTACATGTATTTATATAAAAGCACTCAAGCTAAATCATCATCATCATCATCATCATAACTATCAGCCTATTTTATGTCCACTGCAGGACGAAAGCCTTTATCTGCGACCTCCAATTACCCTTTCCTGCACCAAGCGATTGCAACTAGCGCCCGCAAATTTCCTAATTCCATCGCTCCACCCAGTCTTCTGCCGTCCTCGACTGCGCTTCCCTTTTTTACACCCATTCTGTAACCCTAATCATCCACCGGCTATCTAGCCTGAGCATTACATGACCTGCCAAGCTGCATTTCTCTCTTATGTCGATTAGAATATCGGTTACACCCGTTTGCCCTCTGATACAAACCACTCTCTGTCTCTGAACGTTATGCATTACATTCTTCATTCCATCGCTCTTCGCGCGTTCCTTAACTGGTTCTCGAGCTTCGAGTTTCTGCCCCCGAGCTAAAGATTCCTTTTACGAACAAAATTGAGGAGTTATCTGCCCTGTTCCGGATACACAATCCAGACATCGTGTTTGCGATTGAATCGCATGATCACAAGCTGTCACATGACCTGACAATACACTGGCTTCGCTTCCCGATAGTCGCATTGGATTAGCAGAGACACTAGTTTTGTAATTTTGACCTGGGGAAACAGTATGCGCTCGGACGGAACCCGTTCAGCCTTTCTTGATATGATCTGCAAATGCGGATTGCAAAAGTATGTGGTTACATAATTACAAAATTACATAATTACAATAGCACACCTACAAAATTATGCAACATGACGAAATAAGACCCTTTACTTACGATTTTAAAGAGCCCAATGTTGTTCACGCCTGTGTTTCACCTGGTACTAGTGACCACAAAAATTGTAACCGCAATTCTTAGTATGCGACAACTATTTCTTGCGACCAACGAAACTCGAAAGGTGTGTGGCTATTTCAGGGCCAGTTATAATGAAGTGAGCCTCGGTATGAAAGCAGCGTTTGAGGCCGGCACCCATCCCTATTTGCAGAGCGTGGACTATCTTTGGAATTCTTTTTAAAACTGTGGTATCATCAATAAATGAAAAAAACAGGTGCTTTGCAAGCATATGTCAGGCAAACAAAAAGCAGACAAACCCTGCAAGACGTATGAAGCTTAATGAAAGATGAAGCAACGGTCTCGTGCTTATCAAAAATATAAAAGAAATCATTCGAGAGGCCTGGAACGCAAGCCCAGTGGAGCTATACACAGCCTATACCACAGGTATCACTACTGCTAAACATTTGTACTTTTGCTAACTAGCTGAATCTGTTGACTAGTCTCAAAGCGTTTCGGAGGTAAATAAGAAGGATACAAAAAGAAAGAAATGCGTAGTCCGAGTATTCTTCGCAAAGAAATCCATATATATGAAAATAATGAAAAATCCGACTGTTTTATTAACTATATAAATGGATTTAAAAAAAAAAACAGAAATGGATACTTTTCCCAGCACTATTTCGAGTGCACGAAACGTATTGCCTCTAATTACTGCAACACTTGGGGTTATCCGGAATCGCCTCAACTCCATTAATGAATCAAGAGCAACTGGTCAAGATGAAGCATCTCCGAGGATAATTAAAAGATATTCTTTATCTCATTACTTACATATATTGCAAAACGCTCGAAAGGGGCAACTCCCTAAAGAGTGCAAAAAAGCCTACGTAGCGCAAGTTTTTTAAAAGCGGTTACAAATCGTCTATAACTAAATATAGGCAAATCTCACTCGGTTCCAAAGACTGCATAGCAATTAAATAGACATATAGAAAGAAGCATTTTTTTCTCTTTCCAAACAAACATGGTCCACTCAGCTTGATGAACTATTTAATGACCTTGCAGATACTGCTGCAAAAAGGATGCCTACCGATGCATATTTTTATTCACTATCGTAAAGCGGTTGCTTACGTCTCGCACGAACTATTAAAAGTTATACTAAGAACTCTTAGTTTGAACGATAAGAACGTGCAGATAACTGAAGGCTACCTGAGCGAGAGAATAGAGTGTGCAGTTATTGGAGGCTTAAACTGTAGTTTTGGGGAGGTGACTTCGGTAGGGCCGCAAGGCTCCGTGCTAGAGCTTCTATTCTTTTTTTATTTAGGTAAATGATATCGCTTCTGATATTTCTTCACAAATGATGCTGTTCGCTGACATCTCCGTAGTTTATAGACCTATTCGCGATCAACACGATATCGATGCCATCTAGTAGGACCTGAACAACATAGTCTTTAGGAGCAAAACCCTGGAACTAGCCATGAATACGAATAAATGTTGTAAGGTAACATTTACGAAATCTAAGATCACCAGTCAACTTATCTAGAAACTATACGATACAATTATAAGAGAAGATAATGATGTTAAGTATTTAGGTGCCCTACTAACTGCTGGTCTGTTCTGTTCTTTATTTTCTTTATTCATCAGTTACCCCGCAGCGCCCGAAGGCGTTACAGCAGGGGGGTTACAACATGGAATAAAATACACCTTCGTTCACACAATGCACTTGCTTTTCAGTCAGCCTATTCCACTGTTTAATTGTTCGAACAAAAAATGAGTTGGCATACATGTTCGTCTTGGCTGGATACTCGAGGATTTTGCAACTATGACCAGTTCGTTTTGAAATGTAATGAGGTTTCTGTAGGTAAATTTCCCTATTAAATCCTGTTTTATTGTAGTAAATCGAATATAGAAATTTTAATCTCAGTTTATTGCGGCGGGCAGAAAGTGATTCCCATCCTAGCTCAGCTTTCATTGCAGTGCAGCTCTCCTTTCTTCCGTACCGCCCCAAGACGAACCTGGCAGCACGGTTTTGTATTTTTTCCAGAGCGGCAATAAAGGTTACCTCGTGGGGGTCCCACACAACACAGCCATATTCTACGAGTGGTCGCACACAAGTTGTATATGCCATACGTTTTAAATTCGTATGTGAACATCGCAGGTTTCTCTGAATGAAATTCAAAGCTTTACCAGCTTTGGCTATGATACTGTCTACCTGTGGTTTCCACGAACATTCAGACGACAGTAGCACACCTAAATACTTATACGTACTGTCTTGCTTCAATAGTACGTTGTTCAGATGATACCGTGACTGAATTGGTTTCTTCTTTTTAGTAAATGAGAGATGTACACACTTTGTTATGTTCAAAGTCATTTTCCATTTAGTACACCAATCATGAATGATTGATAAGTCGTTCTGAAGTTCAATTGTATCATTGTGATGGGAAATGTTTTGGTACACAACACAGTCATCCGCAAACAACCGTATAGAAGATGAAATTCCGGCAGAGATATCATTAATGTACACCAAAAATAATAACGGACCCAGAACGGAGCCCTGTGGGACTCCTGACATAACATTTGAATATTCGGAGCATTTTCCATTCAGTATTACACATTGCCTTCTTTGGGAAAGGTAACATTCAATCCATTTATAAACAGTTGCATCAATGTGTAGGGTATTAAGTTTAAACAATAAGAGTGAATGTGATACTGTGTGGAAGGCTTTCCGAAAATCCAGGAACACACCGTCTACCTGTCCTCCTGCATCTACGCTGGATATTATGTCATGATAAAACTCAACTAGTTGTGTTGTGCAAGATAGTCCCCTACGAAATCCATGCTGCTCGTTAATTAGTACCTTATGCTTATTTAGATGATTTAGTATTTGTTTGTATAATATATGTTCAAGTATTTTACACAGGATAGACGTAAGTGATATTGGCCTGTAGTTACCAACGTCTTTCTTGGACCCACCTTTATGTATCGGAACAACGTGTGCAATTATCCAGTCATGGGGTAAAATACCTGTCGATAAAGATTTTTCAAAAATTAAATAAAGGTACATAGAAATTGGCCCCGCGCAACGTTTGAGTACACGTGGAGAAATACCATCCGGACCACTGGATTTACTCTCATCAATATCTTTCAATAGTTTTTCAATTCCATTAATACTAAGCTCAACAGGAAGCATAGGCGAAATATTAGTTGTAGGTTGATGAATATGACAGGTGTGGTTGGGTAAGAATACCGAATAAAAGAAGTTGTTTAGGGAGGCAGCTTTATCTTCGTCTTCCATAATTATCTTACCGTTATAATTTAACTCCTGTATTCCGAAGGAACCTGATCCCCACTGTTTTAAGTACTTCGAAAACATTTTAGGGTTTGATTTCAATTTGTTGCTCAGCTCGCTGAAGTAGTCATCTTTAGCTTTTCCTAGTTTTAGCTTATATTCGCGTGTAATCGTATGTAGCTTTGTAAAATGAGCAGCTGATTTGCTTTTCTTGAAGCCATATCAATATGACCGAAAGAAAGGGTGGGAAAATGCTTACCCAACGTATGCGCACTCTTTGGACTGCCTCTAAAATTCTTAAAGATATAACATATAAGTCGCTGGTAAGGCTGTTATTTAAATGTGTGGGTGCTGTTTGGGATCCGCACCAGGATAACCTGATCGATAAGTTCGAAGCAATACAAGACCATGAAGCCAGATCTCTACCAAAGCACAACTCCAGACGCGTCAGCATAGCAGCGATGTAGATACACGTCGGCTTTGAAGCGCCACAGATAAGACGCCAGAAGCAAAGCCTTGACATTTTGCACTCATTATACATCTATATACACCAATATATACACCTATATGTACACCTATATACACCAGTCTTTAAATACGCGGAATTGATTGCAAAATTAACTATGTAAGGTACTCATATTTCCTCGTAGCATTTCTGAATGGAAGAAGCTGCCAGTAAAATTACGGGTGCCTATCATGAAGTGTGTATAAAGTTAGAAATGAATTGTTATCCCTTCTTTCAAAACATGCCACTTACCAATTATTTGTGGTGTTACTGTTCTTTGATACCACTTCCTGTAGATGAATGTATTATTACTGATACCTATTGCATGCTCTTCTGTTTTACTGGTCTTGATACAACACTCTCTCGTGCTCCGTCCACGTGATCGTAGGTTACCGCTCGTCACTTTATTCAAGTACCAACTCCCCTGATGTAATTCTTCGACATTGCAGGGTGCATTGTATATAAATAAATATATAAAATAAATTTGTTGGTTCAGATAACGTGACACATTTTCTCTAAAACAACAGCGTATTGGGTCATATTGGTGCCAGCACGAGTTCATCGTTTTCCCCCCACATACTTCACCCGGTTGGCACCGATAATCTCCCGTACAATTATAAATGCAGAACTGAAACTCATAAAGGATAAACAATGGTGCGACTTATCTGCACCAAATATTGGAAAATAATTGTACGAGTGTCGTTATTTATTCCGCAAGAAAATAGAACATTTCTTTATGGAACCACGCTTCAAAAGGAATCCGTAATTTTGAACGCACGTACAGTACTTTCCGTGCCAGTATCATCAAAAGAGCCCACCTTGAAAGGAAGTACCCCTTAATTCGCTTTGAAGGTCACCAATTTCAGACCGTTCCGAGTTCACAGCAAGCATGCCTACATCCGGACGAGTCACGTCGGAAAACGCAATAATGGTGCAGCTCGAGAGAAAAAGGGCTATCTGAAAAGGCTTCTGTCTTTCTTTTCGGGCTTAGTTCTCGAGTACAAAAAAAAACACAAAAAAACACGTTGGCATTCTCGTTTTCACCCCATCGAAATTCCGGGAAAAGGACGGTGATGACAAGGTTCTAGGAGTGAGTCCGATCACAAGTAACGTCAACCTGATTCTTCGCTCACAATGGAATCTCTGGTAATGCTTGCGCAGCAGCGTTCAAACCAATCTTTTTTTTTTCCTTCTACTCTTTTCCATTAATAGGTCTCGAATAATGATTCAAATGTAACATACCCTTCCTCAAACGTCGCACAAGAAGCACATTTCCTTTTTTTGTTTCTGTTCGTTACAAAGAGGTGAATGGTGTAGATGGAGATCAAAGATAGTGTAGGCGTTACAAAAGCATAGCCGGTATTTCAGC
The DNA here is from genome assembly GCF_038994185.2 of Dermacentor albipictus. Taxonomy (NCBI): domain Eukaryota; kingdom Metazoa; phylum Arthropoda; class Arachnida; order Ixodida; family Ixodidae; genus Dermacentor; species Dermacentor albipictus. The sequence goes on along the minus strand of NC_091827.1, from coordinate 105,101,551 downwards.
CAAAAATTTGCATGCATGGTGAGATTTTGCAGTCTTCTAAGATCAGCATCACGTTGCAAATTTTGCAACCGTAAGAAAGCACATAAATTTTTAAAGAAATAAAGCTTCCAAGCTGGTGATTGTTATTCTGGCCATGCAGGTCGCGAGCTCTAACACCCTTTCTGACCCCTTCCCGCCACTCTATTACGTGCGCAACCTGGTTTAGCTTGGTAATTTCTCTATTTGTGAAACAGCAGAGCTTTCAGCAGCACTTCATAATCGGCTGCGGACACTGCAGACAGAGCGAAACCTCGGCTGAAGCTGAACACATCCGAATATACAGCTGCCTTTTTTTATTCGTTCAGCACAAAAAAAATCTATTAGACAGCCGATTGCTCAACTTTATGGAATGTGCAAGTAGGCCTGTGGTGGCTTGCGTAGTTAATGTAGAGGCTTACAGCTTCTCTATCAAACACACAGATTATAAAATTTTGATCCGGGAATGCGAAGTGCCATTCGAAAAAGCCGCTGAGAAGGAAATGCCTCTGCAATAATTTTAGAATATTTGACGCAGCGAACCTTATATCAGCATCTTAAAAAAAATCAACTCATTTCTCCGGGATTTGATGGTATCTGGGTCAGTTTAGCTCCAACATAACACTACTTGGGAGACAGATAAACATTGAGAGAGGCTTTACTGATAAGCTGGAAATATTAACCTGGCTGTACTCTTGAGATGCTACTCCAGGTTCTGAGGGACGATAATTATATACACAGACAGTGATAAACAAGCTGTATATAACAATACCTTGGGATATTGTACATATCTACCTGAGGTAATATTTGTTGTTTTTACACTGTGCAATCCTTGCATTGATCATTTAACGTTTAACAAGGAGCGCATTTCAGAGGTGGAGATTATTATAAAAGTTAAACTTCAACTAACACAATACATGCAAGCCACCCACAACTGTGAAAATAAGAATCCCTTTTCTATTTTATAGTTCCTATAATCACGGCTCGCCCAATTTCATCATCAGCCTGGTTACGCCCACTGCAGGGCAAAGGCCTCTCCCATATTTCTCCAACAACCCCGGTCATGTACTAATTGTGGCCATGCCGTCCCTGCAAATTTCTTAATCTCATCCGCCCAATTAACTTTCTGCTGTCCCCTGCTACGCTTCCCTTCCCTTGGAATCCAGTCCGTAACCCTTAATGACCATCGGTTATCTTCCCTCCTCATTACATGTCCTGCCCATGCCCATTTCTTTTTCTTGATTTCAACTAAGATGTCATTACCTCGCGTTTGTTCCCTCACCCAATCTGCTCTTTTCTTATCCCTTGTCGTTACACCTATCATTCTTCTTTCCATAGCTCGTTGCGTCGTCCTCAATTTGAGTAGAACCATTTTCGTAAGCCTCCAGGTTTCTGCCCCGTAGGTGAGTACTGGTAAGACACACCTATTATACACTTTTCTTTTGAGGGATAATGACAACCTGCTGTTCATGATCTGAGAATGCCTGCAAAACGCACTCCAGCCCATTCTTATTCTTCTGATTATTTCTGTTTCATGATGCGGATCCGCAGTCACTACGTGCCCTAAGTAGATGTATTCCCTTACGACTTCAAGTGCCTCGCTGCCTATTGTTAACTGCTGCTCTCTTCCGAGACTGTTAAACATTACTTTAGTTTTCTGCAGATTAATGTTTAGACCCACTCTTCTGCTTTGTCTCTCCAGGTCAGTGAGCATGCATTGTAGTTGGTCCCCTGAGTTACTAAGCAAGCAATATCATCAGCGAATCGCAAGTTACTAAGGTATTCTCCATTAACTCTTATCCCCATTTCTTCCCAATCCAGGTCTCTGAATACCTCCTGTAAACACGCTGTGAATAGCATTGGAGAGATCGTATCTCCCTGCCTCACGCCTTTCTTTTTTGGGATTTTGTTGCTTTCTTTATGGAGGACTATGGTGGCTGTGGAGCCGCTATAGATATTTTTCAGTATTTTTACATATACCTCGTCGCCCAATTTACTTCATACCAGCAGCCACATAGCTACGGCCGGTTGCTGACGAGCGTGCCGGTCGTTTGGTGGCTGAAACGAGATCCCCCTGGACCTTCACTGTTACCGATCGGCCTCATAGTCTTTCACTTCTCTTTGAATCAACAGTGCCGTCCTTATGCCTTCCGTAGTTAAATAGAGAATTTTTTTTAGCAGAAACTGCTGTCCTGTGTACGCTGCTAGAGCGAACTTTCTAATAAAGAACAACACATTGAGTGTCTCTTTCACAGCTTTTCGTTCGTGTTAATAATTCATCTTTATGCGCTAGTGCAAAATCATTTCGTTCTATATACAAACATTACTCAATATTTCCTTGTTTAAAGAACGTTCGGGCATACAATCATCTGCGAGAATTCGGGGCCTGAATTCTAAGCAGCCACAAGTTTTCCAACTTAAAGATTTATTGATCGGCCTCCGAGCTCTTAATGACTGCTTTCTAGTTCACATCATTAGCGACGCTTCTGGGTCCCGTAAGAGAGTAAGGGACCACTATTAGAAGCTCTTAGCGGTAGCTTTATCGAAGAACTTCAGTGAAGAAACCTGCATTTTCAACATGAATCACTTTGTTTTGTACAGCGTGTGTTATATTCTGCGCCATCCGAACGCAGCGATGACTGAATGTGAGAAAAACATGGAAATAATGTTGGCTAGAGTAAATGGGAAGAATTGAGTCGCTTTACTTTGTACAGCCTGACCATATCACGTGGCTTGATCACTGTACACTCATTTTAATGACAGAAAATGTCAGACCACCTGTATTCTCCTATTTACAAACCAACCCTATAGTTATCTCATGGCCCCCTTCCCTACTGGGTGGCCTAGCTTGTTAGATAAAGAAACGTTATGCTCAAATCCAATGTGAACTAAACCTGTTGGCATAGAAAAATAGCATTTCTAAGGGCAGCCTGGCAGGTAAATTAATGCGCCACTTGCCCGGAGCATGAAGACCGACCACTGCACGGTTCATGAATATTATTGCCATATTAAAGGAAACGTTTCCCTTCCCTGGATCCCAAGGGAAGGGAAGCGTAGCAGGGGGCGGCAGAAAGTTAGGTGGACGGATGAGATTTAGCAGTTTGCAGGCACGGCATGGCCACAATTAGTACATGACCGGGGTTGTTGGAGAAGTGTGGGAGAGGCCTTTGCCCTGCAGTGGGCGTAACCAGGCTGATGATGATGATGATGAAAGGAAACGTGGGGTTTTTCGAAGTAATACTATTCTAATACGTTTTTATTTAAATCTCCTGACGTCAAATTCGCCTACCCACCGACGCAAGCATCGGACGGTGACCCACAGGGTTGTCTGAAGAGACCAATCAAACGCTGTCCTCATTTATAGCAGGTCACTTTGTTTGCGTTAAAAAGGAATAACATTGCCTACACTGAGCTCCTTGTTTTATATAATTGGCTTAGTAGAGGCGAAGAGCACGATCAAGGGGAGAGGAATTCGACGGGGCCGAGCCAGGGCACTGAAAATCGAAAACTGCATGAAGGTAGTGGTGCCAGCGTCAGCGATTAGCCCACTTTCCCTTATTTAGCTTGGGGTGGTTGGTCGAAAATCATGGCGGCATGCAACAGAAGGTTAAGAATGCTGCTAAAACGGATCCTCACCAAAGTACACTTGCCAGAGTGAGGTCGTAAACGGACCTAAAGTGCTCGAAAACATTACACGGCCACGTAAAAACTTTAATCCTACGCAGAAAACCCCATGCTCTCCGGCAGGTGCGAGTAGCAAGTGCCTGAGTGATTGCTGGAAGCCATTTTTATTCGATTCAGAACGGGGCAGCCCAGCGGCTATTCAAAAAAGAGCTTCAGTTTTGTTCGATATATTAATGCATCCTTAACGCATACAGGTAACTTTGACATGGTGAGTTTTCGCGGTTTTGTGACGTTGCGTGACAGGCAGGTGAAGTGGATGCAGCCCTAAAACTTTTGACCAATAGACCAACAGCCAAGGTCTAATGGTGAAAAGTCGTCGAATCAGAAATAACTTCTTTTGTTTGGTGCAATCATGCATAATAAGTGGGTACACGTCATATCAGATAGGGAGCTATCGCGGCTTTTGTGACGTGGCGTGACAGACGGGTGAAGAGGGGGTAGTCCAAAAAGATTTTGACCAATCGCGTAGGGCTGATCGCAGAATTGGAATAGAAAAGTTTGGAATAGCTTGACGTTATAGCGCTCCTGTGCCTAGAAGTAGCATTCATATGTGAAACTCATGAGGCGTGTGCTCAGGGAAAATCATAATCCCATGATTGTATGTGAGTTTCCTTTCAGATTCCGCATTGGGAGCGAGCTGGTATCAGCCTCCTCTCGCCATACTGGCACTCGCTTCGTCTCCAGGTGATTGGAGTTCTTACGTGCCACCTCTTTTTCAGCTCCTCGTACCGAACAGAAAGGAACGACCCCGTTAGCGAGAAAAGAGGGGAGAAACGGCGCGTCTTTTTTTTCTACGTGGGGGGGGGGGGGGACAAAGACCGGTTGGCCCTTAGGATGTACCGGTGTGTCCTTTGCAAAATGTCCTGCAATAACTGGCCGGCGTAACATGTCGGTGACAAAAACGTTCCTGAACTACTACGGCAAGACGAAAACGATCGTTGTCGCTTGAACACTCGGCGCAGTGCTGTTACCGAACAGTGGGGGTCTTTGGAGATTTGAATTCATATTGATGGCGCCATCGTGCCATGCTTACTATCAGTGCGATGCTTTGACCCTGACCAACCCCATTCTCCTAAAGTTCTTGCCGCCTCGCACATCAACATCGCACCTTTAACCGCCGATCTGGTCCCTGTGTCGTGTAGCTCTGTCGCGAACTCATCTGTTTTGTTTACGCCATCGGCCTCTTGTGTGAGCTGTCGGAACTATATGCTTCGCTTTGCTGTCATCCCTTTTTCAATGGGTATGGCGCCCTTTACGTGTGCAACGCGTCTGCTTGTCCATCATCCATATTTCACGATTAATGCCTAAAGAGCTCTGAATCGTTCCATTATGTTCTCCCGGCTACCATATTTGGTGATATGGCATCAGTCCCTACTTCTGCCGTCACATCTCCCACCACGACCAATGCCGCTGTCGACGTCTTCACTCATGCAGTTGATTCATAACTCACGTCTATCCATCAGGAGAAATTATGAAGCTCCTTCAGCGTACTCACGCTTCACATGACAATAAAGGGAAGCTGAAAGCTTTTCCAGTAAAAATGAGTGAAGAGCAGTGCGTCCTGGTTTTCGACCCTCTGAATTCTAATGTCGCTTCCAAATTGAACGAAAGAAGGCGCAAACATATTTTATTTCGACGAAAAGTGCAGCAGCAGACACGCCCAGCTCGCGCGCCTCCTTTCCGACTGTGATTGGCCGGGTGCCTCGTGACGTCAACAATGGTGTTCGTCCGGACAGACTGCTGCCGCTACACACGAAGCACGGTGCAAGGTAGATTGGTGCTGTTTTGCTGAGACGGTCATGGAAAATTTCGAGAGCTTGCGTTTCTCTAAGGAGTTCGGCGTCAAGTCCAAACTCCACGAGACCGATCTTGACGGGCGACGGCTTCGAGCGACAAAACGGGCCGTCGCTTGGACAGATCGCTCGGTGTTGTCGCTCGATTGCTCGTTTCTAGAAATCTAGAACTCGTCGCTCGTCGCCCGGAAGTGCCATGAGCGACTAGCCTATAGTGCGAAGCCGGAACTGCATGTACATAATTCAAATACTACTGTTTGTCGCATGGAACGAACAAACTATAGAATTTTACACGTGCAAGAATAAGAATCTAGTGCAAGACCTTCAGAAATATTTTATGCTCCTTTTTCAGTAAAATACATCAACTTAAATTGATAAAGCATGCGTCACGCTATAGTTTCGGCGCGTATATTGCTGCCCTCATATCGGAAAGTCGTTGCTCAAAGCCGTCGCTCGCATGGAGTTCGGTTTGTAGGCGACGAGTGAACGCGACAGCCATTGCCTCGCTTGTCGCGCTGTCGCGTGCAAGATCACTTGTAAGGGGTTTATACTTTACTCCCTACATGTACGAGCCGATTGCGAAGAGCCGGCCTCTCCAAGAAGCAAAAAATGCTGGTGCAAGCACTGCTTTCCACGCGAACGAAGGCGAAGTGTTAGCATCTCCTTCTGTTGGAAATGTTCTTTGGCGAGTATGTTTTTTCCTAAGCTGCATTCAGCGTTCCGGTGAGTACGTTTCCGGGTAAACAATTTTAGTGTTATGTTCCTGCAAGCCTCCTCGTAGAACGTAAGCGGTTATGCGGTCTTTGGCATTTGTGCTCTGCCCCAAAGCTGTCGGCAATCTACACAGACGGTTTAAACGCGGGAAACGTTTACCGGCTATTGTAGCACGTGTAGTATAGAACCTTCATTAGCGCGCCATCTGCACGCTACTCATAACCGGCGAATTCCGTCGGCTACGTTAGATGGTCGGTTTCTCTATGTGTGCGAGAGAAGGGGGAGCGCAGCGTCCTGGCGTGAGCAGGCTTTCCAGCCCTTCCAAACTTTACGCTTGCACTGCGTTACGGTAGCTGCATGCAGGCTGTTTCACAACCCACGTTCGAATAGAAAATTCGCGGTGCTTGGCGATGAAACCTGCTTCAAAGGTGGGAGATAAACATGCACTTTCCGTTCAGCATGCTAACATGAAGGAGAACCCAAAGCACGCATTATTGATGAACTCCGGTAGTAATCGTCCCGGAAGTGGTTAGAGCACAGCACTGTTGTTCTTGAGCGCTTGAAGTTGTTTCGCTTCACAGCAGCCTCCCACTTAGCTGAGAGCTTCTAGTCTTGCAGGAACTAGTGGAACATCGGAACATCGTCGCGGCCGCTTGCGTTCGTGCAAGCGTATGCAGCACAGAACGTCGGCATGATCGGCCTACAAGTTCAATTGATGTTGCGCACGTCAACTACTACTCCTATATACACACAAACAAAGGAATGTAGGGTCGAGCAAAGCAGGTTAGGATGGCACGCACGCAGAAATAAGCCCGGTCAGGCATGGTCGCGGAGACTGCGAAGGAGCGCAACACCAGTGCTGACGTCACTACGCCGCAGTTTCCGGTCTCCGCTCGCATCGTCAGCGTGAGCGGCAGCGCACGGCACTCGATGGGTGGACAGAGCTACAGCGCAATTTTAACTGACGATTGCGTCGCTCCTAAGTGAAACATCCCCCTCAAAAGTTTACTTGCATGGTTTATAAGGTTCCCGCATCCGTATATGAGCGTCATATTGAATTCGACAGACTCTTCAGCTTCCCTTTAATCAGCCGTCCTTGGGCCGAGCGTCAGCAGTCGCTGACCGTATCGACATCGGTCAAGAAACGCCATTGCGCCACCGTCCTTATCGTGTGTTTGCCGTTGAACTCCCAATCATTGAGAAGCAGGTTGCATCATACGAAGCGTTGCATCATACAGCCCTTGAACAGTGCTTGGGCATCTCCGGTTGTCCTCGATCATAGAAAAAACACGGCTGTATAAGGTTCTGTGCCGACTATCGCCGCCTTAACTGAATAACGCTCAAAGAATCTATCCTCTGGTGAACATCAACGATGCCTTGGACAGTCAACAGGGAGCGCAATCATTTATCTCGTGTATCTGCATTCCGAGTTCAAGCAAGTACCGATGGCAGAGGCCAATCGCCGAAAAACAGCATTTGGAACACCTGAAGGGGTATATGAATTCACCGTCATGCCGTTCAGCCTCTGCAAATCGCCTGTCACTTTCGAACGAATGCTGGACACCATTCTTCGAGGTTTTTTTCTATACTTACTTTGAGTTATATCTCAGTCGCCTCGAGGAAATAATTGCCTGCCTCTCCAATACACAACTTTGAAGAAATGCCACTACGGTGCTCACAAGCTTACTATTTTCGCTCATGTGGTTGCAAAAGACAGTGTCCTCACGGACCCTATGAAACTTGGTGCCGTATCTGCGTGCTTCACAGCTTTATCGGTTTATGCTCGTATTTCCGACGCTTCGTTCATAACATTGCTTCGCTCTTCGCCCCATTGGCCCAGCTTCTTAGCGGCAGCTCTGACCTACCGGATTGGTCCCAGGCGTGTGACCACGAATTCTAAGAACTGCACCGCCTTCTCGCTTCGTATTCAATACTGCCACACTTCGATCCCTCTGCTCCAAGTGAGATCCACACCGATGATATTAATGCCACGCTACGCGCTGTTCTTCAACACAAGAATAGCTTCGAAGAGTACGCCGTGGCGTATGCAGCAGAATCCTTACCGAAGCCGAGGCAAACTACTGCGTTACTGAAAAGGAATATCAGCCCATTCATTGGGCTATCTGAAAATTTCGCCATTACATGCATGGACGTCGATTTGACATTGTGACCGACCATTATGCCCTATCCTGGTTACCTTCACTGAAAAATAGAAATAGTTCGGCCGCTCGTTGGGCATTACCCCTACAATTATACGACATCTGCGTTGTTTATCGCTCAGGTCGAAATATTACAGAATCAGACGCTCTATCCTGGTCACCCCAGCCTTCTGATCCTGTCCCTTCGTCTATTTCCAACTGCGGTGCCTTCGCCTGCAACATTCCCGACATTTCATGAGAGCAGCGCAGGGACCCATGTACCTGTCTGCTTCTAGACTTCCTGTCTAGCCGGTCGCCTACTCCGACCTTTTCGAGGCTCCGTCCATTAGAGATTGCATATTAGATCAATCCAAGTTTGCCAAGAAGACCTGCATGACTCGTCCTAACACAATTTGTAACAACATTATCCATGATTATTTTTCTTAGTACTCAACAAAATAAATTGGTCAGCGTATTCGATATTCATTTTGACTATGTGTCGAAAGTAAACACGCCTCTCTTGAAAGCTAGTACTGAAAGCAGTGTTTTATCTTTCGAGCGGAAGTGGAGGAATACACCATAAGGATATATATATATATATATATATATATATATATATATATATATATATATATATATATATATATATATATATATATATATATATATATATATATATGTATGTATGTATATATATATCCAAGTGGCCCGTAGAATCGTCCGTGGTGGGTGGCGTCATCATCCATGGCCGCCGTATGGCTGATGTGAAAGATTGGCCCTGTTTACTAGGCGACGCTGGTTCGCAAGGCTCGGGATTGTTAGCTGGGCCTCTCACTGCTGAATGGTTGATTTTATGAAGGGTGATATCGATGGTTTGAGCCCACATTTCCATACCATGCGGCAGAGAGTAATGGGCTCAAAGCAGAAGGTGTGTTTCTAATTGTAGGCTGCGGTATACAAACCATTCACTTCCCCATATGGTTTACCCTGCTGTAACCCCGCAACTACAACTCCAGCGGCCGCGAGTGGTTGCTTGCTTTTTCTGGCACCTCGACTCTCACACCTGCGCCAGTTTCCAAGATGACCCACAATGCGCGCACGCTGGTGTAATAAAGGCAAAATCCCGCCTCCAGCTTTGGCACTACTGGCATTGTAAGTACGGCTTCATTCGCTTGTACGTCCAGTCGCGCCCCACGTAGCCAGCGGCGCAAGATGCTAGCTCCGCATTCCACCAGCCCCTTGCAACCTTTACGATGTCTCACCCAAGCGTTCAACCGCGTCGGTATTGACCCATACGGTGTGGTAAGCAGCACCGCCACCAAACGCAATGGGGTTATTTGCCTAGCAGCACTTGATGTAGCTTTGCAGCTGTAGAAATAAAGAAGCTTCGGTCAAAGCTATGGTGAAGCGGGTGAGCAAGCGCTGCTTGTCTTCTACCCTTACCTACATGGTGGCCAGTGCCTTCGGTGCAATTTATTGCTTGGATCTGCAAATGAGTAACTGTATATAAGTAAATCCCTGAAGCAGGCGAGACAAAGTTCAGACCCTCGCTCGCATGCTAGTCCCTTATGAAGTCAAGGCCGCCTTCCATAAGGAAGACATGTCGAAGAATAACGCAAGTTTTGGAAACACACCTTGGCTTTTTGTCATAATTGCACTTTTCTTCTCCTCATAAAAGCGGCCCTTGCTGCGTTAAGTGGATGGTGGAACCTAGATATGAGCTTTCTCTAGGTGCTTCTCAAGTTCTCGGTCGTGTCTGTTTTCACGCAAGTAGAGATGGCATATTAAACCAATCCAAGCTTACCAAGAAGACCTGTATGACTCGTCCTAACACAATTTGTAACAACGTTATCCATGATTACTTTTCCTAGTACTCAACAAAACAAATTGGTCAGCGTATTCAATATTCATTTTGACCAAGTTTCGAAAGTAAACGCGCCTCTCTTGAAAGCGAGTACTGAAGGCAGTGCTTTACCGTTTGAGCGGAAGTGGAGGAAAACACCATATTTATATATATATATATATATATATATATATCGAAGTGGCTCGTAGAATCGTCCGTGGCGGGTGGCGTCCCTATTCATGGACGTCGTATGGCTGATCTGAAAGATGTTCACTAGGCGACGCTGGTTCGGAAGGCTTGGGATTGGTAGCTGGGCCTCTCACTGCGCAATGGTTGGTCCTGTGAAGGGTGATATCGATGGTTTGAGCCAACATTCCCATACCATGGGGCAGAGAGTAATGGGCTCAAAGCAAAAGATGTGTTTGTAAATGTAGGCTGCGGTATACAAGGTGTGAAGCTGAAGGCCGTACGGAAATGTGTTGATGTGTAGTTTCCACAACATCAGCGCCTTTTTATTAGAAAGGTTGAGGCACGAATTTCATTTTTTTTCAGTTGTGTGAATGTTGTGGTGCAGACGTCCTTCCAACATTGTAAATCGGCTAGGTGAGCACCGCGTCCTGCCGGCGACAAAATTTACCTTTCCGATCAGTCGAAAGGAGCGCTTGAAAGATGTGTTCAGAGATTTATTTCACATCTACTGACTGCGCGTATACAGTCCGCACTTTTACGCCACAGATATTAAAGTACACATGTTCTTGGTATCCACAGAAAATGCACAATGGTAAGCACGTGACAGGTCTGACGCTTTCTCTCGGGGACATGGGCGTCACGCTGCACAAATGAATTAGAACCGTTGCTAAGAAAAAGGAGACAATTCCAAACCAGCATCCACTTTCGAGTTGGCATTGAAATTGTAGTAAAACTTGACCCTTTAGAAACATCGACTGAAATTTCTAACGCAGTAATAATACAACTGTAGGTCTCTGAGAAATTTGATAGTTTCAATGGGAAGCCCATTGAAATGATGGCATCGTGATCACAGTAGTCCGACTCCACGAATTTCAATGTAATTAGAATTCATAATAGTGTTTTAGTGATATATTTTAGATCGACGACTCTATTTTTTTCACGCAGGCCCGAGCGCAGGCATTGCGTGAAAGGGCGCTAGGAGTCTCGCATACCTCAAGTCCTGTACTGCTGTTGCTGCCGAGTTGATGGCGACGTCACCACCAAATGCTTGACACTTCATGCTACTTTATCTTGAAGTTGTGCAATGAAGAGGCAAATCGGCTATAAAGTGGCCGGTACTGTATCTTGTGGGCTCGTTAACCATTTCCAGAGTGAAATTCCTGGGTAACTCCATGGCTATGTCGTTGCGTTGCTGAGCATAAGATCGTGAGTCCAAGTCTGGCCGAAGCAGTCGCATTTTGTGGGGACAGAATACCAAATCCCCATGATTTTTAAAGTGCATTGTGCGCATGTTAAATAATCTTAGGTGGCCAAAATTACTCTACACTCTTCCGCTATGGCATGCCTCATACTCAGATCATATTGAGTGCATGCAAATTCTGGTATGAAATTGACGTGTACCACTCTTTCCTTTCCTGGCTTTTTTTCGGGGGAGGTGGCAGTAGTTGCTTTCGCCTTCATTATGACCCTTCTTTTTTTGTAACATGAAAGGTTTGACCTTGTTGTGTTTGTTAATTTTCCCCTTGCCTTACCCTTAGTGCTTTTGGTTATTTTTTAGCCAACACCATTTTCAAGTGTTATTATCTTCTTTGATCACCATCTCATCATCTCTTATATTTAGGTCACTCTAAACAGCCGCGCAAGCATATGAACAAGAGCATCCTAAAATTTGCGGGCAGGTTCCAAAAGAGAAGTGTTAACTCCATGGTGGTTGACAGACAAAGGCTAAATGGCCTAGGAAGATGATTTATGGCATTCGTGTATTCGCTTCGAGTCAGAGCAGCTCTGCCAGATGATTTACTTATTGAGCCTTTGCTTCGGAGCCTAAAAACAGCATAAGTTATTCACAAGGTGAACAAATACAATTGTCATACAACTCTGTTTTCCGTTAGCCATTAGCCATTCCCAGCAAGGTGGCCGCAGAAGCCGTTGTTAAAGTGTTAAAGGAACAGTGAAAAAAAGTGAAAAAGCGGCCTGTCAGTAGCAAGTACTACATCGATGATGGCAACTTCGTCACTGTGCGTGTTGCTTGTTTAGACGGTTTCGCTGCCTAACCCTAGCGCGATTCTACCCAACTCAACCCTTTGAGCTTTCTAGCGTTACCGCAGCGTTTTCTCGTTACGAGTAAATTCCAGGTTTTTCAAAACCACTAAACTAAGTTTCACGTCGCGACTACAGAAGAGAAAGATAATAAATTTTAATGATTTAGGCCCGCTTTTCTTTTCCCGCGGAGAGGGATATTCATAGTGCAGAATACCACACACTTGCGCTGCCAGCTTGGCCCTTTCCACCAAGCGTTGCTGCTTCTCAAACAATTGTTATTCGGCCCTCGTCATGGCGTCGTCATCATCGCGCCACCATCGTCATACAGTCCTCATGCATTCCTTGTCACACCGCGTCAGCCTTGCCATTGTGGTCCTTCATTTGTCTTCCCTACAGTTTCAGGATCTTACTCTTGTGATGCGGTCATCGTCACAGCTTCTACTCAGACCAAGTAGTCCAAGTTCTCTAACAGCTTGGTCCACTAGATATGTGTCGGGGCGTGATGCAGTCATGGTAACTGAATGGTCATCATTTCAGATTTCTCATTCGGCTGCCCTCATGTTGTCCTCAGCATGCCACTTTCCTCACACTGTCGTCGACATGCCGTCGTCATTATGACGTTATCTTATAATTTTATTCCATTCATTAGCGTCATCCCATTGTCATCATCTCGTCGTCATCACACCACGTTCGCCAGTCCGTCGACTTGAATTTTTCTTTGGCATTCGTCGTCGTCCTTTATTCGTAATTATGCCCTCTTCGTGTTGTGGTCATGGTCAGACAGTCCCTATCATGGCTCCATTGTCGGCCCATCATCGTAATGCCGTGATGTATCATGCCATTATCGTCACTGCCTCTTTGTCATGTGACTATTCTCATGCCGTCGTCGTCACGCCATCATCCCCATAGAGGTTTCCTGATGCAGCTATCACCACGGCTTTTCATCACACACTCATCATCATGCCATTGCCGCCACACCATCGTCATCGTCGCCATACAGTCGTCGTTACGCATTTGTTGTTATATGCGGTGCCATCATGGTTTTTCCATTGTCATAACTGTAAATTTAACATTTGAAACTTGACCCTTAAGAACATCATGCCCAAGGCAACGGCCACCCGCTGTGGTTCAGCGCCAAAGAGAGGATGACCACCTATAACGATTTCACCAAGACCTCTCGGCTGGCCCACACACTTCTCCCGCCGCCCGGGAAAGGGCTGAGCAGCTCGCAGCTCATGCTCTTCAGGAAACTACAAACTAGAACGCTTCCTAGGCCGGCGCTATTGTCGTTATGACACCATCGTCACGCTTTCATTTCACCATCGCCATCGCATCAGTAAAATTATCTCATTGTAGCCATGCCATAGTAGTCATATCACTTTCGCCGATCTATCGGCATCCGTCCTTGTTTGTCATTCTCTCCGTATTATGATGTCGTCATTCAGTCATGGTAATGCCACGTCTTTATTTGGTCGTCATAAAATCGACGCTATGATACATCTTTTGCCATGCCGTCGTCCTCATGCTATCTTATTCATGCCATCATTGTCAGTGCAGTTTTGTCATCCGACTCTCGCCATGCTATCGTCGGCACGCCAGTGTCATGTACTGGTTTAAGAATACAGTCGTCACGCCGTTGCCATCATACACTGATATTAATGCAAATGTCCTTATCCCGTTGTCATGTCATCTTTGTCATTGCATGGTCGTCATACAATTCTCAGAACGTCGTTGCGGTCATTCTGTCATTATTATCCTAACCTCGATATCCAACTCTCGGCATGCAGTTGTTGTAGCGTAATCGTGCAATCGTCAATCTATCGTTTCACCAGCTTGATCACTTCCGCAGCGTCTTCCTATTATCATCATGCCGTCGGCGTCATTACACTTTCATCACCCCATCGATGTCTTTCATTGTTCTCATTCTATCATAATCATGTAGCCGTTTTCATGCCTTCGTCATCATTGCCTCGTCATCACATGTACGATGTCTTGCATACTTTCTGACTCCGTCGTTTCCATGCCGTCTTGGACGGGTCATCGTCGTCATAGCTGCTTATTTATGCGGAAGCCCTCATACTGTCGTCTTCATATCATCGGCCTCATTTTGCCACCATAATGTTGTCGTCGTTATGTAATGACTAAAATGTAAAAAAATCGCCATCTCATTGCCGTCATGCCATCGTCGATAAGTACACGCCTTTTGATTTGATGAATTTCATTCCTTTGTCATTTAATCTTCTATGCATCAGCGTCACAATGTCGTTATCATATTCCCACGCTAATGGAGGACCTTCGCCAAAGAGTGCCACAGCAAAGCGGTACGATATGGGAGTTTGTTTCATATGGGAAAGGCGATGACATTTTCCAAATCACCACCACACGCGTTAAAGCGGGACTTCAGAAAAATCGCCTTTTGCTACATTACTCGACTGTTTAGCGTACATTGCACATTGCTCGATCGCATTAGCGTCGACAGTCACCCTAATATACCTTTATACCGTAATTGTTTCGTCTCTAACAATTGCCCCGGTCAGCCGGTGGGCAGGAACATGGTAGGTTGGCCTGGAAAACATGATCTCAGCAAGAATTTCATAGATTACCAGCGAGATTTTCATACCCCTGCGCCCAGATGATATGGATGTCCGGCAACCTTTGTGCTATTTTCAGTAGTGCATTTTCTGCTCAGCTCATAATGTCTGCATGGGTATTTAGAGCCTGTAAACACGATTACTTCTACTTTGCCGGTAGCTGTTAGTGTGTTTGCCACCTTTTGGCCGCGTCCATTTCTCTGTCGAACAGCGATACCGATATCACCTCGCTGTCATTTTCGCGTACTGATCTGGCGACGCGTGTGCTTCTGTCTGCATAGCTTGTCTCGTCCATGTAGCCGATCAGATAGTCCTTTTCGCGATCTATCTTACGTCTTTTGTTTCTTATAATAACTTCCCGATACGTATGTCGGTAGATGTTCGCCCCCGTGATGTTTTGTCGTAATTTGAGCGACATGCTTCGCATGCACTTGGCTTCTTCGTATACTTTGTATCCCAGTCGTCGGATCATCGCTCATCCAGAGGTTGTGAGCTGGAGCCGGTACCACCCTCTTCATTTGGTTATCGATTTTCAGTGAACTGGCTCGGCCCCACCGAATCCCTCTCCACTTGAGCGTGCTGCTCTCCTCTTGCCAGCCAATTAGATAAGCCAAGCCGCTCAGTGTAGGCAATGTTATACGTTTTTAAAGCAAACAAAAGTGGCCTCCTCTAAACGAGCAGAGTGTTTTATTGGTCTATTCCGACAGCACTGCGTGTCACCGCCCGATGATTGCATGTGTGGTTACGCAAATTTGACGTCAGGAGATTGGAGTAAAAACATATTGCGATAGTTTTACGTTATAGGCCCATGGTTGACTGTTTGCTGAAGCTCCTGGCGCATGGTGGTACTGGCGCTGTCTTTCTCGATTGTGATACCCAGTACCTGATATACGCGTATGTCTACGTTGGCTATGGTTTTCTCACCCAACGCGATTACTGAACCTGGCGTTTCTTGCGAAGAGCATCCCCCTGTTCTCTTGCGCACGAGGAGTTCCAAATTCTATGTGGCACAGCATAGGCTGCAGACAGTCAGGTGCTTCGCTAAGTTGATGTCATATTGCAGCGCGTCCTGCTGCAGTTGTGCCGCTGCTGCCACAAAAATAAAAGCTCCTAACTAACTTTTTTAAGGTTTCTCTTTTCCTAGCAAAAGTGGCCTCCTCTAAACGAGCAGAGTGTTTTATTGGTCTATTGCGACAACACTGCGTGTCACCGCCCGATGATTGCATGTGCGGTTACGCAAATTTGACGTCAGGAGATTGGAGTTGCAGTTGTGCCGCTGCTGCCACAAAAATAAAAGCTCTTAACTAACTTTTTTAAAGTTTCTCTTTTCCTAGCAAGACTACCGCCGACTTCAAAGCGTGCATTTAGTGGCCGAGTAAAACGTGTAAAAGCGTTCAGACATGAACGCTCGTTTGCGAACGTCCGACATACTTTTGTTCATCCCATTGCGTGAGCTCTAGAGATCAAATACGAGTCAAAAGATTCAAATTGTTTTAGTCCATTACGAGAGTCTCCAACATATATAGTGATAGCAGTTATTATAGATGCTCCAACTGAACATTCACCCTCAGCCTTTCCGTCGCCATTGGCATTGGCTTTTACGTGAATTTCTGCATATATTTAGGTTCGTGTATACTATGTACCTTGCCATATTAAATACCATGCTTTATATGCGTGCTGTATCCCTAGACTATTCCATTCAGCACAATTGGTCATATCAGGTTATACATTTTTGAATAAAGTAGCCTACAGAATCGATAAAAAGACATCCCTTAAATGATTGTCACAAAACAACACTAGCTACGCATGGATTATATTTAAAATATTCTTAGACTAGGAAATATTAAAAGTGCGAAACAATATCAGAGCTGAAACCTGAAGGTCATCTAAGTTCACTTGCGCGGCTCATGATGTGCAGCCTGTGCGATGTCACTACAGTAACAGCGTGGCAAAGCTTTAAAAAGTGCCATAAATTTTGGCGCACCGGCGTATACAGCAAAGCCACAGTTGTATGAACGCCAGTTTAACGAATATTTCAGAACAACGAACTTTTATATCACCCTGGCATTTTTCCTATGCATTCTATGCAAAAATCCTTCAGTTAGAGCAATTTATGAGCTGCGAATATTTCAGCAGAAAGAAATTGATCAGTGGATCCGGTTTCACTTGTGAAATGAGTTCACCAAAGTTTTGCGCTCTGTAGCGCTTGCGCAGCCGACGCCCGCCGACCCCAAATCGCTCCTCCAGCGGTGGCTATATGCAGTGTGACAGTAAGCTCGTTACCCGTGCTGAACTATCAGATCTGGAAATTGTTGCCACTGTTCGTCCAGAAGAAGAGTGTCACGAGGAAGATGCAATGTCAGAGGCAGCTTCAAGTCCTGTAATTCTAGCCGAGGCTGTAGGACGTTTTTGAAAGTTACGTGAATTCGTGCCTCAACAACCAGCTCTGCCAAAGGGAATGCACAAGAACATAGATAAACATGGACAGCTTTGCTGCTTGCGCTTTAAGAGCATCAGTGCAAATGAAAATTATATTTTTTTCTCAAGATGAGATAGGCGGCAACCTAACTGTTGCGCACTTCATATATAATAATGTACATGACTACATAAATTGCATTTCACACTTTTGACTCGATGTCTCCTGTGCCCTATGCTGTTCCATGTTCTAGTGAATAATCAGTGTACTGAATTTTCAGTTATGCGAACTATTTCTTTGGGAAGAAATTCATCCAAGTGAGGGTTCGTTGTATCGCGTTTGCGCTAGTTAGACCCGCATATAATTAGAACAACCTCAGAGAAGTTCTGCAGCCACGCTAAACCTTGCTACCGCAATCAGGGCTTCATAATTTAGGTGAAACTGCGAAAATTTTTTGAAGAATCTTGAGCATTGGAATAATTTCCGCTTCTAGGTTACAGATTGCACGGTAAGAAATAAGGACATAAGGCAGAAATAATAATTACGCCACAATCACCTTTGGTTCTTGTAGTGCACATCCTATTCATATTGAAAAAAAAATCTTTGAACGAGATATTACAGTTAATGCATAGCTGTTTATTCAGCTTTGTATCACGTGTAAGGTTCATTATTTCGACATGTTCACGCATTTGTTATTTTCAATTATTGTTTCAATAGTTTCAAATCGCGGCTTGTCCCGATCGAAGGGCTGCGTGGGCTGCCTGATGCAATACCGACCCGAACGGGGCGCATAAGGGTGTTCGTTTGCGTCGATAAACTATGACGCAGCTTTCGTTTTAGCGTAACAATGAAATGTCGGGAAGATCAACTCGAAACTAATTCTCCGGTTAGAACAAGGCAAACGATCAATTTATTCTGCTTCTCATTAACACTTCTGTACAGGATTTTTTTTTGATAGCAAAATGTATTGCTCGTAATATATAGTGTGACAAAGGTCTCCCAAGAATTACACAAGAAAAAGTTGTCAATTTTTTGTAACGTTACCCATATGGCGCCGAATAATGACACCGCAGTTCAAATAATCTGAACCAACACGTAAAGTATTGTTTAAAAAATTTACAGCTTTCCTGTAGTTCGCGTTGCAGGCACTGAGAATGAGGGTTCGCATTTTTATAAAACCTTATCTTGGCTCCATAAGTTCTCACACAAGAAAATTTATATCGAACAAGTAAAGAAAGCTCATAGCCTGCGCCGAGAAATGCTATTCTCAGTCAATATGACCTATGTGCTAGATATCCACGATTCGGGTTCTCGAAGCTAAGTCAAGCTTTTTTATCAATAGACGGGTTTCTTGCTCTTATCCGTGAATAATGTACTATATGCACCTGCATACACTAAGGAGTTGTATTAAAATTACAGCTAAATAACTGTCTCAGACGAGGAAAAATACCAAATTAAAACATAAATGCGCCTGATGCGTGCAGAAAATGCCTCTGAATACATATGCCAGAAAACAAGTCACAATTCCTAATCTCGCTTTTGCAACCACAGAGCCCAGTTGTCGTCGTATGCGCACAAAGAAAAATGATCTATCACACGACGGTTAAAACACGTTGCTCACATTTTTCTCTTTTGAACAGCAATTCAACGTATTTGAATTACCTTATAAAGTTGTCAAGCTGCACGCCCATTTTTTGTCGCTGACAACGGCACAAAGCAGAACGAAGAGAGCCACGACTACTATGAATTTGCTAATTTTGAATATTCTCAGAAGAATGCTTGTAGTGCCTTTTACCCGAAGCGTCAGCTAATTTCCTCAAGAGAACGCAAGCTTCACGTGCAAACCTAACTTGGAATATATATATATATATATATATATATATATATATATATATATATATATATATATATATATATATATATATATATATATATATATATATATATATATATATATATATATATATATATATATATATATATATATGCCGTGTCATGAGCAACGTGTGACGTTACTGGTTATGTCGTCCATTGAAACAACCTGGGCTGGAACGGCTAGGTCACTTTACAGCCGCACACAGCTTCAACAGTTTGTTTTTATCGCATGTGTTTACCTGGGCAGTGATTTGTTTTTGTCATTGTTCATGTATTAATGTTCGTTCTCATATTTCAATTCGATGCACTGTAAGAGAAAGTAGGTTGCTCTTATATTACTCATGGTCTATACTGTCTGATATTGTTACTGATGTGATGGTTCTTTTTTTTTGTATAATTTTTGCTAAGGAGCGGTTCCTCTGACCACAGGCTTGCAGCACACACAAGAGCGGCTGCCTGTTTTGCGCCCTTTTTTATTCTCTTTCCCCGCCTGATTTATGACACTGGCACAACAGCGCCAGGCCACAGCTCCATGCCAAGACCCTAAAGCACACTTCGGGCGCCCCGTCTCACACCACCTCCTCCATTGATCGGCACCCGAAAGCATAAGCTGTGCCCTGACCTCTCTACTCTTCCCTCTTAACCAGCTCGGTCGCCATTCTGTTCGGGAGCACTCCGCGGCCTTCTGCTCAAGTTTCTACAGACCAAGCGCGAAAAAAAAATGACCTCGGCTAATGATGTCGTTGCCAGCCGAGCTGCACGATGCCGATGAGCCATCATGCAGTATTACCCCTGCTACTTGCCTCAATCTCCACCACGTGCGGCAAAGAGGCCTACTTTGCTATATTAGGGAGCGCCAGAAATTCCACTAGCTCTTGGACTAGAAGACACGCAGAATCTCCAGCTTCTGTGTACCGTAGCCAAACATTATGGCCTTCAAGATATAACAACTAAGACCTATGGCCCTGTAATGCGAAAAAGCATGTGCCGCGATTATTTCTAGTGTGAACACATCCACCTGTCCGAGTTAGATGCGGAAATTTCGACCACCGCAGCTCATCACTTGCGCTGCGAACCTATAACTCGACCGTGCCTACATGAGTACGATACAGGACAAACTATGCATTGCTTTGGTAGGTATCTCATAGCTGCTTTGCTGAAAATGAGCAGCAGATAACCGAAAAATAGAGCATTATTCCATTTCGTCACAGATTTTAAGGAAATGGATCTTGAAACTGATGCAAATACAGGTTTTTTTCTCAGAGGTTTATGCTTCCTAATTGCTCCGCTTTATTACCGCAGAGAGGACAAGTGCTCCAAAGTGATTACTTTAACTCTTTTGTTTTGACATTAATTATTAACATACATCACCTTTAACTTTGTCACGTACGTATAGTGTCTGCTTCATACAGGTATTCAGCTGCTGTCATCTTTCATTCAAGCATAGAAAACACTGTATATTACACGCAAAACGAGCCTTATTGAAAGCAACAATAGATCCGTCCGTATTTATGTTGTCAGTAAATTTTGTTAGCAACGTTTAAAGCATAGCGACGTTATTTCAATCATTAAACCCTATGGAAGTGGTACCTCTCCAACCCGGTCTTAAGGTTTAGGCCTCTTAGTGCTCGGGTTTCATTCGTGCCTATCATGCCAAAGATAAAAACGGCTTCAAAATGTTTTAATACAATTACCACACAGTGAGAACTTCACCCAGTTTACGGTACGTTTGTCAGTATGCAACTTCTTTCACGTCCAGTTGGGTGGCTTCCATCTAGTGGGCACTTGCCACCTCTTCCATGACAAAAAATGTTACTTAAAACATTTCTTTGATTCGGAGATTGTTTTCTGGATATTTATTGCGATTGTCATTATTAGGATACTTCCTGCCCTTTCCAGTATTTACACCCGAGCTTTAATTTATCGCCACCTCGTTTCCCGAGGTAGTCCATGGTGCAATGAGTAGAGCATTGTGCAGCTGTGCTAAGAGAAACGGGTTGAAAACTCGGTTCACTCGGTATGAGGTTCTAAACGTTTGCGGAACTTCAATGGAACTATTTCACGAAAACTTAGATGCTAGGTATGTGTCATTGGTTAGATGCTTGTCTTGATTGACAAATAAAAAAAGTATCCGGTCTTATTTCCCCCCTGCTTATCGGCGACCGAACCATTTCATAATAATTCGGACGAAACTGTAATTTCAATTCAGGCAAACATAACGCCCGGCCTTCCCTGCAACTCCGCTAGAAGGCATAGTGTGTTAAGATGGACGTGCGAGAGAGGGGCCAGGCGGCAGTGTATGTCCCATACGTGATGCGTTTCAGCCGTAAGAACAGCGTCTATCAATACGTTGCCTCACTAGTAATCGCTTTACTTCGACACTCATGTTTCCACGGTTCCAAGCGAAATATTTTCTAATTAGTTCCTATTTGTATATCATATGTACACTACAATTTGTTGGCCATTAACAAACGCGTACATTTGCTCTTCTGTTTACGCAGCCTTCCAGTAGTCCGCGAACTCATAAATTCTAGCTCTACTGTAGCTAGGCTACACTAGAGTTGCATGTTATGGTATTAATACGCAGTCACTCATAAAAAAAACGACTCTAGGAACGCCGCGAGTTCTGGGCGAGCTGAATATCTCCGAAAAGCAAAATTCATTTGTCTTAATTGATGGAAGGTTTCTATATGCTGGATAGGGAATCTCTGTGTGGTAAGCATCGTCGCGATAAGCCTGTACAATGCGCTGAAAATGTTGTCTACGCAATTTCTTCGGATTAAGGTGCGTCATACATGCCAAACGTGAAGATGCCTAAATGACAGATTGAAAGTCCATATGTACAACACAACGAAAATATTATCAGGGCATCTAGATATTCATTGTAGGGACTTCGGCTGCGCGCCAATATTGCAAATAAACTAGAATGATGCCCAAAACAACAGATAGGCTATCCAGAGTGTTCATTGAAGCCCTAGAGGAAAAAAAACTGAGTGAGTCCTGGGTCAACAAGCCGCCCGGCATGCTTTTGGAGAAACACATCAGATTCTTTAGAGGAACCATTTTTCACGCATAGAATGTGATGCTCTTTCTCGTCCGTTATACTTTCCTATCTCCTTTTAATTCATGTTCAGCCAGTACTTATTCTGTGTATTCAGTGAATAAACCTTCAGTTGTTAGTGCGCTCTGTGCATGTGCCGTTCTTCGTCTGGTGCCTTGTGTGCTGTTGCTCTGTTTTACTATGTTAGAAGGAGTAGTTTTGCTTCGATCCGTCACTACCGATGTTATGCCTTAGCAAAGTTCCATCTTTGCTACTGGTAACCTTAGCATGCTCTCCGAATGCTAGCACATGCGCGAGTGCGAATAGGTTAAAAGTTTTCACGATTGTTTGGTTGTGTGAGAGCCGTCTTCCATGTGCTACCTGTAGGTTTGCATATATATGTTGTGATTCTTTAAGCTGCACCAAATGTTCAAAAATTGCCTCTGGTTGATATCAGAATTCTTACCCTTGAGAAAAACTACTATATGACTTGGCCATTACTTCGACAAGAATAATATGATTAGTTGAGTAAATATCATTATTACAGCAATTGCGTACCTAATTGTTTTTATGACACGTATTTCAATCTTCCAATCGTATGTAGCAAGTTTGGAAGACATATCAACTTCGAACAAATTCTCGCGATTATACAGCTTTCGATATGGGAGCCGTCATATTTGCGTTAATAATAGGCTGCTGATCCTCTTAATTTTTCAAGAAAACGCTGTTTGGTGCATTGAGGCATAACAGTAACTAAAACGACAACGCATTCTGTCGGACACGTCGAAAATTATATCTCGAAAAAGGCGTAGTCCTTAACATTCTTTCCAGATGGGTATATGGCTGGCGAACTGACCCGCTATTACTTGCAGATTGAAATATGTGCCTCAAAGTAATAACATTGAAAATAAATACATAGTTGCGCTAATTATTGAAATGACAATTTTGATTTCTCATGGAAGTAGCAGCCTTATTATTGTGTAATTTAGTTCAGATGTTCGAACAGCGCCATCGGCCGGCGGCAACTTTTGAAGATAGGAGTTCATAGGAGATAGGAGTGCATAGCACGGAACATAGGAGTTCCGTGCCACCATATAGTCATAAGAAGAAACGCACGTTAAAAAAAACTGCTTTATTTTCTAAGTTTAAGCCGGAGAAGGACCTTCACCAAGAGTCATTTTACAAACGTAACGACGGCATTTTTACACACTCCGGCTGGAGTCTGCGCGCAGCAAATCGCAACCGCTAACAAAAGGTGGTGAAATTTTCCACAAATATTATTCCCACAGTGCATAAAAGAGTTGTCGTTACGATTGTAAAGCCATTCCTGATGCAGGCCGGGACCCAGCTGGATGTTTTCCCCCGGCACACTCCACCCCTCCAAACGCGCGCACACACACACACACACACACACACACACACACACACACACACACACACACACACAAACACACACATATAAAAATATATATATATATATATATATATATATATATATATATAGATATATATATATATATATATATATATTCTTCAATAGAAAGCAACAAAATCCTCCGAAGTCCGCAATCCGTATTACATAGACCGTAATCCGTAGTCCTCCATACAGCAAGCAACAAAATCCCAATAAACACAGACGACAGGCAGAGAGACACGACCTCTCTGATGCTATTCACAGCTTATTTACACGAGGTATTCAGAGACCTGAATTGGGAAGAATGAGGGATGCGAGTTAACGGAGAATACCTTAGTAACTTGCGATTCGCTGATGATCAGGCACGTACTCAGGGGGGGGGGGGGGGGCTCCCTCCCCACCCACGCCACCACTCCTCACACATTCCTAAAGCGCCGCCGGAATAATGTTGAGACTTGGCAGCTGTTCATCGGTCAGCCTTATGCTGCCTTTTTCACTCCTTTTAGATGGCGGTAGTTATCGGCATCTCTTGTAATGTGACAGACAGTTTTCTCATAGATTCCGCACCCGCGCGATTAACTCGAGATGCGCTCAGTTGTCACCATCTATTCAACCGTCACGCGCATAGCTGTTGCTTTTGTTAGTTCAACCTTCTTTGTTTAGGCTGATCCTGGGACCAGGAGAGGGATGCGGCTGTTACTAAGCTGGTCTGTACTCTCATGGAACGAGTTGCGGCCGGAGAAAAGACCAATTGCGTTTAACCTTTCCCTTTGCTTCATTATTTCCTTGAGTTACGGCTTGCCGCGACGCTGGCAGATGCCCGTAACCATATAAACTCGATATGGGTTAGATAAGGTGGGAAATAAAATGATGTGAAAGAGCGTCCATCATAAAATCCTCCAATAACCCTTAAACCCATAAGCAAGATGACTGTCACCAGTTACCTCGTCTGTTTTTACTTAATTGTATACCATTTTTCGTGCAAAATTGGAAACCGGAAACAAAAATCGCAAGGAGTTGAGAAATTAAGCGATCTACTAAGGGAGAGAGCCAACGCAACAACCAAACTGCAAGCAAAAGCGAATAATAAAAATGTTAACCATTGTTTATGAGAATATTATTGGATCAACATCTTTTTATTTAAAAAGGAAGTAGAGAAAGCGCCGCCGGAAGTGGACAATAATTACTTGCTTTGAATGACGGTTCTACAGTTATCGGTCGAACCGCCTCACGTAGCCACTTCTCTGCTGTGCCTATGTGGGTGTTTTTCTAACCTTTCTCGGTGAACGCAGTACGTCTATAATCGCAGAGTCCTGCGCTCTACGCGATTGTATGGGACTGGCGGACGCACAGCGTTACGCAATTCGCGGAACTGTCAAAACTGATCCACAAGGCGAAAATAACTGATATTCGAAACTATAACATGCGAAAGACTGAACAAGCCGTAAAAAAACGAACGCAGCCTGAAATCAGTAAAAAAGAAACCTGGCATAGGGCAAACCATGATGTATGCACTAAAAGATAAGAGGGATAATATCATAAGCAATCTCTAAGATACAGTAAAAGCAGGGGAAAAATTCTAAGCTGACCTGTATACAGTACCCAGAGGAGTCACGATACCTCACTTAGAAACAGTAATGAACAGGATACAGAAACTCTCCTATAACTAGCGATGAGGTCAGAAGGGCGCTGCAAAACATGAAACGATGAAGAGCGGGAGGAGAAGGTGGAATAACAGTCGATTTAATCAAAGATGGAGGAGACATAATGCTTGGAAAACTGGCGGCTCTTTATACGAAGTGTATATCGACTGCAAGGGTCCCAGAAACTGGAAGAATGCAGACATTATACTAATCCACAAAAAAGGAGACGTTAAAGAATTGAAAAATAATAGGACAATTAGCTTGTTCCCAGTATTATATAAGATACTTACCAAAATAATCTCCAATAGAATAAGGGCAACACTGGATTTTGTCATTCAAGGGAACAGGCTCGCTTCAGGAAGAGATACCTTACAATGGATCACATCCATGTCATCAATCAGGTTGTCGCGAAATCTGCAGAGTACAATAAGCCTCTCTATGTGGCTTATATAGATTACGAAAATGCATTTGATTCAGTAGAGATACCAGCAGTCTAGAGGCACTACGCAATCAAGGACTACAGAACGCTTACGTAAAAAGCTTGAAAAATATTGCTACATGCATGTGGTATTTGTTTGTTTGAACGAGGTGCGTGGGCGCCATCACTCCAGAAAAGAGGAGGAAGAACGAACTGGGCTCGCGCTGTGAATCTAACCGGTCAGCGCTGCAACCGTTGTTTTAAATATAATCTGTAAATAGTTTCTCGTCTTACTGGCTCGTCCTTCGCGTAAGAATATATACAGAGGTTCTGCAGCTACCTTAATTCTACACAAGAAAAGCAGGGAGATACCTCTAGGGAAATGGGTCAGACAGGGAGACACAATTGCTCCAAAGCTATTCACTGCGGGCTTAGAAGAATTCAAGCTATTAAACTGGGAAGGCTTAGGATTAAAGATCGACGGCAAATATCTCAAAAACCTTCGGTTTGCCGATGACATTGTTCTATTCAACAATGCAGACGAGTTACCACAAATGATTGGAGACCTTAACAGAGAGAGTGTAAGAGTGGGGTTGAATATTAATATGCAGAAGATGACGATAATGATAAATAGCCGAGCAAAGGAACAAGAGATCAGGATCGCCAGTTGGCCACTAGAGACTGTGAAGGAGTACGTTTACCTAGGTCAATTGATCACAGGGAACCCTGATCATGACAAGCAAATTCACAGAAGAATAAAAATAGGTTGGATCGCATACGGCAGACATTGCCAGCTCCTGACTGGAAGCTTACCATTATTATTGAAAAGTAAGGAGTGCAATCAGTGCATTTTGCCAGTGCTGACGTATGGGGCAGAGACTTGAGAATGAGTTAAGGACCGCGCAAAGAGCGATCGAACGAAGATTGCTAGGCATAACGTTAAGAGAGAGAAAGAGAGCGGTTTGGATCAGAGAGCGAACGGGTATAGACGATATTCTAATTGACATCAAGAGGACAAAATGTAGCTGGGCAGGTCGTAATCCGCCGGTTAGATAACCGTTGGACCATTTGGGTTACAGAATGGGTACCAAGAGAAGGACAACGCAATCGAGGACGACAAAACACTAAGTGGAGCGATGAAATTAGGAAATTCGCGGGCGCGGGACAGGGGTAAATGGAGATCGCAGGGAGAGGCCTTCGTCCTGCAGTGGACATAAAACATGATGATGATGATGATGATGACGATGATGGAGGTGGTGCCCCCCCCCCGAAGAAAAAGCCTGGGTACGTGCCTGCTGATGATATTGCCTTGCTTAGTAACTCAGGGGACCAATTGCAATGCATGCCCACTGACGTGGAGAGGCAAAGCAGAAGAGTGGGCGTAAAAATTATTCTGCAGAAAACTAAACTAAAGTTTAAAGCCTCGGGAAGAGAACAGCAATTTACGATAGGTAGCGAAGCACTGGAAGTGGTAAGGGAATACATCTACTTAGGGCAGGTAGTGATCGCGGATCCGGATCATCAGACGGAAATAATCAGAACAAGAATGGGCTGGGGTGCATTTGGCAGGCATAATCAGATCAAGAATAGCAGGTTGCCATTATCCCTCAAGAGAAAATTGTGGAATAGCTGTGTCTTACCAGTACTCGCCTACGGGGCAGAAACCTGGAGGCTTACAAAAAGGGTTCTACTTAAACTGAGGACGACGCAACGAGCTATGGAAAGAAGAATGATCAGGGAAGATACCCGATGGTCATTAAGGGTTACGGACTGGATTCCAAGGGAAGGGAAGCGTAGCAGGGGGCGGCCTAAAATTAGGCGGATGGATGAGATTACGAAGGTTGCAGGGACGACATGGCCACAATTAGGACATGACCGGGGTAGTATAAAAAGTATATATATATATATGGGGTTATTTTACATTTAACGCAGTTTTAAAGATTGCTGGTTGTATGAAGCACTATTCTAGCCGTGGATCAGGATAACCCACTGAGGCAGACATTACTCAGACTGCACATGAATTCTAATTAACCAATTTATGCCAATCATAACCCACATTTCCACTAAATACTTTGGCGCATACATTTTAATACACGAATTGAAGCCAGTGATGTCTCTTCGAGCAAACTTTGAAGCTAGCACCAGTTTTTATAAAAGTGTGGCCTAGCCTCGGAAAAAAGCATTGTTGTTCCAAGTATTTAAAAACAAAGACACCTTTCTATACATCAAAGCGAAATCATTATGGAACACTGATGTATTTGAGCGGAAATTCTGAAAACGCTTTATCTCAAAACTGATGTCATGTTCAGAATTCGTTGCAAGTGAATGTGACTTTTGAATTCGTCGACTACAACTCGAAGATTGTAATATGCGCCGTAAGGTTATTAGCTAAAAAGGTAATTAGTGGAACCTTGATAATTACTAAAGTTTTCGTAGTGTTTTTCATACAAAATGTGTCTGCGTGTACGCGTAGC
Source organism: Dermacentor albipictus (assembly GCF_038994185.2). Taxonomy (NCBI): domain Eukaryota; kingdom Metazoa; phylum Arthropoda; class Arachnida; order Ixodida; family Ixodidae; genus Dermacentor; species Dermacentor albipictus. The sequence continues at coordinate 105,073,261 of NC_091827.1, read as the reverse complement.
CTACCTCAGCGACTTGAATTAAGCTATATGCCATGGGTAATTTTTAAATTTTGCAAACCATAAAAAGACACCTCGAACATATTTTTATATGATACCTTAACCTGAGAGTGCACCCAACCTGAGTGCAACCATGCTCTGAGCATGGGTGCACCCCCAATATATAAAAACACCACAATACTTTCCGCGCATAAAATCAGACTACGAGGCAGATAATTGCGGCCTACTATACCAGGAAAAAAGGGTCGCGTTGTGTAAGCATGCCATCGTTAAATTTGCATGATAGTGAATTTAAATTTTTAAGCCGCCTCAGAGCGTAGCATTATATTAAATGGGTTTGCGTGTTTTTTTTGCCTGCGCACTGATAATGACGCCATAGATGGGGGAGCACGTGGCTATGGTGGGTTGTGTATATAAGTGTGTGTATGCCTTCGAATAAAGTTAGTTGTGAGTTCAGCGCTGTCATGTGTGTTCCTGCCTTCTGTCATCATCTTTTAGCGCTGCCCCTTCAACATGTTCAAGATACCTTAACCTGCGACTTAATAATGCCGTTACTATCTCACACACCTTCCTTTTCTCACTATCTGATATCGCTACTTTCCTAAGGTATACAAGGACGTTTTGCATGCGATGTACACAAGATGTTTCACTTGACCGGTAGCTGTTGAATGACTACTGTACCTAGTAAATGTTTTACCCTATGATCTGAAAAACGTCATTAAGCGCATCTATTTTAGTGCGGTGTTGTTTGCCTCCGAACGTCGCTAGGCTTACGCAGTACATAAGAAGGATAGTGTCCAAATACCCAGTGGCTCCAAGAAAGAACATCGTAAGCAGTGGCGTAGCCAGAAAATTTGTTCGCGCTGGGTGGGGGGGTTGTCATGAATTTTTCGAGCGATAAAATACATGAATAATAACTGCATTGCCATCAATAACAATCCCGCAAACGAATTCTTGAACAATACACACTGTAAAGACAAGCTAAATATGCATTTTTTCATGAAAGAATATATTCGCATGTCCCGCAAATTGTACCCGAAATAAATAATATCAATGCCTCCATGGTCTTTTTTGTCTATTTAATAAGTAAAGATTATGTCACACGAGCTTTATACTATATCAGTTCGATACCAGCAAAGCACTGCATGTCACCGATATGAAAAAAAATGTAAGGGCCTTGAAATTATCGAGTTGAGGACAAATATTTTTTTGAAACCTCATCATTGATGTAACTTGTTTACAGTTCTATGCGATTGCAACGGCCAGAAAAAATCTCAATGACGTTTTCCTAATTTCCAACGTATTGTCCAGCAGCAGCCATCAGCGGTCGTGTATTGTGAGTAATTGCACCGAAATTATAGACACAAAAGAGGGCGCGTATAAAAACCACGAGTTCTGCAAAATATGCAAGCATGAGTCAAATGAAATTGAGCCGAAGCGAATATATGAGAAATGCCGTACTTTATTTAAAGTAGTCTCCAGGAGCATTTAGACATTTGTCCGAGTGACTAATTAGTCGCGTGATTCCCGTTTCATAAAACTCCTTGCGTTGCTTCTTCAAAGTACCTGTAAGTGACTCATTTACGTCATCATCCGGCACTAATCTCATTCCCTTCAGTGGTTTTTTATGTTTCTTTTTTTTCAATTGCCCCAAAATGCGGAAATTGCAAGGCTACAGGTCTGGGCGGTATGGCCGATGTTGCAGCGTTTCCTACTTGAACTTGGCCGTTTTGTACTAACCACATCAGCGATGAGAGGACCGGGATTGTCGTGGATAACGTTACCCATTCATCAATTTCCCATGTCGTGTTTTCTTGATTGGGACACGCAGGCGATCCAGTGTTTCACAATAACAAAAACAATTGGTAGCCTGTCCAGATTTAGCAAATTCTATCTGTAATGGCCCCTGACGATCGAAAAAAAAGTGAAGAACAACTTTCTGGCTGAAATAACGGCCTTTGTTTTCTCTGGGGTGGTGAATTCAAATGTTTCTACTGTAGGCCTTACCATAGTGTTTCAGGGTCGTAGTAGTGGCACCATGATACATCCCCGGGCGCAATTACAGATAGGAAATCGTCACCCTCATTGTGATACCGGATCAGATGAGTCAAACTGGCGCCAAACCTCTCAGTCGTCTGGTGGTGGTTCAAAATCTGGGACATCCATGGCGCACACAAGAGCCATTAACCCAGATCTTCTTGAATTAAAATGTCACCCGAACCATGGCTGATGTTCATACGTTCTGCCAGTTCATCGTTGCTTATCCTGCTTCTTTGCCTATTCAGCTCAACAACCTTTGCACTTGTGTTGGTGGTGATTGCATGGCGGCTTTTATCCGGTCTTAGATCATATTTTCCTCTTCCCCGTCCATCTTGCTCCAACAGCTTGCTCGAATGCTCCACAGTGGCCATTGAAATCCATTGTTCACCGTATACACGGCAGCCATACGGAAAAACATCACGACACCATACTGTTCAATTTTTGGAGTGTCCATTATGTCAGTCAACCTTGTCCAACCCAGTGTATCAGAGCATTGAAAAACCTTCATCCTCACACCTGGATGTCACTTTTGGAAAAGACAGATGCCTCTGTGCTACGCGCATGCCTCCCAGATAATGAACCCAACCATAATTGCGCTGGATCGGTTGGCTCACTTTCATTTGACTCACCCTAGTACATTAGAAATGCAGAAATACAATGAAATATACAAATAGGAAGTTACACTTCGATAAATGGCAAAAATTGTCACTGGAAACAAAGTTCACTGCACGTATACACAAACCTTCGCAGCAAGATAGATAAATATACATATTCCTCCAATGAATCTACATAGCTAAGAAAAGGTCCCTGTATATAAAGCGTCAAACAAGGAAAATAACCGTGATGCGGAATCAGAGATTCACAGATCAAAAACTCTTGATGCTCTGCGCCTCCTCCCTCCACTCCCACTGACGTATCGCGTGCGATGGAAGGCAGCGCACTTCTTCCCCACTTTTCTCCCTTGAGCACACAAGACTGAGCCACCATCGACGGCTCACCCATGCCCCCCCCCCCTCCCCTCCTCCCCGGCCAGGCTTTCACACGCACATACAGCATGCGGCACCAGCGGTGCTATGCAAGATGCGCCGAGTTTCTCGTTCACCCGACTTTTACCCGAGTTTGCTCGACGGCAGTCAGCAAAAAGAGACAGCGTGAAACGTGCGAAAGCTACACGCAAAAAATATGTAGAGAAAAAGCCGCATATGACAACATCAGCGCAACCTGAGCGGCACGCTGATTCCACGTTTCAAGCGCAGAAGGCAGCGCAACAAAATGCGCCAGCGCCGCGTATTGTTATCAACGGATTGTCGCAACTTAGCAATACTGTACCTGTCCCGCTGCCTGTCGGCCTACTTGCCATTAGCCGCTTGCCACCCCTTTCCCGAGTGCTTCAAGAGCGTGCCTCCTCTTTCAGGCACTATCTTTCTCTCCTCCATCGAATGCGAACAGGGTACATGCGGCGCATTCTTGCACCCACACTTTCACTCGAACGAATACGTTAAAAGACAACAAATAAAATGGCGAACATTTTTATTTCTCTAAGTATCTGCTTTTCGTTTTGAATGCTAGAAATTTCTGATGACCTACAGAGATCGAGCAAATTATTAAGTTTTGCACTTCTTGCCACGAGTGGCGAGAGTGCGGCGAAAGCTTAGAAGCGGATACATTAAAGCGGTTCACACGCACGAGGGAGTTCATACGGTGAGAAGTCGCATAAGGGCGCTGCAGTGCTATTCTCAATAAACTCTTTCATGACTCATAGAGGGTCTTGATCACACTTTCTCTATTAGGGGAATAGAAACGCAACGCCGCGGTACGGCTGTTCATCGCAGGCGTTTCACTAGGCTATTAAGGCCCCCGCTTTACCCACTAAAACCGACATATTAGTCATAGATACGGGAGCAAGTGCAGTCGCTGCAAAATGGTGGTACGTTATTTTGGGGTCCATAGAGACGCAGTTCACTGCAAATGTACCAGTTTATCTTTGTGCTCGAAGCTACTGCGATACATTGCAAAGAAGTGTGTGCTTCCCAGCGACACAACTCATCGCTTGTCATCGATTGCGCAGTGAAGGTGCCTCTGGACGCATGTACACAAAATTTGAGTGTGTGGTCCAGTCCAATCCATTATCAATGTTATCCAATGCTGTTCTATAACGTTTGTTAGGCGGTGAAAAGAGGTTGCCCTATAAAGATACAAAAATACACGTGTCTATATTACCCGCTCCCCTCTGTATTGCCTTTGGCCCTGAGGGAATAATAAATAAATAAATAAATAAATGAATAAATGCCGTGATCTAACAAAGCAAGTGAGGAATACCGTGTGAGAAAAAAAATCGACAAGTAGGTAACGAAGAGCTATACAGTCATCATCATCATCACCAGTCTGGTTATGCCCATTGTAGGGCAAAGGCCTCTCCCATACTTCTCCAGCTACCCGGTCATGTACTAATTGTGGCCATGTTGTCCCTGCAAACGTCTTAATCTCATCCGCCCACCTCACTTTCTGCCGCCCTCCACTACGCTTCCCTTCCCTTGGGATCCATTCCGTAACTCTTAATGACCATCGGTTATCTTCCCTCTTCATTACGTGTCCTGCCCATGCCCATTTCTTTTTCTTGATTTCAACTAAGACATCATTAACTTCCGTTTGTTCCCTTACCCAAAATGCTTTTTTTCTTATCCCATAACGTTACACCTATCATTCTTCTTTCCATAGCTCGTTGCGTCGTCCTCAATTTAAGAAGAAGCCATTTCGTAAGCCTTCAGGTTTCTGCCCCATACGTGAGTACTGGTTAGACACAGCTGTTATAAACTTTTCTCTTGAGAGATAATAGCAACCTGCTGTTCAAGATCTGAGAATGCCTGCCAAACCCCCACCAGCCCATTCCTATTCTTCTGATTATTTCAGTCTCATGATCCGGATCCGCGGTCACTACCTGCCCTAAGTAGATGCATTCGCTTATCTCTTCCGTTGCCTGACTACCTATCGTACACCTCTGTTCTCTACCGAGACTGTTAAACACTACTTTAGTTTTCTAGAGTATTATTTAGACCCAGCCTTTTTATTTGCCTGTCCAGGTCAATGAACATGCATTGCCGTTGGTGTCCTGATTTACTAAGCAAGGCAATATCATCAGCGACTCGCAAGTTACTAAGGTATTCTCCAGTAACTCTTATCCCCAATTCTTCCCAATCCAGGTCTCTGAATACCTCTTGTAAACACGCTGTGAAGAGCATTGAAGAGATCGTAACTCCCGGCCTGACAGCTTTCTTTATTGGGATTTTGTTGCTTTCTTTATGGAGGAATACGGTGGCTGTAGAGCCGCTATAGACATCTTTGAGTATTTTTACATACGGCTCGTCTACACCCTGATTCCGCAATGCCTCCATGACTGCTGAGGTCTCGAATGAATCAAACGCTTTCTCGTAATCAATCAACGCTACATATAAAGGTTGGTTATATTCCGCACATTTCATCATCATCATCATCAGCCTGGTTACGCCCACTGCAGGACAAAGGCCTCTCCCATACTTCTCCAACAACCCCGGTCATGTACTAATTGTGGCCATGCCGTCCCTGCAAACTTCTTAATCTCATCCGACCACCTAACTTTCTGCCGCCCCCTGCTACGCTTCCCTTCCCTTGGGATCCAGTGCGTAAACCTTAATGACCATCGGTTATCCTCCCTCCTCATTACATGTCCTGCCCATGCCCATTTCTTTTTCTTGATTTCAACTAAGATGTCATTAACTCGCGTTTGTTCCCTCACCCAATCTGCTCTTTTCTTATCCCTTAACGTTACACCTATCATTCTTCTTTCCATAGCTCGTTGCGTCGTCCTCAATTTGAGTAGAACCCTTTTCGTAAGCCTCCAGGTTTCTGCCCCGTAGGTGAGTACTGGTAAGACGCAGCTATTATACACTTTCCTCTTGAGGGATAATGGCAACCTGCTGTTCATGATCTGAGAATGCCTGCCAAACGCACCCCAGCCCATTTTTATTCTTCTGATTATTTCTGTCTCATGATCCGGATCTGCCGTCACTACCTGCCCTAAGTAGATGTATTCCCTTACTACTTCCAGTGCCTCGCTGCCTATTGTAAATTGCTGTTCTCTTCCGAGACTGTTAAACATTACTGTAGTTTTCTGCAGATTAATTTTTAAACCCACCCTTCTGCTTTGCCTCTCCAGGTCAGTGAGCATGCATTGCAATTGGTCCCCTGAGTTACTAAGCAAGGCAATATCATCAGCGAATCGCAAGTTACTAAGGTATTCTCCATTAACTTTTATCCCCAACTCTTCCCAATCCAGGTCTCTGAAGACCTCCTGTAAGCACGCTGTGAATAGCATTGGAGATATCGTATCTCCCTGCCTGACGCCTTTCTTTATTGGGATTTTGTTGCTTGCTTTATGGAGGACTACGGTGGCTGTGGAGCCGCTATAGATATCTTTCAGTATTTTTACATACGGCTCGTCTACACCCTGATTCCGTAATGCCTCCATGACTGCTGAGGTTTCGACAGAATCGAACGCTTTCTCGTAATCAATGAAAGCTATATATAAGGGTCGGTTATATTCGGCACATTTCTCTATCACCTGATTGATAGTGTGAATATGATCTATTGTTGAGTAGCCTTTACGGAATCCTGCCTGGTCCTTTGCATGACAGAAGTCTAAGGTGATCCTGATTCTATTTGCGATTACCTTGGTAAATAGTTTGTAGGCAACGGACAGTAAGCTGATCGGTCTATAATTTTTCAAGTCTTTGGCGTCCCCTTTCTTATGGATTAGGATTATGTTAGCGTTCTTCCAAGATTCCGGTACGCTCGAGGTCATGAGGCATTGCGTATACAGGGTGGCCAGTCTCTCTAGAACAATCTGCCCACCATCCTTCAACAAATCTGCTGTTACCTGATCCTCCCCAGCTGCCCTCCCCCTTTGCATATCTCCTAAGGCTTTCTTTACTTCTTCCGGCGTTACCTTTGGGATTTCGAATTCCTCTAGACTATTTTCGCTTCCATTATCGTCGTGGTGCCACTGGTACTGTATAAATCTCTATAGAAGTCCTCAGCCGCTTGAACTATCTCATCCATATTAGTTATGATATTGCCGGCTGTGTCTCTTAACGCATACATCTGATTCTTGCCAATTCCTAGTTTCTTCTTCACTGTTTTTAGGCTTCCCCCATTCCTGAGAGCATGTTCAATTCTATCCATAATACACTTCCGTATGTAAGCTGTCTTACGCTTGTTGATTAACTTCGAAAGTACTGCCAGTTCTATTCTAGCTGTAGGGTTAGATGCTTTCATAGGTTGGCATTTCTTGATCAGATCTTTTGTCTCCTGCGATAGCTTACTGGTATCCTGTCTAACGGAGTTAGCACCGACTTCAATTGCACACTCCAGCATGATGCCCACAAGGTTGTCCTTCATAGTTTGAACACTAAGGTCCTCTTCCTGAGATGAAACCGGATACCTGTTCTGTAGCTTGATCTAGAATTCATCTATTTTCCCTCTTACTGCAAACTCAGTGATACACTTCTAATGTACCAGTTGCTTCCGTTCCGTCCTCAGGTCTAGGCTAATTCGAGTTCTTACCATCCTATGCTCACTTCAGCGCACCTTGCTCAGCACGTCCACATCTTGTATGATGCCAGGGTTAGCACAAAGTATGAAGCCTATTTCATTTCTAGTCTCGCCGTTCGGGCTCCTCCACGTTCACTTTAGGCTATTTCGCTTGCGGAAGAAGGCATTCATTATCCGCCTATTATTCTGTTCCGCAAACTCTACTAATAACTCTCCCCTGCTATTCCTTGTACATATGCCATATTCTCGCACTGCCTTGTCTCCAGCCTGCTTCTTGCCTAACTTGGCATCGAAGTCGCCCATTAGTATAGTGTATTTTGTTTTGACTTTACCCATCGCCGATTCCACGTCTTCATAGAAGCTTTCAACTTCCTGGTCATCGTGACTGGATGTAGGAGCGTACACCTGTACAACGTTCATTTTGTACCTCTTATTAATTTTCACAGCAAGACATGCCACCCTCTCGTTAATGCTATAGAATTCCTGTATGTTACCAGCTATGTTCCTATTATTCAGGAATCCGACTCCTAGTTCTCGTCTCTCCGTTAAGCCCCGGTAGCACAGGACGTGCCCGCTTTTTAGCACTATGTATGCTTCTTTCGGCCTCCTAACTTCACTGAGCCCTAATTTATCCCATTTACTACCCTCTATTTCTTCCAATGGCACTGCTAGGCTCTCCTCATTATATAACGTTCTAGCGTTAAACATTGCCACGTTCATATTCCAATGGCGGCCTGTCCGGAGCCAGGGATTCTTAGCACCCTCTGCAGCATCGTAGGTCTGACCACCGCCGTGGTCAGTTGCTTCGCAGCTGCTGGGGACTGAGTGCCGGGGTTTGATTGTTGTGACAGTGACGACATATGCAGTGACAACATATACAGTGACGACTATACAGTGACGGCACATAAGTTACCACTCATAATAGGGCATTTGGTTAATTAATATTAGGTAGTGTGACCTAGATAATTTCTTCGTCCCCTAACCCTAAGATGAACTACGAGGGCCGTTTTTTTTTCAACATCCGATCACTCCGTGCAGGCGCTACGCGGGCAGCAGAAAGCGGACATGCGCTGTAGGCAACTGCGTAGCTTTCGCACTACACACTCCGCCATTGCTGACATTCAGGCGTCAGTCGGCATTGTGCTAGAGCCACGTAAACATGGCTGCCATTATTGTTGCTCCCGCCAAGTGTGCATTGCGAAGTGTTATTCGTTTTCTACAGGCTGAAGGCCATGGTGCTGCAGAAATCCATCGGAGAATGAGTCGAGTGTGTGGGGAAAACTTCATGAGTGATGGTGTTGTGCGTGAATGGTGTGGAAATTTTAAAGATGGACGTAATGATGTGCACGATGAAGGGGGCCAAGGACGCAAATCTGGCGTTTCAGATGACCTGGTTCAACGAGTTGACAGAATGGTTAAAGAAAACCACAGATTCACCATTACTGCTTTATCTACGGAATTTCCAGAAGTTTCAAGGTCTGTTTCGTACTCTAAGGTAACTGAACGGTTACGCTACAAAAAACTTTGTGCACGTTGGGTCCCAAAAATGATGACGGACGGCCACAAAGCTCGACGAATGGCGTCAGCTTTGGAGTTCCTTGAGCGTTATCAGGATGAAGGAGACAACCTTTTGAAATCCATCGTGACTGGGGATGAAACCTCGATTCAATACGACACACCGGAAACAACACGACAATCACAACAATGGATGCATTCAAATTCACCAAACAAACCAAAGAAATTCAAAAAAACCTTCAACAACAGAAAGACCATGGCTACTTTGTTTTGGGATCAACAAGGTGTGTTGCTTGTGGGTTTTATGGAGCCCGGAACCACAATCACTGCAGCTGTCTGTTGTGAAACTTTACGACGTTTGCGTAGAGGCATTCAGAACAAACGAAGAGGAAAGCTGACCGCTGGAGTTGTTCTGATCCATGATAATGGCCGTCCACACACTGCTGGAGGAACTCAACGGCTTCTCGAAGAATTTTGTTGGGACATTTTCGATCATCCGCCATACAGTACAGACTTAGCACCCTGTGACTTTCATCTTTTTCCTGGACTGAAGACGTTGCTTGGTGTAAAGCGCTTTCAAACCAATGGTGACCTTCAACCCAACGTCAAGGACTACTTGAATTCATTGGCGGCAGCTTTTTTGAAGAGGGTGTTGCAAAGCTTGTCCACAGATATGACAAATGCCTCAATCTCTTCGGTGATAATGTCCAAAAGTAACCGTAACTGTACTAATCTTTTGGTAATAAAATTATTGTTTTAGATGAGCTTGTCTTTTATTTATAGCCTATCGGAGGTTGAAACAAAAGGGCCCTCGTATTTTACACATATCGAGGTTCTCAAAATTCTTCGACCTTGATTCACAACTGCGCCGTCGACGGCCTTCACAGGTGCCAAGCATACGTCTGTTCACACACGGGTGTGTGGTTCATTCTCCCATTCAAAATGTCAATGACTCACAGTAACGCCACCACGACGATATTATGGCAGCGAAAGGAATCCGACGACGTTGTGACAATGGAGAAATGAAAATGATGGCATTAGAATGGTATGAGGACCACGAAAGGGCGATTAGTGCAAGACAATAATGGCGTGACCACGACTACATCACGAATTCTGTGCAAGGACGATGGCGTTACGGTGATGGTAAGCGGGAGTCGGGTAATAAATTTGAAACCAGGACAGTGGCATACGACGGTGGCATGAAGACGACGGTTAGACAAATGGTGCAGTATAGCGACTACCCAAGTCTAGCGACGACGATATGACAAAGGCAGCGTAATACCAGTTTAATGACGGCTGAATGATTGAACTAGAATGACGGAGGACTAACGTCGATGGATGACGAAGGCCTTATGATAAGCACGGCATGGCGACAATGGGATGACGACCACCGCGTAATGACGGTGGCGCGACGTCGATGGCATGACGAGACTGTAATGACTAAGTTAGTCGGACGGCAATATAATGACCGCAATGGCAACCGCCGCTACGGTAAGACAGCGAATGCACGACGACTCTGTAGCGCAAAACCATGACCCTCATGGCATGACTACGGCATCAGGATAATGGGATGACGATGAGGTCAGAATGACAATGACTTCAAGACGACTGTATAGCGAAGCCTGCATGGCGACTATGGCGTAACGATGGCGTAACGATGATGGCATGACCGAAATCCGATGACGCTGGAATGACGACGGCAGAGCGACAATGATTAAATCACCACGGTTGCATCACGACTGCGGTATGACAACGACCGTAAGATGCCTGTTAGATGACGACAACGCGATGGCGACAGCAATGCGACTGTCGGATGACAAAGCTAAAATGAAGCTTATACAACCACCACGACGGCATCGCGGCCACGAGCATGTGACTATTGGGCCAAGCTAGTACACAACGTGGTCATTTGGGTTTGCGCAGAAGGCACCGAGAAGGCGCTGCCAACATTCCTCCCAAAGTAAAAAAAAATGCGCCATCAAGACGGTGACGCAGGAAAGCCATGCCCACCCATATGAAATGTCAGCGCTTGCTCGGAATGAGTCAGAAAATTTCATGATTAAGAAAAAATCACAGAAAGCAAAAATTTACTATTAAGCGCTGGCATCCTCAGGACCGGAGTAGTTGCATATGTATGAGAGTACTTTGAGGGAAGCACTGCATTCCAGCAGATTGCGTTCTTAATTCCTATCTGCTGCCTGCAGTTGAAGTGCATGGGAGCGTTAAACCTTTAATCTTAATGGGAAGCCACTTGTCCTTTCATGTTTGTTTACCTTTCTGCACACTTTCTTTCGCTGCCGAGGCCATCCAGTAAATTACGGCCGTCGTTTCTCTCAGTTATTGTCGTCCTCGACATCCAGAAAAACGGGGAATGCGGAAGATGGAAATTCAAGACGATGAGCAAAACGAGAACAAGGTGAAAGCAGGAGCCTATGTTTAGACAAGTGGACTTGTGTACTTCGAGGCGACATAGCATACGTCGCATTCAAAAAGGCAAGTGCACTTGTCAAAAGGTTGGCTCCTCCTTTCCCCTTGTTCTCGTTTTTCTCATCTCATCTAGAAACTATCGTCCGACAATCTTCTCAGTGTGGTTCCGGAATTCCACACTTGCGCGTGACAAGCAGCATGCTGTCTATACCCACCATAACAGTAGCCGTATTGCGGATCAGGTCTTATGTGACCGATAAGATTTTGTTTATCTGATTGTAAAACATTCTTGATAATAATAAGGGCTTTGATTTAAAAGGCACCTTTGTTTATTTGCTGAAATGTATCCTCTTGTTTCTCTTCCGTTAGCATTCAGTCCTCAGTCCTAACTACCGTAAAAACAACTTTATCTTCCTTATAACGATATCTACTAAGCTTACGGCAACCTCATAATGAGGTTCAATAATGTCCTAATGAAGAGCAAGTTTTGAGCAAATATCTGGGCTGTTGCAGTTCAACATAACGCAAACACAAATGGAAAAATGCACAGTAGATGCAAGCGCTTGCGTCGAACGTGTCTTTCTGCGTCATTCAGCACAACTTTGTCTTAGGTAGTGTAAAGTGCATGATCGTAGGCTGCTCAGCTCTAGGATTCACCTCAATTGGAAGAGAGACAGAGTAAAATTGGTCAGGAAGAAACAGGGAAACCTAGACGCACAAATGTTTAAGGACGCCAATTAAGGCTGCTACTTGCAAACAAATATACAGCCATAGAACAGAGCGGTGAAGATGACATAGACGTAATGAATGAAACCATAACTAGGCTGGCTTCACAGGCAGCAGTCGAAGTGTGAGGTAAGGCACCAAGGCAACCAGCCGGCAAGCTCTCTCAATTAACAAAGGACCTAGCAAAGAAACGACAAAGAATGAAAGTGTCCAACTCAAGAGATAAGTGGAATTCGCTGAACTGTCAAGACTGATCAACAAGGAGAAAATGGTGTATATTGGAAATTTAACGTTGTAAAGACTGAGGAAACTGTAAAAGATGGACTCACCATGAAATAAATGTTAAGGAAACTTTACATAGGACAAACCGAGATGTGTGCACACAAATATAAGTAGGGTCATATCATGGATAATCTCGAAGGTACAGTAAAAGTAGTGAGAGAATTCTATACTGAATTGTACAGTACCCAGAAGAGTCAGGGTCTCAATTAGAAACACTAATGAACAGGATAGAGAAACTCCTCTTATAACTAGCGATGACGTCAGAAGGGCCTTGCAAGACATGAAACGAGGAAGAGTGATATGAGAAGTAGGAATAACAGTGCATTTAATCAAAGATAGATGAGACAATGCATGGAAAACTGGCGGCTCCCTATACAAAGAGTTTATATACCTTAAGTGTCTTAGAGGAATGGAAGAATGCAGACATTATACTAATGCACAAAATGGGAGACGTTAAACTACTAAAAATTAAAGGCCTGTTAGCTTGCTTTAAGTTTTATATAAAATATTCACCAAAATAATTTACAATAGAATAAGGGCAACACTGGACACTGGACACAGGGAACAGGTTTGCTTAACGAAGAGATATTGTACAAAGGATCACATCCTTCTCGTTAACCAATGGAGAAATCCGCAGAGTAAAATCAGCCTCTCTACATACCTGTCATAGACCACGAAAACGCATTTATTCAGTAGTGATACCAGCAGTCGTAGAGGCATTATGTAATGATGGAGTACAGGCCGCTTGCTTAAATATCTTGGAAAATATCTACAGAAATTCCGCAGCTACCCTAATTCTCCACAAGAAAAGCAGGAAAATACCTATAAAGTTGGGGGTCGGGCAAGGAGACTCAATCTCTCCAATGCTATTCACTGCGAGCTTGGAAGCAGTATTCAAGCTTTTAAACTGGGAAAGCTTAGGAGTGAGCATCAACGGCGAAAATCTCAGCAGATTTCGGTTTGCAGATGACATCGCCCTTTCAAGCAACACTGAAGACCAGTTACAAAGAATGATATTGAGGACCTTAACAGAGAGAGTGCAAGAGTGGGGTCGAAGATTCATATGTAGAAGACAAAGAAAATGATGAGTAGCCGGGCAAGGGAACAAGAGTTCAGGATCGCCAGCCAGCCTCTAGAGTCTGTGAAGGAGTACGTTTGCCTAGGTCAATTATTCACAGGGAAGCCTGAAAAGGAAGGTGTGCAATCAGTGCATTTCACCGGTGCTAACAAATGGGGCAGAGACTTGGAGATTGACAACGAAGCTTGAGACCAAGTTAAGGACCGCGCAAAGAGCGATGGAACAAATAATGCTAGGCATAACGTTAAGAGACATGAAGAGAGCGGTTTGCATCAGAGAGGAAACGGGTATAGCCCATCGTTAAGAGAAAAAATTGGGGCTGGGCAGGGCACGTAATGCGCAGGTTAGATAACCGGTGGACCATTAGGATTACAGAATGTGCACAAACAGAAGGGAAGTGCAGTCGAGGAATGCAAAAGGCGAGGTGGGGCAATGTTATTAGGCAATGCGCGGCTCCTGGTTGGAATCGATTGGCGCAGGACCGGGGTAATTGGGGATCGCAGGAAGAGGTCTTCATCTTGCAGTGGACATACTATTGATGGGTGATGATGATGCTGCACGTAGTTAGGTAGTAATTGTTGACTTCCTTAATTTTTCAAGCTGTTTTTATAAACTAGACATAACATGAATTTAAACGATACCTTGCCGTTCTCTTATAAACGCTGTCGATGTTTAGGGTTGTTGAATATACTAATACAGACACGCCAAAACTACTTTTCATTTACTACATTTTTTTCTAACCTGCACAACACAACGCCTTGTGAAGCTTCCCAAATGGCCAAGCAGCGATATCTGGAACTATCATTTTAAAAACTTTGCCTCATTCATCTACGTTTGTGGGCAGTCAGTGGGACACTGTTAGACACCGCTGTTATAACATTTGTGCAATATGGTGCCATTGTAATGCGTTTCTCTCATTAAGACAATAATGATGCATGCTTCGTGGCATAGTATATGCCCAATTCACATTGCTTAATGGATTTGCTACTGCACCATCGAAAGCAGCTTGGTCATGTAGGTTTTTAGGGCAGCAGGGGTGAACATTTCAGTAAAAACATTCTCTTCTTTCCGACACTCGGTACGCCATGTGATTGACGTTGCCATACAGGAAAGTATTTCTTTGTGCTCTGCAGAGGAGCCGATCTAATTGGGAGTTTGGAGAATTTCAAAATACGCATGCCATTTTTACTTCTACAATACAGAGTGCTAGCCAACCAGAGAAAGTTATTTTCAGCGTTAAGGACTTGCTTTGTCTAGTTTTTGTCAATTACAAAAAGTTATCAGAACGCGTCGACCACATCCTCCACCTAGTATTGATCTGGTTTGTGTACGAGGTCGTGCTTATATGCTACGTGTTACTAGCTATTCATTTGCGAACAATATGGCTAATCGAACTGGGTATCTCTCGTATATCTACATTGAGCACAATTTTACGCTGATCGATACGAGACCAAATCTGGGACTGAAGGACCAAGATACTATTTTTCTAAATTGAAATGCTTTCAATAAATTTCAGAAGTGGCCAATGTTTTTTTTATCGCTGCCGAGTAGTATGAGATGTTAGAAGTAACCTATGCACTGCTATCGTACATGAATATGCTGTCTAATTTTTCTTTATGCAATCTTTATGAGAGCAGCAGTTTGAGCTAACTGACCAACTGTATGAACAGCACACGTTCGGAGGTCATGAAGGTCTAACCTCTAGGCATGTTCTGCTTATACAAAATAAATGGCTGCATTATCGGTCGGTCCCGCCAAGCTCTTAACGCTCTTGTGAATATAAAATCACTTGCGTAAGCAATACCACGTTGTTTGCGCAATTTTCTGTACAGACTGCGTGAAATGAAGTTCTAGTGCTGACAGCCAGTGTGTCTAGTTCGTGGAGATAGCGACTCAATTAGCGAAGGGTCTGTGACCGTACAGCTCTGTGGACTAGCCACTTTTCACCGAAAAACGCCTACATATTAAGATTTATTGAAGCAAAACATTCAAGTTTGTCTATGGAATGCTTCCATTGCACCCGACGGTCATCTAAAGCAAGGAAAAACATACACCTCTGGTATTAGTGTGGCAAGGTTAGTGGGCTCAAAAGAAGTCTGGCTTCATTGAATGTTGCTATCGCAGCTATGCTACCGTTCCCTTCCCTATGGCCGTCGTAGACGTGTTAGTGTTGTCACATTTTATTTGTCGCTACCTTATAAACTTGCCACTGCATTGTTCGTACTGTCCGCAATATTCCACACATTTTCAGCATATTATCAAAAATGGCAGCATTTGGTGGAGCGGCGAACACATCACCTTTTGGCAGCCACTTTTTTCCAGGTGTGAACACGGCAAGGCAGAGCAAGAGAGACGATGACAGGTATAAAACTAGATTACTTGTAAAGGCTTCACTAGGGTACTGCAGATAGAACCCATTTGTTCCTACATCCTTCCTGCTAACGTGGTCTTCATCTTCTCTTCCTCAATAGCCCTTGACGATGTGGATTGCCAGACACTCCAAATGGGCTGTATTGGCCCCACGATGACAATACGGTAGCAGATTCCGAAATGAAGTCTTTTCAGTTTTTTCTCTGGGTCCTTGGTAGTATATTCTCTTCAGCAGTCCTTGCTTTATAGTTGTCTTGATGTAAGGTCCTGTAGACGGCGTTTTCAAATCAAGTTCCGTTCGTACCAGCATACACGAATCTGGTTAAATCTCCGGTATTTTTGTGCAGTGTCTTCGGTCCAAATTATTTTTCATTGTCGCTCTATAACTTTGTAGCTGATGTGAAGTGTTGGTGTGTTCCCATTGATAAATTTGTTTCACTAAGTCTTACTCGTGGTCCGCTGGCAGCCATGAGCCTATACAAACGCCACAAAATATGGGGTTCATCCCACGCCTGCTGTAGATGATCTGTTGTGATGTGCAATGGAAGCTTCCAAGGTGCATTTCCAGCCGCCATCGAATTCGGGGTATAATCGTACGTAAAACTTTAAGTCCTTTATCATTCGCTCTGCAAGGGAATTCACTTCCGACTGGTACGGTGCTGGGAAGCGAAGAATGATGTTCATTCCCTAAGCCCAAAGCGGCCGTTTTTTGCTTTTAGATGCTTGGCCAATATCTGAGACAACGACTCTCACGTTCTTGAGGTGATCTCGTTCCAGCGATGATATCACGCAGTTCTCGTCCTACATTCCAGCCGAAAGTGGACGTGGAGGAGCCCGAACGGTGAGACTAGAAATGAAATAGACTTCATACTCTGCGCTAACCCTGGCATCATACAAGATGTGGACGTGCTCGGCAAGGTGCACTGCAGTGACCACAGGATGGTAAGAACTCGAACAGCCTAGACCTGAGGAGGGAACGGAAGAAACTGGTACATAAAAAGCCGATCAATGAGTTAGCGGTAAGAGGGAAAATAGAGGAATTCCAGATCAAGCTACAGAACAGGTATTCCGCTTTAATCAGGAAGAGGGCCTTAGTGTTGAATCAATGAACTACAATCTTATGGGCATCATTAAGGAGTGTGCAATGGAAGTCGGTGGTAACTCCGTTAGGCA
The DNA here is from genome assembly GCF_038994185.2 of Dermacentor albipictus. Lineage (NCBI taxonomy): Eukaryota > Metazoa > Arthropoda > Arachnida > Ixodida > Ixodidae > Dermacentor > Dermacentor albipictus. Next base: position 105,056,067 of record NC_091827.1, on the reverse strand, counting down.
AGATACCAGTAAACTATCGCAGGAGACGAAAGATCTGAACAAGAAACGCCAATGTATGAAAGCCTCTAACCCTACAGCTAGACTAGAATTGGCCGAACTTTCGAAGTTAATCAACAAGCGTAAGACAGCTGTCATAAGGAAGTATAATATGGATAGAATTGAACATGCTCTCAGGAACGGAGGAAGCCTAAAAACAGTGAAGAAGAAACTAGGAATTGGCCAGAATCAGATGTATGCGTTAAGAGTCAAAGCCGGCAATATCATTACTAATATGAATGACATAGTTCAAGGGGCTGAGGAATTCTATAGAGATTTATACAGTACCAGTGGCACCCAAAACGATAATGAAAGAGAAAATAGTCTAGACGAATTCGAAATCCCACAGGCAACGCCGGAAGAACTAAAGAAAGCCTTGGGAGATATGCAAAGGGGGAAGGCAGCTGGGGAGGATCAGGTAACCGCAGATTTGTGTAAGGATGGTGGGCAGGTTGTTCTAGAGAAACTGGCCACCCTGTATACGCAATGCCTCATGACCTCGAGCGTACCGGAATCTTGGAAGAACGCTAACATAATCCTAATCCATAAAAAAGGGGATGCCAAAGACTTGAAAAATTATTGACCGATCAGCTTACTGTCCGTTGCCTACAAAGTATTTACTAAGGTAATCGCAAATACAATCAGGAACACCTTAGACTTCTGTCAACCAAAGGACCAGGCAGGATTCCGTAAAGGCTACTCAACCATAGACCATATTCACACTATCAATCAGGCGATAGAGAAATGTGCGGAATATAACCAACCCTTATATATAGCTTTCATTGATTACGAGAAAGCGTTTGATTCTGTCGAAACCTCAGCAGTCATGGAGGCATTGCGGAATCAGGGTGTAGACGAGCCGTATGTAAAAATACTGAAGGATATCTATAGCGGCTCCACAGCCACCATAGTCCTCCATAAAGAAAGCAGCAAAATCTTAATAAAGAAAGGCGTCAGGCATGGAGATGCGATCTCTCCAATGCATTTCACAGCCTGTTTACAGGAGGTATTCAGAAACCTCGATTGGGATGAATTGGGGATAAACGTTAATGGAGAATACCTTAGTAACTTGCGATTCGCTGATGATATTGCCTTGCTTAGTAACTCAGGAGACCAATTGCAATGCATGTTCACTTAGCTGGAGAGGCAAAGCAGAAGAGTGGGTCCAAAAATTACCCTGCAGAAAACTAAAGTCATGTTTAACAGTCTCGGAAGAGAACAGCAATTTACAATAGGTAGCGAGGCACTGGAAGTGGTAAGGGAATACATCTACTTAGGGCAGGTAGTAGATGTATTCAGAAATAATGAGAAGGATGAGAAGTGAGACAGAAATAATCAGAAGGATAAGAATGGGCTGGGGTGCGTTGGGCAGGGATTCTCAGATCATGAACAGCAGGTTGCCATTATCCCTCGAGAGAAAAGTGTATAATAGCTGTGTCTTACCAGTACTCACCTATGGGGCAGAAACCTGGAGGCTTACGAAAAGGGTTCTACTCAAATTAAGGACGACGCAACGAGCTATAGAAAGAAGAATGATAGGTGTAACGTTAAGGGATAAGAAAAGAGCAAATTGGGTGAGGGAACAAACACGATTTAATGACATCTTAGTGGAAATCAAGAAAAAGAAATGGGCATGGGCAGGACATGTAATGAGGAGGGAAGATAACCGATGGTCATTAAGGGTTGCGGACTGGATTCCAAGAGAAGGGAAGCGTAGCAGGGGGCGGCAGAAAGTTAGGTGGGCGGATGAGATTAAGAAGTTTACAGGGACGGCATGGCCACAGTTAGTACATGACCGAGGTAGTTGGAGAAGTATGGGAGAGACCTTTGCCCTGCAGTGGGCGTAACCAGCCTGATGATGATGATGATAATGATGATGATGATGATGATGATGATTCCAACCTTTGCGGCTAGAAAACGCGTGCCCTCGTCCACAGTGACACGGAATGCTTGCGTCATCTTAACTCTCTCCCCCTTCTTTTTGATTTCAGCGAAATCAAGATGCACAACCGCGAAGGGGATATCGCAATACTCTAGCAGTACCATCCTGTGGCCTCTATGCTTGTACTTGGCTTTAATAAGCGGACGCTCGTGACACGTTTTCACGTTATTTGCAATGTCTGCTTTCATGCTTTCCGTGCCTATCTATATAGTATATCTTCCAGAATCCACCATGCCCTCCTGACTTTGGACTAGTGTGATAAATTTCAGAACTGCTGGTACTTTGGTCTCCGAGGCGCACAATTTGTCATTGTTTACTTTCATCTCCCGTGTGCCTTCCCAAAGCTGTAATAGATCTGCATGTGTTGTTGGGATTTCATGCGGCAAGTCGAGTCAGGAAAGGCGTCTGCGGGAGTGATGTTTCTGTCCTGGGCGATATATGAGGTCAAACGTGCATTGCTGTACTTCGCCAATCTATCGAGCTGCTCCGCCCTCCAGATGTGATAGCTATAACAGTGACGTCAATGCCTGGTTGTTAGTGAACAATCTAAAGTAGTTGTGTTCCAGGCAGCTTCTGAAGTATCTCAAGGCTAACACCACCGCCACTGCTTCCATCTCGCTTTGTTAGATAATCGTGTGTCTTCTTAAAGGTAGAGGGGCTGTAACCTACAACCCGCAGTTCTTTTCTTTAGTGCTTTGTAGCATCATCCTAGTAGAGTATGGCGCCTACTCCATAATAAGATGCGTCGGTACACAGTGCAAAAGGCAGTTTGAAGTTGCGGAGCATTATTACAGGGTCCAATGAAATGATGCGGACGATATAAGTGTAGCCATAATTACGCTCCTCTGACCGCATAAAAGGCAAACCGTTTTTAGTCAGTGCGGTGAGACAATTGGTTCTGCACAGCCTCTTATGAAGGCTCGGAAATTGCACGCCAGTCCAAAAACATTGGGAGAGAATGAACCGCATTCGGTCTCACTATTTTCGTGATTGGTTGAATAGTTTCGTTGGTGCTTTTCTTTGCACCATCACACTTGGAAGGAGATAGAGAAGAGGGAAAGAAACGTTTATTACACGGAACAGTGTCCCGATCGAAGCCGCATATCCCCCTAAGGTGGGAAGGCTCCTTAGTCCAGGAATACTCTGGCTTCGACTGCCCTCTTGGCCCTGGCGATGAGTGGTCGTTGGTCTTCCAGGTCCCCGAGGGTTAGTTTCGCATCCCACGTTTCGAATAGGTGGTTCGCTTCTTGTTCTCGTTTCGCGTCCCTTTCTGGTTGCATTTAGCTGCCTTTCTGCCACGTGCTCTCGATGAGCAAGTGTGCCAGAGCCATGTGGCGTCGGATAGAGGCGATGCATCATCGTTCCGTGAGTGTACGTATCACTCTGCAGGCGTCTGAGGATCAGGCTTTCTTCTCTGCCGAGATTATGGTGCGGTGGAGGCTACACTCGACGCTCGAGCCTAAAATGTTCAATATGGCCTAAGAGTTGATGGGTGAGATCTCAGCCTCTTCTGTCGCTGGTCGGAGAGCGCGTGGACAGAGGGGAGCCCGGCTGAAGTGCTCGTGGATAGCGGCATGGGCCTATTCGTTCCCCTCTAGTCCCTCATGTCCGGGTACCCACGTTACGCAGGTGTATGGGAGTGGAGTGGTTCGTCTTTTTGGCATCGTGAGTGCATCGGACGAGAGGCGGCCCTTCAAGAAGTTTCCATAGGCTGCCTGAGAGTCAGTGAATATAACCGCTGCATCTGTGCATGTGGTGGTGGTGAGAGCGATTGCAACTTCTTCAGCCGTTTCGGGGTTGCGTGCTTTGATGGTTGCCGATGCTAGCTCGCACCCTCGGGAGTCTAAGACGCTGACAGCGTACACGTTTCGATGCGGATACTTGGCCGCGTCAGTGTAGCGGGCGTTCGGGTGATGCTTGAAATTTCGTTTGATGGCGTTGGCTCTAGACTGTCTTCTACTCTTGCGGCATATGTGATATCCGCCGTGGTTGCTCAGTGGCTATGGTGTTGGGCTGCTGAACACGAGGTCGCGCGATCGAATGCCGGCCACAGCGACCGCATATTGATGGGGGCGAAATGCGAAAACACCCGTGTACTTAGATTTATGTGCACGTTAAGGAACCCCAGGTGGCCTAAATTTCCGGAGTCCTCCACTACGGCGTGCCTCATAATCAGAAAGTGGTTTTGGCACGTAAAACCCCATAATTTAATTTTTTGCGGTATATTTGATGCATGTTGCACGGGACACGTGCGATGCGAATGCACTCTCGAACGTCCGGTGCGATTCGCTTTTTCTTATCCGTGTCTGCGACATAATTCTCGCTCTAGTTCAGGTGTCGGAGTACTGATCTGACTGTGGGCGTCAGCTTCAGTCGTTCCAGCTGGCTGTTCTTGTGCGCTTCGGCATGCTCTTGCCACGTGTTGTGGACGCCTTTCTTAAGGAGACGTGAAGTAGAGGCTATAGCGGGGAGTCCCAGGTCGACTTAAATTTGATTGCCTTCCTTATCATAATGTTGAGCTTTTATATTTCAGCGTTATTCAAAGCCAGGTATGGCGTGCCGTATGTGATGCGGCTGGTGAGCAGTGCTTGTATTGTTGTTAGCGTGTCTTGCTTTTTGAGCCCGCTTCATTGTCTTGAGATCCTCTTGACGAGGTGTATGAGTTGCGAAAGGGTCCGTCCTAGTCTCGGTAGGCTGGCAGCTCCCGATCCGGCCTCGTGGATGTGGAGTCCTAGTATTCGCATGGTGTCGAATTTTCGGATTGTCGTCCCATTGAGGGTGACGCTGGGGCCGGGCTCTTCGTAGTTGGGAGGCCGGCCTGTCGTTTTTGCTTTCAGGACAAGGCGCTCAGACTTCTCTGGGGCACAGCCGAGGCCGCAGTTTCGGAAATAGCTTTCGATGGTGTCTACAGCTTCTTTTAAGCTACTTTCTTGCCTTCTCACGTTCGTAGCTCTGGTACAGAGCACGATGTCATCAGCACACATCGCGTGACGCAGATCTTGTATGGTCTCGAGGGTTGGGGGTTGCTTGACCATAGCTACGTTAAAGAGTAGTGCAAATGACCGACCCATGCGGGTGCCTCTGGAAGTAGGAAGCTTTCACTGAGGATGTTGCAGATTCCGATTGTTGCCGTGTGGTCTATCAGAAAGTTTCTGACGTATGCGTGTGACCTAGTGCCGCAGCCGGTGCCTTAGAGATTGTTGAGGGTCGCGTCGCGGCTAAGGTTAACAAAGGCTCCCTTGACGTCTACTGCCACTATGGACTATTTGCTTCGATTGTTTAGGCGATCTAGAAGGCCTTGTTTTAGTTGTAAGAGTACGCCCTGGGTTGAGAGGGGTTGCCTGAAACCGAACATGGTGTCTGGTAGGTGGCCGTTGTCGTCCAGGTACTGGGTAATGCGGTAGTGCACCATATGTTCGAAAAGCTTTCCCGCGCACTAGGTGAGGGATATCGGGTGTAGGTTCTCCAAGCTGAGATGTTTGTTGAGCCTGAGGATCATGGTGATGTACAAGTGTTTTCAGATGGCAGGCACCTCTGCTTTCTCTCAGCACTGGTTGTTGTAACGGCGGAAAGCTTCGGTGGCCTGCTGCCGTAGGTTGCGTAGGTGTTAGTTAACGATCCGGTCTTTACCAGGGCTAATATTCCTAGTTAGCTTCGATAAGGGCTACGTAGATTTAGGCCTGTGTAGAGAGTCGGTCAAGTTCTGGATTCTGTTTTCCAGAGTATTCTTTGCTGCGAGTTGACGCGGTAGAGGGTGGGTCTCCGCATAGTTTCTTTTGTAGTTCTCGCAGGAGGTCTGGTGTGGTTGTGGATAAGACTAGGGCGACGTTCCGTCTGTTTTGTTTTGGTGGGTTCAATGGCCAGGAGTGCGCGTAGAACATGGCAGGTCCTCTTCTTGCTCAGAGTCCCCTGTTGCTTGTCGCAGAAAGCGTTCCAGTCCTGCCTGACGAGATGGTTCGCTTAGTTTTGAGCCTGCTTGGTAAGGAGAGCGATGCGGGTCTTTAGCTTTCTGTTAAGCTTTTGTCGCTTCCATCTCTTCAGGAGGCCACTTCTGGCCTCCCAGAGATGGACGAGGTGCACGTCGACTGCGGCTGTATCGGCATCGAGTTGTGTGATCTTTGTGTGACGTTCTGCTGTCTAATGTATTTTGAGCCACTGGTCAATGTCAGTTATGCTTGCTCTGGAATCTAGCTTGTGCCTACAAGATTTCCATTTGGTTACCCTCGCGATTCCGCTCTTGGTCTGTTTACGGGTGTGTGCTACATCTAGTTGGAGGATATGGTGATCACTACCTAAGATTTCCTGGAGTCGATTCCACTCTACCCAGGGGACGTCCGCAGTATATGTAAGATCGCGGTTTGTGTCCCTGGAGACGCTGTTTCCAATTCTCGTGCTCTGGAGAGGCTCATTCCAGAGGGTGAGCCTGTCTTGCTGGGTGGCATCATGCACTCTAGCACCCTTGTTTTTGGTCGTATGATAGCCCCATCACATGTGCGAGGCATTGAAGTCTCCCACTATGACCAGTTGGCGGCCACTCGTGGATTTCCCGGGTTCTCGTACAAAGTGATCGAAGTCGGTAGCTGGTCGCGAGGCGGGCTGCACATGCTGGCCACGAGTAGTCTTTTCTGATTCTTTCGTTCCGGCCAAACCTCGATTAAGATGTGTTCTGTCTGGGGGCTCTCTACGTCGTGTTTTTGGCCTACAACAGTTTTCTTCACCAGGGGTGCTATGCAGGATGCGCCGAGTTTCTCGTTCACCCGAGTTTTACCCGAGTTTGCTCGACGGCAGTCAGTGAACGGAGATAGCGCGAAACGCGCCGAAGGTGCAGGTAAAAAAATATGTAGACAAAAAACCGCGTATGACAACATGAGCGCACCCTGCGCGGCACGCTGCTTCCACGTTTCAAGCGCAGAAGGCTGCACAACGAAACGCGCCAGCGCCGCGCATTGTTATCAACGGATTATCGCAAGTTAGCAATACCGTGACTGTGTCGCTGTCTGTCTGCACACTTGCCGTGAGCCGCTCGCCACGCCTTTTCCGGGCGCGTCAAGGGCGTGCCTCTTCTTTCGGGCGCTATCTTTCTATCCTGAATCGAATGCGAACGGGGTACATGCGGCGCATTCTTGCACCTTCACTTTCACTCAAATGAATACGTTAAAATACAACAAATAAAATAACGCACATTTTTATTTCTTTAGGTATCTGTTTTTCGTTTTCAATGCTAGAAATTTATGATGACAAACGGAGATCGAGCAAATTATTAAATTTTGCACTCCTTGCCGCGAGTGGTGACAGTGACGCGAAAGCTTAGAAACGGTACATTGAAGCAGATCGCACGCTCGAGGGCGTTCGTATACGGTGATAAGGCGCCTAGGGGCGCTGCAGTGCTATTCTCAATAAAGTCGGTCATGATCCATGGAGGATCAAGGCCACTCTTTCTCTATTCGGGGAATAAAAACGCAGCGCCGCGCTACCGCTGTTCATCGCAGGCACTTCACTAGGCTATTAAGGCCCCCGCTTTACCGACTGAAAACGACACAACGGCTGTCGCTGCAAAATGGTGGTATGTTATTTTAGAGTGCGTAGTGACGCAGTTCAGTGAAAATGTACCAGTTTATCTTTGTGCGCGAAGCCTCTGCGATACATTGTGAAAAGTGCGTGCTTCCCAAGCGACCCAATTCATCGCTTGTCATCGCTTGCCCTGTGCAGGTGCCTCTGAGCGCATGTACGCAGTATATGAGTGTGTTGTGGAGTTGAAGGTGCTTGCGGATTACCTCTGCTGGAGCCAGCGGCAATCGCAGATGGATATCGTAACGGCACCGCAGCACTCGCATTTTGGCAGGTGAGGGCTCTTGTGTGCAGTTATGAAATCAGATTTCGAACGGAGTGTTGGAACTGTTCAGTGCGCAGTGCTTGTGATGAGGAAATGCCATTGCTCTGGGTCTAGAAGAGCGAGCGATTCTCGGACGCTGATCGTGTTAACGACGCTGTGGCTCCGTTTCATCACCGATGACAGAGCAGCCATCTCAAACGACTGCTGCAATACGCACTCCCCAGCATCGTCGTCCCACTCGGCGCATCGACGCCTTGCAAGCAGCTACAGTGACGTGCCGATAATTATTTACTGTGCGCTACGCGCCACAATGCAGGTAATGAAACAGTGTTGTGCTGTCATCTCAGCCCGAGAAAATGTATGCATAAGCCAGCGACAGTGAACGCTTTGTTTTTGATAGTGCTGCTCAGTACATCACCGATGACAGTGCATTGTGCGTGTTTTATGTCGGCGGTCAAGATTGTTGATGCTTCTCAGCTCGACACCGCGTCGCTGTTGCCGGAAGATAAGTTGGGCGTGGCCAGACTGTAGTGGGTGCGCGCACAACAGTTACATGCCTCGCGCGGGGCGTGTCCTCTGGTTTTGATTGACAGGCGAACTCGTGCTAAACTTGTACATCGCGAAACCCCCTCCGAGTTCAACTCGCGAACATGGCGGCGGCAGCAGCAGCCTGTTTCATTGCATCCAGAGGCAGCAAGCGTCAGTATGACCGTCCGGACCCATTCACCTACATGACCGACGGGGAGTTTCAGCGTCACCTTCGCCTGTCGAAGACATCAGTGCGCTGGCTGTGTGACGAGCTAGGCGAAGACTCTCGTCTGCAGAGACAGTGTGGCGGGCTTCATTCGCTCACCGTCGTAGAGCAAGTCATCTGTGCCCTCCGTTTCTACGGGACTGGGAATTTTCAGGGAAACGTCGGCGCCGAGCGTTACATTGAACGCCATCAAACTACTGTTAGCCACTGTGTCAGAGATGTGTCTGACGCGCTTACCTATGCGGCAGTGCGTAAGCGGTGGCTAGCTTTACAGAATACTGCGGCTGAGCGGGCATAAAATAAGAATGCTTCCTACTTCGTGGGAACATTACGAACGTAGTCGGGTGTGTGGACGGAGTGTACGTAGGAATTAATGTGCCTTCAATGTAAGCGTTACTGTGATTAACATTGAAGCAATGTTTAGACACGCCATATTGCCAAGTTTGTCACTTCTGTGTAGCCGACTTAAATTTAGTGTCAGCGACATCTCACATGCGGCTGCTTATGATACTGACTTTTTCGCTGGTTGATGACTCTTTGCCGATTGTTATACTTGTCTGTCAGGGTGCCTTCTAAATGGCTCACTTTCTTGGGAAAGAGGTTAATTAAGTATAAATACATAAATGGATATCACAAATTGTGTGAAGTAACCTGTGAATCCTAATCTCATAAAGAACTTGGGGTTCTTCATTGGTGAAGTTACTTAGTATGTGCAATGCTGAATTTTGGGCATGCGTAATCTATTCGTCGCACTATGAAACAGCGAGGCATTGCACAATTTGTTGCAGCGCGAGATGGGGATGTTGCACCAAGCCGGTTGTGCCTATGCATTTGTGGCGAAATGAAAATGCATTGAGAATCTTCGTGTGTTGGCTTGCATGAAAAAAATACTTCAGATTGTTTGCTCTGTTCACTGTCGATGCAGGTACCAGAGGTTCAGTGTATCTTATTTTTTTTTTTGGGGGGGGCGGCGTTAATCTGGATGGATAAATTGTATGTTTTCGTCTCATAATGGGGCTCTAATTCTTAAGCAGTAGAACAATGTACATCGAATGCTCTGCAGAACTCTCTGTACGTGAAGATTTCATGAACCACCAAGGCAAAATTACATATCGGGAGAAATGTGGTGTAGATGCCAATGAAAAGTGGTTCTTTAACCCACCATGATAAAAATAAAAATTGCAGAGCAAATAGACCATTTGTACAGCTTTAGAGCAATGATTACACAAAACGTGATATGCTCAAACGAGTAAACGCTTTCCGCAATGCCAAAGTAGGCTGAGCGACATGCAGCATATATTGGCATTGAACATGTCTCGTAACTGTTATATTTATTGTAAGCCTTCGCTATCCCACCTTTCCCTCCGTTACTCCCTTAACTGAAATGTGGCAATGTCTTTTCATTGGTGCCATGATGATAACGGTAACAGCAGCAGCAATGCTGGTTATTGCTTGCCCCTTTGATTCCTGCGAGTTTAGTGGTAAAAGATATGGCACCAGCATAAATGCGCCTGCGCTGTAAAATTTAACATTTGTGATTTTTTGGAGAGCTAAATTGTGCTGGGAAATTTCAAAGATGTGCACCATTGTGGCCTTATAACTAGAGCATTGGTGAGGTTGAAGACTGGGTGTATTGGTATAGAAGGTTGAAGTTTAATTGCACAACAATTTGACAGGACACAAAGAAGACAAATACACACAGCAGAATGCTTTGCTGTGTGTGTTACTCTTCTTTGTGTGCCGTTGAATTGTTGTGCGATCCAACTTCGAATAGAGCATAGGGCTTCTTTGGTGCAGGACCGAGGAAGTGCGAGCTATTCGATAACATGCCAGTGCCTTGCCACACAATTATGGAAGTCGGAAGGTTTGCAAACAAAGCTTTGCTTTCAAATCCACCTGCTCATGTAATACAAGCACTGATTGAAAGAACCATCATACAAAAATAATGGTGAAATCAGTGGCCTGTGAAAAGTGTAATTTGTATATTGACACTGTTGACATAATAGGTGCCATACCGGCCTCAATACTGTACTGGACAGAGCAGTTTGTTTCCTATGTGAAGCACAAGCTCCATTACATGCTGTGCAGATAACCAAGCTCAGTTTGTTTTGACGTGCTACGCAACATTCACTGTAATCTGTTTTTGATTCTAAAGAAGTGCCAAACACCACCTCTTTTTCAACGACGTCATGGGAGTACTTCGCGAGACCTTTTTACAGCCCCTCATAATGGAAGTGTGGCCAGCCAGCTTTGTTTGGATGCCTTTATAGATTTCTGCTCCTGATCACTGTATGCTATCAAGTTGCAGACGTCTATGCAACTGGTGCAAGGCATTACGTGTTTTTATAGTCGGATACAACTTTAGGAGGCTGCGAAATCTGCACTTTAAGGCAGGTGAACACAAACCTGCACCAATGGGCGCGCACTCTAGACTGACATCGTGCGGCCGGACAGACTAATACTTGCTTGTTGGAGAGGGACTATTTCTTTAGGCATGGAGACAATCGGCTGCTGCGCTTTGGTCATCTGGCCGGGCCTGTCCGGTGTTCTGAAGTTTTATCCGACTGTAAAGGATGCTGCTTTTCATACAACACAAAAGGACAAAGTGTACAATTATTTGGCCTATGAAATGGATACATCAGAAGTATGCTATGCAAAGGCTTAAGATGTGTGAAATATAGTACCTGCAATTATAAGACAATGTTAAAGAATATGTGGTATCGAACATGGATGCAATAGCACATTTGAATCGGGGAGTGTTGCAGTCATATGCACAATCTATAGGGGATAGCATTATTAAGCTCCTGCTGTTTCCTGTCTTCATTGTGAATTACGCACACCGTTCATCTTGTGGCTAATCAACACGCACTGTATTCTTGCACATAGAAAGAACAAACAGCACAATGACATGTATACTGCATTCGTGTATTTTTTATTTACATGGTCCAAGAGTGGCACAGGTTGGCTTACGTTTTTGCCTATTTTGAGGTGACACGAAGTGCATGTTGCAAGTCTCCTAATATGCACAGCACAATGTTTACTGCAATAATTTTATTCATGTTCTTGAATAATAAACAAATTATTAAACTGAAAGCTCCTTTATAAGGTGCCTTTTGTGGGCTCGACAGGAGAGAAGTGAGGGCACCGATACTACTGTTGCAGAGCAGCCCTCTGGACCTCTGCCACACTCTCAAGAGCGCGTTCCTGGTTCTCGCCTACTGCCACCAGGTGGTTGAGTGCCTCCAGCAGCAGAATATTTTGCTGCAAAAAAGTGTATTGGAATGAGTCAGCCACATAAAAACCATTATTTACAAAGAAAAATGCTCTTTGCACTATTAGTACTAAGTGCCCTTAACTGTGGTAGCCTTTAGTGTAGTATGCATAATAAAACAATGTGTTGGGACAACGTTGCTTCATTTTTCATAACTGGATTTTTTTTTTTCAGAGCCAATTGTCATGTTGATTAGTGTGCCAGCAGCTGAGGTGGCCCCGCACCTTCACGAGTCTCTACTGTCAGCACCACAAACCTATTTTTGTTCGCTGCAAAACAAATGCCTCACCTTGCAATCCCGTCTTATACTAGCTGATTCCATCCTATGCCTACAAACATATTTTTGGCCCATTACGCAATTTTCTACCACCCTCAAGTGTAGTTCTCTCTCTTGACATCCATTCTGGCACGCTTATGTAATCACCTGTTATGAATTGGGAACAAGTGATCGAATACGTGCATGGCCTGCCTGCCGATTTCTTTTTTTTTAGTCTCAACTAGCATATCAGTTGCCACAGTTTACTACGCCACTGTCTTCTTGCCTTAATGGTATCTACAACAATTTTTGTTGCTTCGCTTTCTGCACAGTCCTTGACATCTCAAGTTTCTTTGTTAACCTCCAGGTTTTTGTCTCATATTGCATAACCGGTAGAATGCAGTGGTTCTAAACTTTTTTAAGGATATCGGTAACGTGGCGATCACGATTCGGTAATGCCTTCCATGTGCTGTTCAACCTATGAAATTTTTATATGAGTTTCCTGCTTTATATCAGTACCTGCTGTTGATATTTCACCTGGATAAAGATACTCTTCCCTAAAATTTGAGGGCTTAATGTCACTCATGAATTTCTGTTAGCTCACCAAGTTAGTGAAGGTTACCATCATCTTTTCCATATTTTCGCGGGCCCACTTGCATGTAAAAGCACGAGCACTCATTGGTTCTCACTGCCTTCTTTAAACTGCTGGACATTCAGTTCGTTACTACGAAAGTGACTTAATCCATGCACTCTTATTATGCTAAATATGAAACAGTAGAAATATACTTATCTGCAGTTTGTCGATGTCTCCTTCACTGTGTTGGTAGCGAGATCCATCGTCGGTACCACCTCCTTGTCGCATCATAGCTATATAGGATGTCTACCTTTTGCCCACACTATGTAATATTCATGAGGCTTGCAGTCACGCAGAGTGGAGGAACTCGGCGCACTCGCACAAGCAGCACCGGACAAGTTGTTCCTTCAGCACTGCGCCGTGAACAGTAGGTGCGCGTTGCGATCTGTAAAATCGCCGGAGCTATTGGCAGTCTTTCGGGGTGCACGGAAAGATTGCTCACGGAGGAACAGAACTATCCAAGAAATAGTGGTCATCGTAGAGCCTGATCACTACGTCGCGCACTGCAAGCTCGTTGTGCGAGTTTGTTTACACTGTGCGCCTCCGATGCTTAGCCGCCATGCTCACCCGGTGAATGGATGTGATGACGCCACCACAGCGTTCCCTCGTGGTATAATGCGAAGCGTACTAAATTACAAATTCGTCTAATGCGCATTCGGTGTACATGTTGTAAGCTTTAAAATGCTTCTAAACCACGTTAAACTAACTAATAATATTGTACTAAATGCGTGTGCTTTATAACTCGCTTGTGCGTTAAATGCACTCGGTGGAACGACAAACAAGTGAAAGAAGGCACGACCATGCACCCACGGTATGATCACGTAAGCCTCACTTTGTCGACCGGCCAGAAGGCAACGCCCAAGGAATAATAGCCAGCCAGAGTGAATCTAGACAAACCAATGAAACTGGAGGCTTGTCGAAAGATAAACTGTGCCTCGGTGCCATTCGTGCTTTCATCTTGGGGTGTCGCCAGAGCTCGTGAAGGTCCCGAGTTTCGCCAAACTCGGCGCATCCTGCACAGCACCCCAGTATGGCAGTTCGTCGGGCTTGTGCATATGCGGCGTATCCTTGCAGTCGTACGTTCTGCGTGTTGGTTTCCTGTAGTGCTGTGACATATGGTTGATTCAGCTTGACGAATTCTTGTATGTGGGCGTGTCGATGGCGGTATGAGTGACAGTTCCATTGCTATATGCGTATAGTTGAATACTGGTTCTTTTAGTTGTGGATATGGGTCGCCATCGTCGACAGATTCGAATTCGCGTCGGCGATTGCGAGTGGGCGTGACTGAGCGAGAATCGCTGTGGCTATTTACCTCTGCCTCCTTACGAGTCGTGGGGCGCGAATTGTCGAGCTGTGTCTTGGTGATGTAGTTATTCTTTACGTGCGCGATAAAATTTAACTTAGTGATCCTATTTTCGAAGGTATCCGCTGTTTTCTAGACTGCTGATTGGACACTTTTTTTCCATTGTGGCATGTATGTTCTTCATAAAGAATTCTTCGAAATATCAGGCACCTTGCATCTACTATGTCTTCAACGTTGGTCTTGGTCAACATCGTTCCCGACTGTATGTTAATGTTTTCGAGCTCCTGGCGTTTTTAATGCAGCTTGTGTGCGAGTTCTTGTTCTTTGCATTTTTGAAGCAGTTTGTCGGTGAGCTCTTGCTTTTTCTGTTAACTGCGGAGTAGCTTGTCTATGAGGTTTTGCTGGCTTTGCAAGTGGCTGTACTGATTTTGCAGTTTGATCTGCTGGTCCTGCTGTTTGTTTTCTAGGACCCGTATGAATGCGGCTTCGGCCAATGCATCCAAGGTGCTCGTACCAACCGAGTCTCTCGAGCCGCTTACCTCGTCGGCGTAGATCGCGCGCTTAACTGAGTGGGAGAGAGAGTGGGAACGTGAGTGCGAAGCACTTCGCAGTATTGGTTTGGAGCAGCTGCGCCTGGGGGAACTGCCCGCACTTACACTGCTCGAGCTGTTGGCCGAGGTGCTGAGCTCCGGGAACTCTCCACTGCTGAAGCGCCAGTGGTTGTCTCTTTCTGGCAGTCTGTAAAGGTGCTGTTGCCGTATATTGTAGGGTGGATGCCTTGGGCTTCGGTCTTTTCTTGTACTTTGTACTTGTAGTTTCGTGCGCATGTCCGCTGAGCTTGCAGGTAAGTTTGTAGACATGGTCTTGTGGTTCGCCAGTCTCGCCGCATTTGTAGCAAAAATCTGGGATCGGTTTCGCACAGACGTCTTGGCAGTGTCGCGTGTTGCCACAGGTGGGGCAGTACTGCACTGACTTGCGATATGGTCTGTAGCGGAAGTCTACGCTTTGGACGATGATGTAGTAGGGAACGTGCGGTACTTTGAAGAATACGACTGCCGCGGTCCATTGACTCATCATTCGGGCGTGAAGAATGGTGTATGGTGCCAGTGCTCGGATTCCTGCCATAAGTTCTGCGTTGCTTGTTCCTGGTATGAGGCCATTGATGACGCCTCGGGAGACGTCGTCAGGTGTTTGTATGTTGCCTTTGACGTTGTGGTAAGTGCCTCCGAGGTGTATTCTGTTGATGCTGACCAGCACCTTGGCGTCTTCCTTGTCGGCCGTGCTTGCGATGATTAAATTTTCGATTCTCTGTGCTTGTACTCGTACTTTGTCATTAAAGTCCTGCTGCGATAGTACACTGGCTCTACCGATATCGTGGCTGACTGCGACGGTATTTCATTTGGTGAGGTCGAGACCTGCTTGCGGGTGATAGACGATCTTAAAGTCGTCAAGTGGCAGGGGTGGCCTCTTGCGTGTGCGTTGTTGCTGTGAAGTGCTGAATTGGGCGTTTTCTCATCGGTTGGTTTTTTTGCCGGCGTCTTTGAATTCGAGGTGTCCTTGGCTTTCCTGTTTCTTGTGATCCAGGCGCTTTCCGCTTCGATTATTCGGCCGCTTTCTGCGTCATAGTTCCAGGTATCTTACCCGGTGTTTTCTTCCGTCCGGTTTGTTTGCATTGCATTTGCTTCAGCTTCATTCTGGTTCTTTGACATTTCGCTTGCAGCAGCTGCTTCTCAGCTCATCGTAGCGGCTCTTCGCCGCGGCGTGGAGGAGCGTTCGTGTGCTCATGCTCACGCCTTGCGCGTGTGTTTCTGCCGATGAGATTGCGGGAGCTGGTTCTGGCGTTAGGCTTATCCGGGCGGGCGGTCATGGGGAATAACACTTGCTATCTTGAGATAAGTTGCACTCACCCGGAAGTAACTAGTGTCCGCCGATTTCACTCGTCTTGCCGGCTTCACCGGTGCAAAGCTTGGGTTCATCACTAGCCTTGTTCCGGGAGGAGCAGCACGAGAAGCGGGAGCCCACGTGAGACCCGTCTGTACTTCACGGCCCCCAGGCGGAGTTTTTACATCCTTGCAAGGAAAAGCACTTTATTGCAAAGAAAAACTCACTTTTGTTCATGTTTATGGTAGGTCATGTGGTGCTTATTGTCTCAAGCACTTTACACAAATGTTCCTGGTGGCTTTCTCTTGTCCTGGAGTAGACAATGATAGAATCCACATATATAATGGTAAACATTCCAATAAGCTTGCTCAGCGTTTTGTTCATAATTTTCTGAAGTGACGACATAGAATTCTTTCAACCAAATGGTAACCAATTTAAACTTCGTGTAAAACGTTTTCATGGTACCTTTCACACAACAATTGGTATTGAAAGGCAGTAGTAAATACTTTAGTCTTATTATGCATCAGCTCGAGGCGACCACGCCCATAAAGTACGAGAAATGCGGCCGTATAACATAAAACTATTCCAATATGTGTTTATTCCAAGCTCCGGACGTATAACCGCCGACACAAGTATCGGGCAGTCTCCCGCGGGGTTGTCTAAAAAAACAATCAAATGCTCCCCTCGTTAATACGAGGTCACTTTCGTTTGCTTGAGAAACGAATAGCACTGCCTGCACTGAGCGGCTTGTCTTATCGAATTGGCTCACAAGAGGCGAGGAGCATGCTTAAGTGGAGAGGGAATCGATGGGGCCGAGCTACTGCAGTGAATATCGATAACCGCATAAAGAGGGTGGTGCCGGCGTCTGCGATTAGTCCGCTTTCTCTTACTTAGCTTGCGGTGGCTCGTTGACAATCGCGGTGGCATGGAACGGAAGCTTAAGAATGACGCTAAAACGGAGCCTCAGCAAAGAAGAGCTGGCAGAATGAGGTCGTAAATGTGCCGAAAGTTCTCTAAAACGTTACACGGCGACGCAAAATGTTTTATTACACGCAAATAAACCCATGCTCACCGGCAGGTGCGAGTAGTCAGTGCCGGAGCGATCAGCGACGGTCATCTTTTATTCTTTTCGGAATGGGGCCGCCTGTGTATATTCATAAGAAAATTCTGTTTTGTTCGGCATATTAATGAATCTTTAACGCGTACGCGTGACTTTGACGCGGTTAGTTTTTGCGGTTTTGTGACCTCGCGGGAGCGGCAGGTGAAGTGGGTGCAGCCCGAAAAGTTTTGACCAAAAGCCGAGGGCTAATAGCAAAGAGGCGTCGAATCAGAAATAAATATCTTTGTTGTGTTCGGTTAAATTACGCATAATCAGTGTGTGCATGTCAAATCAGATGGGGAGCTATCGCGGTTTTCGTGACGTCGCGTGACAGACAGGTGAAATGGGGTTGGTCCAAAAATGTTTTTGACGAAACACGGTGGGCTGATTGCAGAATTAGAATAGAAATGTTTGAAATAGTTTTACGTTACAGCACCCATGTTTTGCCACACAGAACTATTCAGGATGTGTTTTTTTCCCTAGAACAATATGGGAGTGGAATAGACTACCATCGTCAGTGGTTGATGTATAATCGAATGATGCATTTTATGCCTTGTTGGATGGAAGCAGCTTTACTTCGTTTCATTTTTTTTTTATCGTGCGAGTAGTGTCTACAATTCTTTGACCCCTATGCTTACCATTCATAGTATATTACTCATTTATAAGCCGTATTTCCCGGATGCGCTTGCTGTTCTGTATTTCCCCCCCTGTAATGCCTGGAAACATGCTTAGCCTATTGTATAAACAAATAAATAAATAATCGTAAATGTCGAATGGTGCGACCAATGCCGCTGTTAGCTTACGCCTCAGGCGCAAAGGAAATAGATAGCTGGCCCGGGTCCATTCTGGAATAGAACTGCGAGCCGCGGCTTGAAGTGCCATGGCGAGGCGGCGTCCTTTCCTGTCGTGTGGGCGCACGCACAGTTCTAGCGGCCGCCCAAGGAAGGGCGCTACAGGGTCCCCTGCATAGACTGGGAGTCGAAACCGGACTGAAGGCCACCTACGGCACTCTAGCACGAGGTCACGCAGCGATGCGGGGCTTTCCAATGCGGATTCCACCTAAGCCGGCTTGAGGCGGTCTAAGCTGACACTCTCTTCACGGCCGTTCCATAGGTGGTTGACTGTTTTCAGGTTGCAGTGGAGGACGCGGATTGGTCCGTCGTAAGTCGAGGTTAGCGGTATGTGGACAGCACCGCGGCGCACGAACACGTGTTGAACTAGTAAGGGGGGGGGGGGGGGGTAGGGGTGCAAGGATATTGCATTGTGGCGGGAAGGACGGGTTGGAATGGGCCGCACATCTTTACCGCAGTCCAGGAGGCATTGTAGGAATTCTTGTGGATGGCATTATGGAAGCGTTAACGTAATTAAGTCTCCGGGGAGTAGCGCAGAACTCCAATACACCAGCTCTGCTGCTGAGCACAGTAACTTTGCTCGGAGGACGGCCCGTAAAACCAGGAGCACAAGGCGTAAAGCGTCAACCCAGGTGGCGCAGCTTAGGCGGGTAGAAAGGGCGGCCTTCAGTTGGGGGTGAACATCACTGTGTCAATGGCACACAGATAATGCGCAGTGGTACGCAATGTCTGGCACGGAGGATGGGATTAAAGCAGGCAAACAGGGAGGACTCAAATTTTCAATTATTCAAGGAAGTTTATTTTTCTTGCTATGTACAGTGAAAAGAAAATATTTGGAGAAAAAAGCTGCAATTTCACAGCATGACAAAGCTCTAGCCACCCGTACACAGGAGTGTTAGCGTGTCGAGAAGAAAAAAGAGAAGGGAAAAATTCTTATACAATGAAGGACAGTCATAGAGAAATATAGTAAAAAACTCAGTAAGCATACATAATATTCCAGTGGCAATAGTTCATTACAAGCATTGATTTTATCATATCGAATAAGTGCTCTGTTGTCTCGGTGCCATGACAGCCAAAGCAAGATGCCTGCGCAGAAAAGAAAGCGCGGAAACACTCTCAGCGGTGATGTCTTGAATGGGAACAGCCTCCGACAAGCGTGTGAAATGGTCGACCATGGTGACTACATAACAATAACCTTGAGGCACGGGTAGAGGGCCCACCACGTCCATATCAACATCGCATAAACGACATCCAGGTGGAAGGAAGGCTTGAGGAGACGTTTTACTATGACGGGAGACCTTTGTCATCTGGCAGCGCAGACACGTGCGTGTCCAAGCAAGCACGTATTTATTAATTCCGGGTGATACATAAAACTGGGTAAGGAGGTGCTAAGAATCCCGAATATCTGGTGACATATGTCGTATCATCATCATCATCATCATCACCATCTTCATCAGTCTGGTTAAGCCCACTGCAAGGCAAATACCCCTCCCATACTTCTCCAACTACCCCGGTCATGTACTAATTGTGGCCATGTCGTCCCTGCAAACTTCTTAATCTCATCCGCCCACCTAACTTTCTGCCGCCCTCTCCCACGCTTCCCTTCCCTTGGAATCCATTCCGTAACTCTCGATGACCATCGGTTATCTTCCCTCCTCATTACGTGTCCTGCCCATGCCCATTTCATTTTCTTGATTTCAACTAAGATATTATTAACTCGCGTTTGTTCCCTTACCCAATCTGCTCTTTTCTTATCCCTTAACCTTACACCTATCATTCTTCTTTCCATAGCTCGCTGCGTCATCCTCAATTTAAGTAGAACCCTTTTCGTAAGGCTCCAGGTTTCCGCCCCGTACGTGAGTACTGGTAAGACACAGCTGTTATAGACTTTTCTCTTGAGGGATAATGGCAACCTGCTGTTCATGATCTGAGAATGCCTGCCAAACGCACCCCAGCCCATTCTTATTCTTCTGATGATTTCAGTCTCATGATCCGGATCCGCAGTCGCTACTTGTCCGAAGTAGATGTATTCCTTTACCACTTCCAATACCTCACCACCTATGGTAAACTGCTGTTCTCTTCCGAGACTGTAAAAGATTACTTTCGTTTTCTGTAGAATAATTTTTAGACCCACCCTTCGGCTTTGCCTCTCCAGGTCAGTGAGCATGCATTGCAGTTGGTCCCCTGAGTTACTCAGTAAGGCATTATCATCAGCGAATCGCAAGTTACTAAGCTATTCTTCATTAACATTTATTCCCAATGATTCCCAATCCAGGTCTCTGAATACCTCCTGTAAACACACAGTGAATAGCATTGGACAGATCGTATCTCCCTGCCTGACGCCTTTCTTTATTGGGATTTTGTTGCTTTCTTTATGGAGGACTACGGTGGTTGTGGAGCCCCTATAGATATCTTCCAGTATTTTTACATATCGCTCATCTACACCCTGATTCAGTTTTGCCTCCATGACTGCTGAGGTTTCGACTGAATCAAACGCTTTTTCGTAATCAATGAAGGTTATAGACAAAGGCTGGTTATATTCTGCACATTTCTCTATCACCTGATTGATGGTGTGAATATGGTCTATGGTTGAGTAGCCTTTACGGAATCCCGCCTGGTCCTTTGGTTGACAGAAGTCTAGGGTGTTCCTGATTCTATTTGTGATTACCGCGATTACATTAGGAAATACTTTGTAGGCAACGGACAGGAAGCTGATCGGTCTATAATTGTTCAAATCTTTCGCGTCCCCTTTCTTATGGACTAGGATTATGTTGGCGTTCTTCCAAGATTCCGGTACACTCGAATTCATGAGGCATTGCGTATACAGGGTGGCCAGTTTCTGTAGAACAACCTGCCCACCATCCTTCAACAAATCTGCTGTTACCTGATCCTCCCCAGCTGCCTTCCCTCTTTGCACAGCTCCCAAGGCTTTATTTACTTCTTCCGATGTTACCTGTGGGATTTTGAATTCCTCTAGACTATTCTCTCTTACATTATCGTCGTGGGTGCCACTTATGCCTTATAAATCTCTATAGAACTATAGAAGTTCTGGCAGTTCTATTCTAGCTGTAGGGTTAGATGCTTTCATACGTTGGCGTTTCTTGTTCAGATCTTTCGTCTCCTGCGATAGTTTACTGGTATCTTGCCTAACGGAGTTACCACCGACTTCCATTGCACACTCCTTAATGATGCGCATAAGATTGTAGTTCATTGATTCAACACTAAGACCCTCTTCCTGATTAAAGCAGAATACCTGTTCTGTAGCTTGATCTAGAATTTATCTATTTTCCCTCTTACTGCAAACTCATTGATCCACTTTTTATGTACCAGTTGCTTCCGTTCCCTCCTCAGGTCTAGGCTAATTCGAGTTCTTACCATCCTACGGTCACTGCAGCGCACCTTGCTGAGCTTGTCCACATCTTGTATGATGCCAGGGTTAGCGCAGAGTATGAAGCCTATTTCATTTCTAGTCTCGCCGTTCGGGCTCCTCCACGTCCACTTTCGGCTATCTCGCTTGCGGAAGGAGGCATTCATTATCCGCATTTTATTCTGTTCCGCAAACTCTACTAATAACTCTCCCCTGCTATTCCTAGTACCTATCCCATATTCCCCCGCTGCCTTGTCTCCAGCCTGCGTCTTACCTACCTTGGCATTGAAGTCGCCCATCAGTATAGTGTATTTTGTTTTGACTTTACCCATCGCCGCTTCCGCGTCTTCGTAGAAGTTTTCGACTTCCTAGTCATCATGACTGGATGTAGGGGCGTAGACCTGTACAACCTTCATTTTGTACCTCTTATTAGGTTTCCAACAAGACCTGCCACCCTTTCGTTAATGCTATAGAATTCCTGTATGTTACCAGCTATATTCCTATTAATGAGGAATCCGACTCCTAGTTATCGTTTCCCCGCTAAGCCCCGGTAGCACAGGACGTGCCCGCTTTTTAGCACTGTATACGCTTCTTTTGGCCTCCTAACTTCACTGAGCTCTATTACATCCCATTTACTGCCCTCTAATTCCTCCAATAGCACTGCTAGACTCGTTTCACTAGATAACGTTCTAGCGTTAAGCGTTGCCAGGTTCATATTCAATGGCGGCCTGTCCGGAGCCAGGCCGCCATTACGACTCTATACGACTCTATATGTCGTATAGAGAGTGAAAAATGGTACTACGTAGTTAAGCCGGAACTAAAGGGCTGGGAAGGTGTGCTGAGACATCGCACCACAACGGCTCAGACGGCAAGCAAGGATGTCGCAGTAGCCGTAGTTACAGAGAACGGGGGCTCTCCAAGAAGGTGGCTGGCTCTCTGTTATTCTGCTGTGCGGAAGACAATGCGGTCCAGTGGACGTTTGGAGGTGGAGAGTCAACCACGGCTATACAAGAAATGCCATCAGCGGTGGTGTTCTCGGCACCTTGCATGTAGCGGATGTCGGTTGTAAATCGCGAAATATAAGCGAGATGGCGGAGTTCGCGTGACACGTACTTCGATGAGTTGGTGCGGAAAACATACACCAGTGGCTCATGATCGGTTAGAACATGAAACTGGCATCCTTCCACAAAATGCCGAAAGTGCTGCATCACAGTGTAGACGGCCAGCAGCTCACGGCCGAAGACGCCGTAGCGGGTCACAGCTGAAAGTAGCCTTCGAGAATAAAAATTATGCAGATCGCACGCACTGTGGGAACCGATGAGCGCAAAATTTTTCGTACTGGATGCTTTGACTGACAATAATTAGCGGTGATGTTCACGGCTAAAGCTTAAGTTCTTCAACGTCTAGGCTAACACGAAAGTGGTGAGCTGTCTTTAAACGTTACCTTGCGTGAACCACTGCTGTTTTTTTTTTGCATAGTACGCAGAAGACACTAGGATAGTTGTTTGCTTGAGGCCTTGTTCTGCGCCATATTTTATAACCTTCGAGAGAGTTGATCGTTGTCATTTCCTCACACGGTACATCGCATTGCGGTAAAAGCAATTAACTGGAATTGGATTTTGAGGCTGTACGTGCCAAAACCACACCAAGATTATGAGGCAAGCTGTAGTGGCGGACTCCTGATTAATTTTGATACCGTGATACGCTTTACCCTGTTCGAAAATTCCAGTGCACGTGCTTTTTCTACTTCGCCTCCATCTAAATGCGGCTGCTGCGATTGGGATCAAATCCGCGAGCTCTAGCAGTACCATAGCCGTAAAGATAAAGCAGCCGGCACATAAATGTTCATTTGATTGTCGACCGCTTCCGTAGTGTCTCCTGGACCCTGATGTGTGCTTTAATTAATGTGGGTCTGCTTCCGCACGCCCTGCGTAAGTTGGCCGCTTGAAATATTTGCATGGCGTTTATTTTTCAGAAATAGCAGCAATGTACTGTACCGTACCTTGAACTTAAGCTTATCCTGTTTCCCAGCAATTGCTGTCATATAGTAGAGCGGTTTCCTTGCCTTCGCACGTCACCTCCCCGCCTCCCTTATATGGAAACTGCCTCTTATGCTCCCTCTCCTTCTTTTCCTCTTCTTCTCCTCTGTACAGTTCTGTCTGCGTCCCCTCTGGCCTCGCACGTTAATAGAAAGGGAAGCGCTGCAGTTTCTGCAATGCTTCTGAGGGCAGTCCCGCATAATTACCGCTGTCAAGCAGCTAATGTGGCGACGGACAGGGAGCTCCAATTGTCATTGTGCACATTCGACGAGTTTACTCGCGTTTGTCATCTGTCTCCCGAGGCGGTGTGCGTGACAGCAGCCTACAGCAGCAACAGCAGTGGGAAAGTCGAAGGAAGTGGCAAAGAAAGCTTCGCTTTAAAAGACGAGGTCTCCACTCGGAGTTGATGCAGCGGCGTAAGACGATTCCGGCAGCTACGCTGGAGGGATCCACCATCAATCGAGTATGGGCGTTGCAGTGCGAATGAATAAGAAGTGAGGCGTTCGCGACTCCTTGCTTGGCAGCAGTAAAATCAGCATGGGCTTCTGATTACCAAGAAATGTTAGAGGACGGGCTGACGTTTGACTGAACGAGGCTGATGAGTGGGTGAAGCCACTGTGCACAGTGCGGTATGTTGCGCCTCGAAAAATTCTCAACCCTCAGAAACCGGCGTAACTGGCTCAGTGTTCTGGGCTCGCGATAATTCTGAATGGTTTTGACGTGCGACGGGTGAGGCCACATACCCTTTGATGATGTGTCATAGCCCAAAAACTGAGCACCGAAAACACACTTGGAGGCACTCACAACCAGACCCTACTGCATAGACATTGGAACAAACCACGTAGATGGTACTCATGATCTTCAGGCGTAGGGCTGGCATCGGGGACATCAAGGTGCGCGAACACAGTAGGAAGGCTCACGTGACCCCAGAAATGAACCGCTGGAACGTTTAAGCTGAATTGCGGAGTTCAAAAGGCATACGCACGTACTAAAACAAACGGAAGGCGTCATGATGATGGTCTTAGATATGGTGGTGGATTCAACGGGAATTTATTGGTACGCTTCAACCAGGTCCACTTTGCTAAAAATGGCGCAGCTGTCGAGGCGCGATGCAAAGCGTTGGATGTGAAGTAGCGGATAGCTGTTTTAGACCGGCTTGGTGTTCAACCCTCGATAGTCTCCACAAGGATGCCAGTCAACTGTAACTCCGGGCATTTGGTGCAGTGGGGAAGCTCACGTGCTGGACAATGGACGTATAATGTCGAGCTGTACCATGCGGTCAAACTCCTGTTTGCGATAGCCAGATGGTCCCCAGAGCAAGCGGCATGGTAGAGCGGCTGCGGGGGAAGAACCACGGATGACGATGTGCTGTGTCATTGTATGTTAAGCGGCTAGCCGAATGAGGTTGCATGGCTTTCTTAACTCCGGAAAATCCTCCAAGATATTTTAGAACGGAATGGAAAGTATCAGCGTGCAGATGCGCACGGGAACAAGGTCGGACAGGACTCCAGAGATGCAGAGACAAGTAAGATCGTCTGTGAGGCAACGATGACGCACGCTGACGTCCAAGTCGAAGTTGGAGAGGAAGTCCAAGCCCATGATTGGGAGAATTACGTCTGCGATGACGAAGAATCATCGAAAAGTGAGGCGAAGAGCGATGTCGAGGGAGATTGATTTGAGTCCGTACGTCGCTATAGACGAGGTGTTGGAAGCCCGAAGCGACTGCCCTGACGACCTGGAACGATCAGCCGGGGGAACCACGCTGATTTCCGCACCCGTTTCTATAAAGAACCTGGCGCTGGAGAACTTGTCGGTTACCATAAAAGGTGTCTGGGACGACAAGCGAGACCACACGCCGCCCTCAGTGATCCCGGAAGGCATTTCTCGTCCACGAACAGGGAGGTGTACACTTGTTGGCTCGGTGCCGGAACAGCCGGTGGTACTAGCAGAGAGGCGGAGGGCTGGGACTGTGAGTTTGACGTTTGCTCGAAAGAACGCGACAACTGAGACGAGGCGAACGGGTCCTCTGGGGGATTGTGGGGTGCTGCGGAGTGCGGCGATTGAGGCGGCCAGCTTATCGACGCGCGCCTCAAGGCGCAAAATCACCGGGTCTGTACTCAGTGAGACAGCAGTGACGGACGGGGAGGTCACCACCTGAACCCAATCGACGAGCTCCGCCAGGCCGTCGAGGGTGACGCCACCGGCGGCTGCAAGGACGACACCGATGGACTGAAAAAGCCGTCGGAGGAAAAGCTGTCGAAGCAATGCTGAGTGGGTGGGGGCATCGCGCTCCCCAAGAAGCTGTCGCTTCCGGCACAGCAATTGGTAGGGGCGCCGGTCACCAAGGTCCTCCTCGGTAAGGGGCTCATGTAGGCATGTCCATCCGGACAGCATGAACCTAACCAGCGCCTTGGTCTTGAGTAGCTGATGTGGTGTAGTGCCCTTTGAGTTGGAGAGGACGTCCGAGAGCTCGCTGGCAAGAACAGGAGGAAGGATTGAGGCGACATCGGAATAGAAGTGCCAAGCGGTGGCTTCACGTGCCACGGCCAGGCGCCATCTTTATTTTCTTCTCATGTGGGCGCGCGCTATCCGGGTTCCAGGCGCCGCCCCAGGGAGGGCCGCTGCACAGTACATTTCTTAGTATCTTCTTTCAGTGTCACTTGGCAGTTCCCCTTGCATAAGTCTATACGTGTAAACCATTCGCACCCTTTAGTCTCCTCAATGATCTCATCTATCCTAGCCACCATGTATGCAAAAAGATTGGACTCCTTGTTTGTCACTGGGCAATCAGTACATGGTCGGAATGATCCAACTTCCTTACGTACAATGGCAATAGCAAAAGCAAAACAGGATGTCGATGGCCTAATAATCTCTGCTTCTAACATGCTTTGAAGTTCTTGCCTTAGTCACTTTTTGTTTTTATGGCTGAGGTTATACGGCTTTTTTTCTGACGACTGTGCTGTCGCGCACTGAGAACGGTACCTCGATCACTGTTGTGACTTCGGGATATGCCCCCCCCCCCCCCCCCCCCCAATGCAGATTATCTCGCTCAACTTCAGCGGCACGCCTTCCGCGCATGATAGCGTTGGTCCGTAGGGGTATTTTGGTCAAAACACATAACTTGATCAGGTTGTCTTATAGTCACCTCGTCATTAAATAGTACGTTGATCTTCATGTTCTTCATATCAAGTGATACAAAAACGCGAAGTTCACTGCTGACATGACTAGCACTTCCACCTTGAATTACCTTCTTACTCAAGAGCTTTGGTGTTGTCATTTTATGGTAATGCCGAGATGAACGATCGTAGCTAAGCCGATGAATAGGATTTGCGGATATGATCCTAGTTGACTCCACTATATTTCTTTTAATAAGGCTCACGGAAGCATAAGTGTGAATGAATGCTGACTTTTTTCGGTTGTTTACAACCATCGGCACTGTCAGAACGAATGATTTAACAAGGAACATCGTTTACTCAGCATATTAGTGAGTTTTTGTGGTGCCTGGACTTCTGGAGGTATGGCTGGTTATGAAGTACTTAACCTCGTGTGTATTTTTTGCTTGGTCTACAGTTGTGACACTCATATTTTTTGGAGGGGCATCAAAATCTGGAGTGGCAACCAACACCAGTAACTTAAGCAGTTGATTCTATTGTGCTTGGCGACCTAGCTAGAACTTATTTCTGGCCCTCTCTTGTTATACCGTGTATAATGAGGGTGATAGCAGGCGATTCTGGAAGTTTCGGTTCGGCTGTACAAATTGAACGCCACTTTTCCAGCACACTCACTGATGTTTGTTGATTTCTTTCGTAAGAATATGGCTTTATTCCAAAGTTCCATGGACTCTTCTTGAATGCTCGAGAGAAACTCTTCTTGCACTCTGCGTGATTCATTTAACTGTGAAGTTAACTAAAGATTGTAACATTTCCTCGCGTTGCCACACAATAATACCCGCATGTTCTGTACGCGATTCTCGTCTGTGAACCAATAATTACTGGAGCAAGCGTACTTATAAAGATGAAGCCAGGTATGTACACTTGATGAACT
The DNA here is from genome assembly GCF_038994185.2 of Dermacentor albipictus. NCBI lineage: Eukaryota > Metazoa > Arthropoda > Arachnida > Ixodida > Ixodidae > Dermacentor > Dermacentor albipictus. The sequence continues at coordinate 105,028,757 of NC_091827.1, read as the reverse complement.
GTCATCAAATATGTTTCGTTTTAAGAAAGTCTGCTCTGTCGGGCTTCTAGATCTTGGTATCAAAATAATGAGATCTACCAGTAGCTGCTATTGCTTGTTATGGCAGTTCTGAAAGAGAAGCAGTACGTTCACATCAATTATATTACCGTCTGGTGGCGTTATAGCTGGCTGACTTTCAGAATTCAAGATGGGTCCTTCAAAACAAGTTTCAGACTCGTCTTGCTCATTGGAGGCAGGAGCGGTTCCTTTAGTGACGGGGTCGTCAGCCGTAAATCCGGAGGCACTTAGGACGCTCCACAGAACATCAGGCGTGGTGACATCCTTCAGTGGCTCATCAGGTTGTTCGTCACTTGCTTTGTAGCCCTCGATGGTAGTTCGTCCCTTGTTGAACGCGACCTTCGTCTTCTCCCCAGGTTCCTGGTTCCGACTGCGCTAATGTAATTATTTTACTAGTGTACTGCACGTAGAACCCATTTGTTGTTGCTAAATTCTTCGAGCGAACCTTGTTGTGCTCGTTGGCACCGACCATGTTAACAATGCACCTCTTTTAGCATTCTTACCGAATTCCCCAAAGTGTTTGTAAGAATTGTTACATTGCAAACATGCAATTATGAGCAATTTAAAATGAGCAAGTGGTTGTTTTTAAGGCCACATGGGTCATGCTAGTCTAGCTTTCTAGCCGTCATCTTTATTCTGTTAGCCCTGAACACCTTTACTTTTACCAAGTGGGCTCTAGTTGGTTTAACTTTTGCGTTGAACGGAACCAGGGAAGGTCGATGATCATTGTCCGACAACCGATGATCTTTGATGACCAAACGATGGACCGATGATCATTGTCCACATTATTATTCAATAATTGTTGCTAACTCCACTGCTCAAATCCTGTTTTATGATATTACTAGCGCTTTTTGCCATTTTTTTGCGTGATGAGGCAAGAAGTGCTCGTTTTAGGAAAGCTTGCCATGCGAATAATTGCCACTTCATTTTTTTTTCGTGCTCACAAGAAACAGCGCAGTGCCTTAACCCGGCATGGCGTCTTAACCTACACCTTTTACACATAATGCAAGACCACACAAAGAGGGTGCTCAATTACTGAAAAAAAAAACAGGAGCAGCTCGTCTCTTTCTGCACGTATTTATCTTGCACCTGTAATTTCCCAAAGATAACAGGCGCATTTGCCCCGCAGGCTTCTTTAACACTAACGCGCAGCTGGAACTGACAGGCGGAGGTTTCCCAATAATTAGGTTAAGACAGCGCCCGTGTACGCTGCTGCAAGTTAGCTTCCTTGTCCTGGCATCGTCTTTGTGAACGTGTCGATAGGTACAGCGAGCACATACATGGAACCCTGAGCTATCCCCTTAGGCTATTCTCTAAAGGGGGTCAGCACTTTATATGAGCTACTTCCGGGGCCACGAAACTCTTGAGTTATTGACGATGAGTGGATTCAGGGTGGTATAATAAATTTTATCATAAATGCACAACCTTGGCGGACACCGGTAAGAGTGAAATAAGCACCAATCATTTCTTTATTTGCAAAAATTAAATAACTGATTAGGTTTCTAATAGGTCACATTAGTGTAGAGGCTGCACATGTTCAATTTAGTCCACTCAATATATCTTACATGACAATTGAATAGCAAGTTTCAGTTAGATCAAATTTATATACAGCATGTCTTAAATATCATGCATGAATAATTTTTAAAGAGATATGCAAATTCCATGTAGTTGTACAGAATCCAGGTAATGTTGTTTGGCTTCACTGGGATATACTGATGTTATTTTTTTGCATTCTGCCTAAATACACGATTACGAATATTAATTCAACATCCTATTTATTATCATTAGATGAAAAGTGTCAATGAGAAAATTCTAGAGCAATATGAAGAACTGTCTATACAGCTTTTTGTTACTCTATACGTGTCACATAACAGGGCTTTTCTTAGCGTGAAAGAAGCACGCTAATACACGCAGAATTGCGGCGTGACTGGCCGCCCGAGGCGCTTTGCTTGTACTCGCGGGCTCCTTTCACGCTCGGAAAAAAAAAAGACTTTTATGTAGGACGCATTGCGCAACAGAAAGCTGTCTAGGGAGTTTTTCATTTGCCAGTTGAAAAATAAAACAGAAGTTTCTGTTGTGACTACAGAAATTTATATTGGACGACAGTAGTTCGTGACGCTTCTGTAGTTGCCACAGACATTCCTGACGTTACAACAGAAATTCTGACTTCGCAACAGAAGCGTGCTGTCGCGAATACAAAAAGTTTTGAAGCCGCAACAGAAACGTTCTGTCGCGATAACAAGTGTTCTGAACTCGCAACAACAACTCTCTGCCGCGACAGCGATTCTGACATCGCAACAGGGACTCTCTGTCGCAACGAGACACTTTCTGTCGTGGCGTTAGAAATGTGCCACTTTCTGCCGCAGCGACATAAGTTGTGACGCCGTGACAGAAGCGCTTTCTGTGGCCTCGCTTTAAAATTGTATGTCAGATTCACATCGGTGGTGTACACTATAGTTTTCTCTTGCATGGTATTCAATGGTGCCTTCTCTAAATCCGGCAAGGCTGATAGCACCGACACCAGTTTAATGCCGACGTGGCCAATGGTCGTAATTGTGTCGTGAGCACGAGGCACCAGCAACGCCCTACAGGCCTCCTCAATATCCATCCCTGATCACAATCATAGCATCTGCGGGAACGGCTGCGTACCCAGTTCGTTTTATTTGGTAAGATGTGGCACACAGGCTTGTGAACTTACACGTGCCCTTACGCTGACACGCATTAGTTAATTTCCGAGAAATATTGCATCAGCTTTTGCGAAGCGAAAAGGCTGTTTCGCGTTGTTCCACAATTTTGCGGGAAAATCTGTCTCGCTCGGGTGTCAGTATTCTGGCACAGCGATACCGTGATGAACCGGTATGTTCTCTAAATGAATACTCATCCAGGAATGTTTATGTAGCTATTTGAACGCACGAATTTTATGCACGCTCAAAAGTGCAAAGACCGAGACACAGCTGTCGAAATTCGCAGTAACAACCCCAACAGTATTCCGGTCACCGTTGTCGATTTCTGAATTTCTTATTAATTATGAATGTCATGAAGCAAAATTGATGTTCTAGCACCCCACGATGTGCTCTTCGATGAAAACAACAGTTTTGCTCTTCTAGAGAGGCGCCAGTTCACGCGGCAAAGTGAAAGCGCACCTTGGCTCTCAATAAATTAATGCGCACAACGCATTCTTAGTTTTCACGTGGCCAAAATGTACCCATAAGGTCACGTACAGTACGGTGCAGTGATAAGATAGTGGGTTGGGATCCTTAGGTCGCAAATGGGAGTACTGGGCGAGAAGCTTTTTTTTACTTTAGTTTTTTTGCAATAACAATTTTACATGGCCGTAAGGAGGTTTGGCAATATTTAAATAAGCATTGATCAAGAACTACAGAACGTCCGACTACAGGACGTCACACTGCAGGCAACAGACTCCAGACAACAGAACGTCAGAAACAAAACGTCCCAAAATACGACAGACTGAAATTTTCCTGTTCTGTTCTTCAACTGGGTGTGCTCTACAATTTTGTAGTTGACGATTTTCATATAATGAGAATAAATAACAAGTTGAATAATTAAGGCTAGGTATGTAATTAGGCAGAATGCAACAAATGATATGAGTATGTCCAAGAGACGGTAAACAATATTGCCTAGTTTCTGATCAACAATGTGACATTTGCATTTATTTAAATACTGTTGCATGCTAGTTGCAACATTCTGCATATACTTCCCCAAATTCTCGTGCATCTTTGTCCAACCTTTCCCAAGGATTACATTGTGAGAAAACAATAACAAGCTAATCAGGCAATTTTACCGCAAGAGTAACGATGATAATATCTTAACGAAATTCGTTATATAAATAAAGCATTTTCCAAAGTGCCCAAGTGATGTTAAAATAATAAATTGCCCTCCCCCCGAGAATCATGAACTGATTACGAGCATGATGTAGTATGGGGCGGCTGTGCCACTCTGACCCCCTGAGCTTTTTCCCTGCACACAATTCACAGTAAATGAGCACTTTTTTCACTGTGCACACATCGCAAGGAGACTACAGCGGGGCAGGTTGCACCCATGACGTCATGCACAGCAGCACGGTGCCATAACCGTTGCGCTACCGCGGCTGCCTGCTTTGCAATTTGGGAACCCGGTACTGTTTAACCGGGAGATGTACATTAAAGTGGTCACTTGCGAAAAAGGAACGTGCGAAGGATTGAAATAACTGTATTGCCACATTTTCGGCCCCACTGCAAATCAGCTTTTGTTTGCAGATTGGCATAGCTCTATTTGCCCTTTATTAGCGTTATTTCAAGTTACATTGAGACGGTTCAGGTTGCCGGCAAAAGTGGTACTGCTTACAGCTAGACCTATCGTTGCAAATACCGAACCGGTAATTGATCCACCAAGGCATCATTCATTCATAAGGCAGGGACCTGATCGCATACACAGAAGTCTAATGATGCAAATAGGTTTGAACCTGAGCACACCATACATTTCGGGCCGCGCGGCTCAGTATTCACGCTGCAGTACTGTGCCACTATAAAATATGACGGTGAGGAAGAACAACTCTCTCCTAAATATCCCATTTCTCGTGGGAATGCAGTGTTGCTTAAAGTTTCCTTCTGGGCGATTCTAAACTTTATGCTTGAATCTATGTACAATTACCATATGTTCACCATTCTACTGAAGATGATGGCGCAACTAAAGGGTAATGTCACTAAGAGCTTGACAGGGTACACGTGAAGACGACGCGCCAAGACCTGTCTGGCAGTATTCGCTCATCCTCCGCGGATATTTGAGCGCTGATAAAGTATATGGACAGTTTAATGTTATCTTTAATGTGCAAGTACTGGGCTAAGATAACACAATCATAGTTACCTGCTGATCAACGACGCAGAGGATCAAATGCGCTCCAAAATATGGTCAGGTAAACGTAGTTCTTGATCGTGGTAGTGCTAAAGCCGTGTGGTGCTTTGATCGCGGTGCCACTGTCGGCCGGTGCACCAGATAATTAATGCGGCGTATGATTGCACCTTATTAACTATTTGTTCACCAATGTCAGGGCAAAGGTGCCGATAAGCTTCCTGACTGTTCACTTGCACGCTGAAATCTCTAGAGAGCTCGCAGATGTGGACCGCCACTTCTGTTCGCCCACGTGGTGGTTCTGTGACGGTTCTGATGAATAGCGCATGATGTCTATGTGTTTGAAATAACTCTGCCGGAGATGTGCAGACTGCGTCCCCAAACTTTCAGTTTGTTTTTTTAGAATTCAGGCAAAAATGGGTGACATTATAATAAGCTTCATAATGACGAGTCTTGATTACATTTTGCACGTGGACGATTTCTTTCAGTATTGTGGCGTGGCTTTTGTGAGTGCCTGTCTATTAGAACAGTAGCGAACCCTTTCTATATATTTGTAATCAAAAGTCTCCGCCACCGAACCCCTGTTCATACATACAGTAACTATGGAGTCATAATTTCTTTAAGTAATCTCCTGATGATATTCTATTGCACTACCAAGAAAATACCAAAGGAATCACACCCATTTGGAGGCGATTCCCTGAGCGAGCATATCCGAAACTCTTTTGCTGGGAGCAAACTTCTTACATGCGCTGTGTTTCTGGAATCACTCAACCGTGCACCGGGGCGTGTGGTCACGTCGTGGTGCATCCTTCTCGAGTAGCGCCCTTTCGAGTAAGGGTTCTCAGTCTCACCAACCGGTGGCGAAGCGCTTGACCCCTCGCACGGATTCTCCAAGACGTGCTTCTTACGCGCTGCCTTGAAATACCTTTCTTTGGAAACCACGTGAAGATCACGTCAACTTCCCTAAGACAGACTCTTTCCCGGAACTTAACGGAAATCGAGATTTTGATCCCCATTCTTCCGTATACGTGCCATAGATTGCTACGACGTGAAAAAATTTGTTGGGAGTAGTATAGCCGAGCGATACTAGATACTTTCACAGTTTATCGAAGTAGCTTTCGGAAAACTTTTGGGCTGGGTGGAGCGAGAGTATATTCAGGTTTTTTAAAGAAACGCTAGTACAATAAACGTATTGTTAACTTTGTTTATTATTCGCTATTATTTCAATACCAGAATGCCATTAATCGTGCCCTGCTGTCGCGTATTACGCAACAATGGCGTACACTAACAAGACGTTTGAAGCATGCAATTCAAGAAACTGCTACACGCAAGCGGTCAATAAAGTAGTTTCGTTGCCGCCAACAGGAACACCCGCACATCGTTTGAAGAACTGAAACTCGGTCTAGCTGGTATGGATTCGTGCCGGACCAATGGGCGAAAAACACACAAGAGAAGGATGCGGACAGCAGCTCTTTCTCGTGTTTGGTTAGTTGCGACTAGTGCCATCGTCAGAGCCCTACCCTTGTGTTTCGGTTTGGCACCCGTTACATGATGTCTCATAGCGTTTATGGTATTTACCTCAAGCAATAGGCATATAGAAGGTGCTCCCGCAAAACGTGGTGAACTCAATCACTCACGATTCCCTTTTTACCTGCCCTGCAATGCAAGCGCACTTGCAATATCCTGAGTTGGTTTGCTTTTTTCTTTTATGTTTTGGTGTTATGAGCATTCCATTCCGCATATCCGAACGGAAACTTAACTTCAACACCATTTCGTCTTTTCTATAATGTACCATACACGTGTCTCTACTGAGCACGTGTACACTGCAATGAACGCTATATTATTCCGTTGAAGGGAAAAGGTGAGTGCTTGACGCATTATGCAACCACTCTAGCCTGGGCTTCAAAGAGACAGCCGGAGGTATTGCAGATCAAAACAAAATAAATATGCAAATGTATTTAATTCACTGGCAGCAAAGTATCTGCAATAGTTGTACCGCTGGTTATGCCAACAGCGACACAACTTTCGATGCGTAACATAAGCATAAACTGCGCCTGATGAGTCATGAAAGTTGTGTGCAGCGCAACAGAGTACTAAGCACGCGCACTTCGTGTAACAAATCTAATGTGTATTTGAATCGCGTGGATACAGACGCCATCAATACATCTCAAAAGTTTCTTCACTGTCGTCCATTACACTACACGGTGGATATTTCCCGCAACATGGCACTGCATTTGTGTAATTCTTGGTACGTTTGCTTTAGATCCGAAAACATTTGCGTCGCGAGTGCTATGTTTGCATGAATGTTTTAACACTTGCGCAAACATCGAAGAAAACCACCAATGCCCACACATGCATGGCATCCGCCAAATGGGCTATATTTCGCTAAGAGGTCATGCAGCTTCATACATGGTAGGAAACTTTGTCGAGCTTGTAACCCTGCTGCAACAACTCGGCGTTATGGATGTAGTTGTGCGCTCCAGAAAAGAAAAATGTTCTTCATATCTGAAGCGCAAAAGTAACTATAGCACTGCGCCAGAATCATTGCATCTTAGATCACTTCATTTCACCAGTAAGACTAAAGGATCGCGGAGGCCGCAAAAGATATCTTTACCTTTCAAAACTTTCTTTTGATCGCTGCGTAGAGGACATGTTATTTAACTAGGAAAAATGCCAGTGCTACATTTCCAGAGCTGTTCGACAACCGACCCCACCACAACAATATACAGCTCAGAGCGCTATCTAAATTTGTCTGCCGTCTTGTTTCATTGTGGCTGCCATAGCTTCTCGTTACATGACATGGGGGAACCTGTTATTTTTTTTGTTTATGCAACACCTATTTTGTTCCGGCTGCTATGATATATATATATATATATATATATATATATATATATATATATATATATATATATATAGAGAGAGAGAGAGAGAGAGAGAGACCATCGTAGATCTAATGCGAGGACGTTCGTTCCCCAACTGCTACAAGTTGTATTTTGATACATTTTCATTGCCAATAATTTATCGTTACCATTTTTTATTGTGGCGAAACACAGCTCCAGGCCTTTTTTGCAATAAAGAGGAAATATTAGGGAATGACTAGACCACTGGTTTATTTCGTTTTCACTTGTGCAGGGAGAACACAGAAAGTATAGACTCTCCGCGGATCATAAGAACCCAGCACCGCCATCAGTGGTTTATCACGTTGAGAGATAACATACGTTCCCTTCGCCGACCATCTCCTCTTTTTGAACAGTTACAAAACAGTGCAGACTCTGCCCACCGGACGCCATAAATTTGAGCGTTTTCTGAGAACACTCTGTATACATTAAGAAAGAGCACGTTGCCGATCTTATGCATGGTATGCTTTCTTGTATGGTCGTCCACAGCTTATATTAGTAAACATTATTCGGGAAAACGCTATTGCATATATAAACACAATACTACGAGTATATGTTAACATAATTAGCCGAAGCTCAAACACGAGACAATAAAAGGAATGCAAACCTTTGAAAACCAACAATACAAAGAATTGAGTGACGCAGAGCACTGCGACCAGGCTTTGTTAGCAGCCATCGGTGATACCAGAGAACTGCCTAATTTTGCAGTATGCGTGACTCATATATCAGGCTCCATGATGCGTCTGACAGAGTGGTACGTCTGACTGTCCGGATATACAAGCCTGCTAATGTTAACAGACGGCATGCATTACGCTATGATAAGCAATAGCAATTACGAGAGGATTTTTTCTCCATGTAAATTTGCGCTGTAGCAACCTGCATATTTGTTTTTTTCTGCCAGCTAACAGTTTAAAAGGATTCACACATTTGACTTCACGAGAATGCGGGAAAATTTTTATATATGAGTGCGCGTTATTGCTTTCCAGTTCCCCGAATCATAAACGTTGAGGCACCGGAATAGAAGCCACAGATGTGTCCAACATAATCAAAATTTTCAAAATGAGCACACGTAGCTCGTGTTCATTATAACAGAGGTAGTACGCCCGGAAAAAGGGCAGAGAGGAATTTTATGCCCTGTCTTTGGTTTATTCGCACACCTTGTGTTCTCACGAATCCTAACCAACTAGCCTGTCGACGCGCTTTAGAAGGTACTTGACTTCCGCATCATTGAATTGGTTCACAAGCACTACCAACGTTCTTCGTGCGTGCCATTCAATACCTTGCTACCGGAAGTCGGAGTGTCATTTCTGTGGCTTTCCATTAAATGTCCCTTGAGCACCATTGCTGCCTATAGTAATCATTTATGCCTGCGGTCTGAAGCCGAACTGGCAGACAATGTTTCTGCATTATGTCGCACAATGTCATGACCACCGAAGGAACCACCGCATGTTAGAGGCAAGCAATGACGAGCCTCTGGCTGCAGGACTATAGCATTATTGGAAACAAGAGAGCGGTATCGGTAACAATCCTTGATTGTTTGTGCGTATTGACCAGAGTTTTGGAGTGGGGTCTGCTTCCACTCCAACTCCAGTCTTGAGAGTGAAGTAAGAGTGAAGTACTGCATTAGGCAGTTCTCTGGTGATACCAGAGAACTGCCTAATTTTGCAGTATGCGTGACGCATATATCAGGCTCCATGATGCGTCTGACAGAGTGGTACGTCTGACTGTCCGGATATACAAGCCTGCTAATGTTAACAGACGGCATGCATTACGCTATGATAAGCAATAGCAATTACGAGAGGATTTTTTCTCCATGTAAATTTGCGCTGTAGCAACCTGCATATTTGTTTTTTCTGCCAGCTAACAGTTTAAAAGGATTCACAAATTTGACTTCACGAGAATGCGGGAAAATTTTTATATATGAGTGCGCGTTATTGCTTTCCAGTTCCCCGAATCATAAACGTTGAGGCACCGGAATAGAAGCCACAGATGTGTCCAACATAATCAAAATTTTAAAAATGAGCACACGTAGCTCGTGTTCATTATAACAGAGGTAGTACGCCCGGAAAAAGGGCAGAGAGGAATTTTATGCCCTGTCTTTGGTTTATTCGCACACCTTGTGTTCTCACGAATCCTAACCAACTAGCCTGTCGACGCGCTTTAGAAGGTACTTGACTTCCGCATCATTGAATTGGTTCACAAGCACTACCAACGTTCTTCGTGCGTGCCATTCAATACCTTGCTACCGGAAGTCGGAGTGTCATTTCTGTGGCTTTCCATTAAATGTCCCTTGAGCACCATTGCTGCCTATAGTAATCATTTATGCCTGCGGTCTGAAGCCGAACTGGCAGACAATGTTTCTGCATTATGTCACACAATGTCATGACCACCGAAGGAACCACCGCATGTTAGAGGCAAGCAATGACGAGCCTCTGGCTGCAGGACTATAGCATTATTGGAAACAAGAGAGCGGTATCGGTAACAATCCTTGATTGTTTGTGCGTATTGACCAGAGTTTTGGAGTGGGGTCTTTGCTTCCACTCCAACTCCAGTCTTGAGAGTGAAGATCGCCGTATTTCCACTACATTTATCTCCTAAGAATAGAGAAACCTGGACCAATTCCACTCGCGGAGTGATGGACCTTGTCCATTTCATTCATCTAGTTACACTAAACGAAGCGCTTCCTCTACATATCTACATGTTTGTGGGATTGTTCGCTTGAGGTTATTGCAAAGTTGGTGACGTGAACTCAAGGAAAAAACGCTGACGGTGGCAGTTCTTCCAGTGCTGCTCGTTTTTTTCTTTGGTTCGCTTTTCATGATCGTTCACTCTTTGCGCTACTGGGCATGTCTTAAAGTAACAAAAAAACAACATTTATTTAAGTCTTCACAACATTACAAAAATTTTAGGTACCATTTTTTCAGCAAGGTGAAGCATGCTTGGTGGTCTCATATGTCACAAGGCCGTTGCTACGTTTTTATACGGATCATTATTACAACGAGTAAAAAAAAAAGTACAAAGTAATGTTAAACCATGTCCCCTGCAGTGGTCGGGCGCAATTACTAGAGCAATACGCACGCAAGCAAGATTGCGATATTCGTTTTTAAGGAGGATGCTGGCTGAGGCAGCAAATGAATTCAAAGCTTGTGGCAACGCCGAATCCGGGGAACGTCAGGGCACCATGAGCACAACAGGGCGTACACAAAGAACAGAAACCATACGTGGGTATGGTGTTTGTCGCATTTCCACGTCATGTTTGTTTATAGCGCTCTAAGTTTTTCTAATACTGCATTACCCAACCAACCCACCTATTCATACTTCTTTTTGCAATGTATAGAAATCTCTTGCGTTACATTTTCAGTGCAGCACAACTCTTTTATCACCTGTTAACGTGCCGTCTCGATACTCGGCAGCGGGGCAAAATAACTTGACACCCTTTCCAACCCCCAGTTTGCTCGCACAAAGTTCAACAATTTGCTTTTTTGAGTCTGCATCTTCGGGACGTAGGCCAAACATGCTCTTGCTAAGTCTGCAAATTTAACTGAACTCCTCAGCAAACAGTTGCTGAAGAGTTCAGTTAACGTTAGATACTGTTGAAATGAAGAATTGCTCGAGCATCGCTACTGCCGCTTGTCCGCTGAAGAGGAAGTGGATGAACGCTTCGGCGCTGCAGCTCGCGCTCGTGTTTGGATGGGTGTGCTTGGCTGCTCTCCGCTAGACCCTGCGTGACTGTGCCTTTGGCTTCCCGATAACCTCCAATAAAGCCCGTAGCATTTGGTGGAGGAGCTGAGGTTCTTACCTTCTTATACAGGTGTGGTTGAGCAATTTAAATGTCTTGGAGTAGTTTTTTTCCTTCTGTACGTCTTGTGAAAATCACGTGCACCTTATCACAATGAAACTGGCTGAAATATCTAGAGTCGTAGGCCGGCGCAGATACGTTCTTCCAATGCCAGTAAAATTACTCCTCTACAATTCTCTTTTTACTCCCATTTAAGCTATTGTCATTTAGTATGGAGCACAGCCACAATTAGCTGTCTTCAGCGCATCTACATTTTGCAGAGGAAGTTCCTTCGCCATGTTCACAATGTCCCCTGGGGCTCACCGAGCGTGGATCTCTTTCTGCAAAGTAGTGTGCTGAAGACCACAACTTTTATGAATACAGTTTAAGTGTTCGGTCTAAACTGGAAACACGGAGAAGCGTAAAGCACGTACGTTACCTTGCTGATTTACGTACCCGAGAAGCATCCTACAAAACAAGGCATGCGGAGAATTGGGTAGTGCCGACCCGTCGAATACATTCCCGTAGAGAACTCCTACAATTCACTCTTCTTTCTCTCTTAAATGCTTACGTATATAATAATTTTGATCTTTTAAGTGCGTCAAACAGTGCTTTGCGTGCTATGTATGTTACCATGTACGTTCCGTTTTTATTTGTGGTGAATATTGTTTAAATACTGTATAAGTTTGTTATGTTTTCCTTTGTATTTGTTCATTGTTGTATAAGTGTTATTAGACTGCAATTACCTTTGTTTTAAAAGCTTGCTGTGAACCCACTGCCAAGCGAAAGGGGGCTGCGGCTTTGCCCAGCTGTTTCTGACAGCTTTTTCTGCGCCTCCGCTGTCTGTATTTGTACACGGCAGAAACAAAAAATTTGCATTTGAACTTTAATTTGCCCTGGAACTCCTGAGCGGTAATGTTCCCACGGCTTCCACTGCCACCATGCCCGACGACGCGCGTGAGCGACCCGCTTCGTCAAGTGGTCCAGACACCTGCGGTTACGTTCGCCAGTGTGATCGAGCCCTGCCCACACAGACATCGACGGTGAGCTTTCGTGATGTGAGCAGGTGAGCAACAACAAATGGGACGATCCGACCAAGTTCACCAACGTTATTTTTTACCTAGCTGATGCCGTTAACCTGTTGTTCAGCAACCACGAGGTAACCTTTGCGACATGGACTGAATTTAAGACTGCATTTGTGGAGCTTTCTCACGGCAGGTCAGCCGTGAGAAACCTTCGAGACAAACAACACCTCCGCCAATGCGCGCAACAGCCAGGTGAGAAGTTCACCATCCATATTGTGGATAAATGAATCTCAGGAAATAAATGAAATGTCGTCGTTCTCTGCAATCGTGCAAGCCTAACTAGCCAAAACTAGGCAATAGGCAGATCCCCAACGGCATTGAAGATGAGGCTTACCAGATGCTCCTGGCCAGGAATGTTACCACTGTCGCGAATGTAGTTACCTACTACAAAAACTTCAACGAATTACGGACGCAACGAGCGCTCGCCCGCCGAACTGTTCCTCAAGTGGCATCACTTTGGAGCTTGGCGGATGGCCCAGAAACGTTGGTGATAACTCTCTGTCGCCCCATATCAAAACTTTCATTCGCGAATAGGGCGGCGCCCGCTTACAATGCTCCCTCTCACACAGGAGCCTGGTCAACATTTGTCCTCGGCCCTGCAGCAGACCGACCGCGAGTATTTTTGCAGAGGTTCTTCCACCAGTCCATCAACAACCTCTGGTTACCAAACGTCTGAAGCGCGCGGAATTTGCGTCACGTCCTAGACTGATGAAGCTCCCCTACTGGATGTCACAGCTGCCCTATTCAACTCCACTACTGCCCTACTTGAGTCACTGCGTCCGGCCATATTTACCATGCTTCAAAGGTCCCCTCAGTAGTTCCGGCCGCTAAATCTCTGGGGCACGTGGGACAACGGGCCGATATGCTTCGCTTGTGATGTCGCGGCAAATGTGGAACGCTTCTGTCCCCGCCGCCTGCCACGTTTGGACGTCATATTTGAGCCGCACGAGACTGCTGCCCACTGCAATGTTGACCCGAAGCTGACACCGAAGTTTTTCGAACACTCGTCAGAACATCCGAACCTGTAAGTTCTTCCTCAATGCATCACCGGTTGATATCGCCGTTGCGTCTTCGCCCTGCTTCCAACGAGGGATAAGTGCTGTTGTTCCGGAGGCAGGAGCTACAAGCTTCTCGAAATGTCCAAGGCCTCCGCTATCACCGAAGAACATTACAGTACAGGTCGAAAGAGTCGCTATATTTGCGCTAATGATACGGACGCAGCACTTTCTCTTATGCGGTAGACGCTTTGCGGACGACTCGCAATGGCCACCACAGCTCTTACTGGAGTTATACTTCGCACCGCCTGCACTCAGCCCATCCAACCATCTGCTGCACGCACTGCCAGACTCATTATTCAGAACATTTTCAATACCGTACAGTTCGTTGTGCTATCTTCCTGCTCTCACGACGTAATCCTAGGGTGCGACTTTGTGCCGCGTGATAGTGCTGTCATTCACTGCACAGGTACCGATTTCATGTTGCGTGGCCTCTCCAACAGTGTGCCGCATACTGTTGCCGCTCCACAAAAGACTTATTGCCGCCGATACCGACGTCCATTCACAAAGTGCGGTGCTTGTCGCATTTTCGTGTCCACCTATGCCCTAACTCCTGTCATGTTCACGCCGTCATTATATTTATTCAGCGCACACTTCTGCCGCTTCCATTTGCCGTTCTCAAAGCAATCTAAGTGTCACAATGATGCTCGTCTACAAGCCGTTTTCCTACCCGCTCACACTCCGTCTTGGCGAGTACCTCGGTTCTGTTAATGTCATTGGGCTTCTTCAGTCAATGAAAGTTCCTTGTTCCACTTCTGCCATCCCACTCGCCGCCATTAAGTTACCTTCCGACTGCCCTCCAGGTGCCGCCGAAGTCTTGAACTCCTGTGTAGACACCTATATTTCCGCAGAGCACCACGAGCAGCTTCTGTCTCTACATGAGCAGTACCACACTTCCGTTGGTTATACGGCACATACCTTGGGCCATGCTGACACTGCCATACGCATCAAGGCCACTGGATCAGAATATCCACTACAGCAAGGAACGTTGCGTATCTCAGCAGCAGAATGGCGGTTTATTGAAAACCTATGTGGATTACATGCTTCATGTTGGCATTATTCTGCCGGCCCATAGTCCGCGGTCTTCCCCAGTTGTGCTGGCGCAGAAGACAGCTCTATTTCATTCTGTGTTAATTCCCGCCGTCTGAAGAAAAGTTCAGGAAAGGACGTCTATCCCCTACCACGTGTTGACGGTGTCTTTGGTTGCTTGCAAGCTTCTGAATAATTTCCGTCGTTAGACTTGAGCTCTGGCTACTGACAGGTTCCTGTAACCATATGCGCTATTCCTAAGACTGCATTTGTGATGTCTGAGGTGTTTTGTTAATTTACCTTCATGCTGTTTGGTCCCTGCAAGACGCCTGACACTTTTGAGCACAATAAACACAGCATCCTTCGTGGATTAAAGTGGCATGCCGGCCTCTGCTATTTGAATGACATCGTCGTATATTTTCCGAGTTATTTGACTCAACTAAACCGTCTCCACCAGGTTCTGTCGTGCTTCAACACTGCTGATGTCCAGCTGAACACCAAGTGTCACTTTGCCCCCCGTAAACAGGCTATCTTAGGCCACGTTGTATCCGGGGACTGTGTCCTCCCCGACGCAGCAAAAGTTTGTGCTGTCGCCGGCTACCCGAAACTTCTATCGCTGAAGACACTTCGAAGTTTTATCGCGCTCGGGTCCTACTTCCATCGCTTAGTGCGCAATTTCGCCACCATCATTGCACCTTACACGAAGCTTCTAAGCGCTGGCACCGACATCTCCATTTGCTCCCTTGAATGTGATGTCGCCTTCCAGGCTCTCCGATACCTAATAACTCCACCTCCAATACTCTCTCCCTACAATCCCCAGCTCCCTACAATAGTACGTACAGATTCCAGTGGCGTCGGCCTTGGTTTGGTGCTTGCCCAAAGCAAACCTGGCTATGGGGAATATACTGTCGCCTATGTGAGTTGCTCACTCACAAAGGCCGAGACGAAGTATCACGGACCGTCACGCGTGTGCTGGTTGTCATCCCTAAATGATCCTTCTGGCCGCCTTAGCGCTAGGAACTTCGGCTGCAGGAGTATGACACACAAGGGTTACACAGATCTGGCCAGACGCTGTCTGACGCGGATGCCTTTTCTCAGTGTCCGCTACCACTCGATGCTTTGTCAGTGTCGGCTCTCGACTTCGATTTTATGTCGTCGGAGCAGCGCGAGAATTCATGGATTTAAACATCATTCTTGGATGGTGTTAGTGCCCCATCGGTCGCCTCTCCTTACGGCGCGCTCCGCCGTCATGTCGCTAAATTTTCTTTGCATGAAAACTCTCTCTACAGCTTCACTTCCACTTCCCGTTCACCGTCTCTGCGAATAGATGGATAATCGTTGGCATGCACTACCGGACCATCTTTGCTGAGGCACCGGTCATTTCTGTCGCTACAGCACTTCAGGTTGCTCTCTTCTTTCTGCGCAATTTCGTGCTTCGATAAAGTGTGCCGCGTGAACTTCTCAGCCAGAGATGGCGTGCGTTTCTGTCCGAAGTCATCGAAGCCCTCCCTACAGAGTGTCACGTAATCTCCCATATGTCGAATGCATACTGCCTACAAATTATCGCGTACATTTAGCACTTCACTAGCACTTATGAACAAATGATTACTACGTATGCCACGTCAAATCATTTCGACTGGGACATTTTTCTCCTTTCTGTAACGTACGCTTGTAACACCGCAAATGAAGCTACCAATTCGCTTCTCCCCATTCTTTCTGTTGTATGGACGAGAAACATCGCGCTCGTTGGACACTGTATTGCCGTACCAACCCGACGCCTCTGAAGGCCTGCCCATTTCAGGATTCGCCAAGTATGAAGAAGAGTGCACGCAACTTGCTCGCATTTTCACGACAAAAGATCAAGCACACCAACAGAAAAGACACGACAATGGCTTAACCACTACAGCATTCCGTACCGGCTCCCTCGTCTCGCTGTGGATTCCGCCCCACGTACAGGGTCTTTTTTCCAAGCTTCGGGTACAATATCATTGGCTTTACCGCACTATCGACAATACGTCATCAATGAACTACGTGATCGAGCCTCTCACGCCATCTTATGATTTGCGCCGTCGCGGTTGCGACACCATGCGCATCAGCGGTGTCAATCCCTACTACAATCCCGTTGGCCTATTTTCGCCATAAGTCGCCAGGATGGCTCAATTTCTGTCCCGAGTCCATTATAAAAAAGAAGAGCTCGAACGTCGCTCTTGCCGTTTGTCCGTTAAAGCGGGTAAGGACGAATCCCTCGACACTGCACCTCGCGCTTGCGTTTAGCTGGGTATGCGAGGCTGCTCTGCACTCGACCCGACCTGACTGTGCCTACGGCTTCCAGATAACCACCAATAAAAAAAGTCCACAGCAATGTTTTAACAGTGAAGCTGTTCTAAATCGAGCTTTTGCCATTAGGCGTCCGGTGTCAGGCAAGGGGGCAGGCTCCGGAGCTCACCGCCAGAGGGCACCGCAAGTGAAGTAGCGGTAAAGCCTCTTGATAATTTGAAAGTAGCGACACTCTCCTCCTCACGGCGCTTTCCTCCTAGATTCTACTTGGCCACCGGCTGCGCACGGCACGCTTTTTCTCCTGGGCTCCCGCGGACGCGCCGCAGCATTCTATGGAGGCGTGTTATTTTGGGCCAGTTGCGCACCCCAGTGGTGTTGAAAATTTTGAGCAAAGCTCATAACAGCATCGATAATGCTGAAGGTAACGTTTATGAAGAGGTTGGTTTTCTATTAAAACCGTATTAACGGGGCATACTGATGCGAAAAGCGCTTTGACGCGATCGAGTTCTATACTCCAGATACTATTGCTGCCGCATGATGAGATGCTTTACTTTGTACGTCGGATCAAGTAGTGCTTGAGGCATATTCCTTTGTGTGGGGCTTATTAAGCGTCGGATCTCTGTTTCAAGGTCGTGTTGCGAGATACAGAAAATATCACGCAACCAGAGGAAGGCCAGAAGCAAACCAAAGCATGCGGACTCGAGTATAAGAGATGATTACTGATTAGCAAAGTTAAATAATGATGGATTAGTAATTGGATTAAGATGAATTAAGGTGTATTAAGGAGAACTAATGTGGATTAACGTCGATGAAAGTGGAGTAGGGTGATGAAGGTGGATTCAAGTGCATTAAAGAGGAATATGTTGCGAAAAAGTGAATGAAGACGGATTAGGGTGGATCAAGGTCTATGTAGGTGGATTAGGGTGGATGAAGATTTATAAATGTTCATTAAGGAGGATTGTGGTGGGCTAGGGTGTATTAAAGTGAATGAAGGAGGATTAGGTGTATTAAAGTAGATGAAGGTAGATTAGAGTGAATGAAGGACGATTAGGGTCAAATAATGAGAATAAAGCTACATTAATGGGGATTAAGGTGAATAAGATGCACGAAGCATTATTGTGGATTATTCTTTATTAGAGTAGACTTTACAACCTTAATCCACCCTAATCCTCCGTAATACTTGTTCATGCACCTTAATCCTTCTTAATATGAGCTAATCTACCTTAATCCACCCTAATTCTTCCTAATACTATTTAATCAACCCTAATTCACTTTAATCCACTCTAATCCACCTTAATGATCCTTCATCCACGTTATTCGTCTTTTAGACACCTTAATCCTCCTTGACGCACCTCAATCCACTTTAATCCTGCTGAATACACCCTAGTACACTCTAATCCACTTCCATTAACCTTATCCATCTAAATTGGTCTTAATCCTCCTTTAGTGACCCTAATTCACCTTAATCTAGAATTATCGACCTTAATCCTCCGTAATCCTTGTTCATGAACCCCAATCCATCATAAGAAATCTTAATGCTCTTTCATTAACCCTAATACACGCTAATCCTCCCTAATCCACCTTAATTCACTCACTAATCAGTAATTAATTAACTTGGCTAATCATTCTCTTATACAGGCGTGTACATAGTTTGGGTTGTCTGTGGCCTTCCTTGGGTCACGTGATGTTTTCTCTTCACAACGCGTTCCTTGTGACATAGAGATCTAAAGGCTGTCGCCTTAAAACTAAAAAAAATACGCAATGTGGATTACCTAGCGCTCATCCCCACGCGAATACTTGCCACTAATTCTTTCAGGGCTTGCACTCACTGTATCTGACTGACGCACAGATCGAAGTAAGCAAAAAATGATAGCACCTCTGCAGGCCGCAATGCAATTTTCAGTGAAACAGGCAACGGATTCCAACTACCGCGAAAAGTGCGATCGAGAAGCTGTATCTTTGCACATAATTGTTCACAGCGGAAAGCAGAATCCATAATGCTGCGTTTCCGACTAAATAACAGTTGGCGACGTGCGAGGTGATGGAGCCGCCGCAGAATATTACGCACACTGAGAACAACTGCATTATTACGCAACGCTCAAATTGCCGCAACAAAAACGCTGGTGAACAGGCGGAAGGAATGAAACGAAATGCACCATTACAAGATGCGTTGCTACGAGCAATAAGGAAGACGCCTAACCTTGCAGAAAACGCTGTTATTTGTCGGAAAACTTATATTTCGGCCAGTGTTATGCAGCCACTGATTCCTGCGCAAGCCGTCAGGCTTTTCTTGTGGTACAATAAAAATGGCATAACCATCTTCAGGCTTCTTACAGCAGTTATGTGTGCAGCAGCACGGGATAGCGCTACCAGATAGAGCAGGAAGCACAGCGTACAACGTTCGATATGCCAAGCCAGCTGAGCTGAGGAGAAAGATGGCATGAACGAAAAAGAAAAAAACACGAGCAAAACGCTAGATCCGCGCATTTCCATGGGCAACGGTGGGGAGACCAATCGTCGTGCAGAAAAACGGGGCAAAACTGGATCCCGCGGAAGGGAGGGGGGGGACGCACAAGGGGCGAGGAGGAGGCGAGTACGCCGCGCGTCGGCGGCAGAGTTCAGAAAGTGGCGGTACTTTCAAATTATCAAGAGACTTTAGTAGTGGTAGGGTCCCTGTATATGCGGGCAGCGTGCATCTGCTAGTGTTTATTTTGTTTTGAACACACTGTTCCAGACCCGAAGTCAGAACCATCGTACAAGCACCGCAGCCGTATTGGGCGAGTTGGTAAGTTAACATTCTTGGTGGCATAGACGTGTCGTTCAATCTTTGTCTCGCGCCTTTGTCGCGCTGCAGATATACGCCAAACTGTACATGTGAACAACCTCTCATGACACGCGTACACATTCAAAGCTAACAGGGGTGTTACTCGAGATCATATCGAGAACCATAGATCATATCGAGAACCCTATCGAGAACATATCATGGTTCCTTTCGGAGTCGGCCGGCCTCGGCCCATACGCAGTAGCTATAGCAGTCGCCGGCGCACATCTCTCCATCTGCACCGCATCGCATAAAAAGTTTTGCCACCTAGCGACGGGTCTGTGGAGGTTGGTGCGCTGCACCCCGTCGTACTAGAATACAAGCGTGAATATGACGTGTTTCGCAGATCTTCACCAAATTGCTTGACTTGATGTCGTCGAATACCGTACCTGCAACCTCTAGCCTTTGCATCAGACACACGCTCGACGCAGTGACGCTTCGATGATCCCACTGTTGATATCACTGACGGATACGACGAGTCCGCATCGCGCCCGTAAAGTTCGTTTCGCAGCGGCGCAGTTGAACATTTGACGTCATTTTGCACCCTGTGGTAGAGCTCGGCGAGTAGAGGTGCGCTTGTCGAGTAAAAGTGAGAGCGGTGGTGGAAAAGCTCCATGCAACTCTGCTCCCTGCGAGAGCATATACAGGAATAGTAAGAAGCGGGGCCCCGCCGAAATGCGAGCGGACCGATCAGAGAGCATGCCGAGGGAGGGTGAGGAGAGGGGGTATAGGAGCAGGTGTTTCGCCTGCGCGCGCGCTTTCGCCCCATTTATTCCGCTCGACACGAGCAGCAGCTGGAGCTCGCTCGAGAGCGATAGCGTCGATGTCGCGCAAATGCCGAGTTTCGAGAGCGAGAAGTGCAAGCAAAGCGGCAGTGGAGGGAAGCCGCTATCGTGGCGGATCTAGAACGGGAAGCCCAAGCCTAGCTCCAGCAAAGGAAAGCTAACCCCCCACTTCGAGAGTAGGAGGCCGAGCAGAGACGTCAACGTGGAGAGATTCTTCCCACGGAGGGTGACGATGGACGGTTCAATAGAGAATAACTCGACCGGAAGTGCGGTCTCAGCTGCAAGGTTTGTGATAGACTGTGGTTTGATCTCAAGCTCACCAAACTGAAGAGTGTGCGCAAACCAGAACTGAAGCTCAATTCTAACAAAAAGATGACGAGACAGAAGACTTTCATGAAAATAGCACTAAACACGAGTTCAAACTTGAGGAAACGACCACCAGCTTCGCTGTTTGCACCGCTTTTACGGCATGGAACTGGCTTTACATTAAATGCACTTCACGATGTGATGACGAAAAGCTTCTCGGTCATGAAAAGAATAGAATGTTTGGAATGCCATGCATTGTATATTTACCACGGCAAAGGCAGTTCTCTATATTAAGATAGTGAATTCAATTCTGGGGTATTACGTGACAAAAACTATTTCTTTATGAGTAAGGCTGTAGAGAGGTGCTCTGGATTAATTTTAATTACCAGGGGATCTTTAACGTGTCTCACTGCACAGCAGACGGACGTTCTTGCATTGCGCCCCCACCGAGGAAGACACTGACTGAGCAGTACGAGTCAAGTAAAAATTGAGAGACGTAACAGCTTCATTAGGCGTACTTTATTTCAATCGCAAGCTCACGGAATTTGTAGTCTGGCTTACAATTGACATTAAACACTCCGTTATATGTGCCCATTCCATTTCCACTCCGTTCCCCGAATCTAAGCCTCGCATTCGATTCCCATTCTGTCTGCCCGACTAGTGCCTTCATTCCATTCGAATTCCATCTGGAGTCTCTGAACATACGTATTGATCCCGGAACATTACAACTCTGGAGTTGCCACTTCGTACTCTGGTGTTGACAGCCCTGATGTGGATGTTCTTCACTATCACTACGTTGTTGGAGCGAGGCACTCCAGTCCCTGATATTGGGTTGTTGCAATTTCACTGCGCAACGCACGTCGCTAGCGAGAGGCTATCGTCATCCTGTCCAGCGGTGTACGACCATGTAAATATGGCTGCCCCAGTAAATATACACCTCTGCATATCAACTTAATCAGGCCCTACTTACTTTTGGAGCAAACTAACTCGGTTCTCTGTTTGTGGCTCGTGATAATTTTTCTTTTTTTTGTGTCAAATAATCTCGCACACCATGCCTTCTATTCTATAGCGATCTGCTAGTAGCGATAGTTGCCATGTTCTTGTTTATTTTAATGAATAGCTTCCTATGACTATTTCGGCTGCATTCAATGTTGGGGGTCTCTGAATGGATTAGGCAAGAAAGGAAAATGTTTGCCGGTTCGCCCTTTCTCGGTTTCTTTCTCGCTCTCTCGTTCGATTATTCGTTCGGCTGTTTGCTTGTTGGGGTTTTTCTTTTATAGTGACAAACGCTACTGTTCCTTGCTTTTTTTTCCCGCTTTCAAGCATATATATATATATATATATATATATATATTCGTTGCAAATACACAATAACATAATCAAATCACAGTAGTTTGCGCGTTGTCTTTATTACATCATGGACTGAACGTTTGTTACCTCCATGCGCCACTAACCATTCTTGAAATCACTCTGTGTAACATTTTTGATCACTTCCTTTATTCTCATAATTAAAATAATTGTCATGAGCCTATTTTGGTCTGCTGCGAGAATGCGGTATCACCAAGGCATGCCCAATCACGACTGCCTTGCGCCAGCCGGCCCCACTTTATGCTTCGATTTCCTCATTGCATCGCACCACCTAATTCTCTGCGGGTTTTCGCCTCGAATTCCCTTCCTTTGGCGCCCATTTTGTGAATGTTATACAGTACCGGTTGTCTGTCTTACGCCATATATAGCCTGCAGAGCTCCATTTCGTTCTCGTCATGTCAACCAGGGAAACGACTGTGCATTCGCTCTCTAATCCACACCACGGAATTCTTGTCTCTTTAGGTTGCGCCTTGTACTTTTTGTTGGGTCATTTGTGCGCTTATAGAATGTGGAGTTTCTTTGTTAACCTTGAAGGTTTCTGCCCTATCTTCTAATACTGGTAGAATGCAATGACTGCTCACTTTCAATTTTTTGAATAACACTAAGCTACCAGTATTGAGTTTGCAATGCTTACCCTCTGTGCACCAAACAATTTTCATTCTTTTCACGATTGTCCTCTCACCTATCGGGACTTCTAGTGAGCAATTCGCTTAGAAATACGTAGTCTTCCACAGATTCCAGAGAGAAGCAGCTGTAATGAATTATTACGTTTGTTCATTACGCTATTGATGTTGATATTGATCATTACGTTTGTCTTCTTCATATAATTATTTAGCCCTACTTCTACGTTTTGTCAGCTAAGGTCCTCAACCATTTTTTGCATGTCATTTCAAGTGTTGATGACCATGGCAATGCTATCTTCAGGCCACAGTTTCGTGAGATATTCGCCGGTGAACCACATCCCATATAACAGTAGCTACCAGTGAAGAAGCCGTCCAGGGAGCCGAGGAAGCTGCCAAGAGCCAGCAACCCTTGGTTGAAATCTAGGCGGGGTCCAAGCCCACCCCAGCAAATCGCAGGACAGTGAATAAAGTTATTTTAATGAATAATGTAGCTTGAATACATTTATGCATGCACTGAGTAGCATTAGAGATACATTGTCACCTTTCTAACGTCTTCTTGTGACGTATATTCCGGCATTTCTTTGCAAGAATTAAGGCAGCGGCTGAACCTATATAGATATTGATAAAAATATTCTCGCACGCTTTCTATATTTCATCTTTGACAACGCAGTGCTTCCGTTACTTAGAGCATTTCTACTGTAGCGAAACCCGTCTCGTAATTTATGAACGCCACATAGAGAGACTAGTTGTACACCACAAATTCCTCAATTACTTGAGTGCTGATGCCCTATTGAATGTCCCTTTCTAAACTAACATGTTCTCTTGGTTGGTTTATGTTAAGCGGTGTCCTCATATTACTTTGAAAAATAATTTGTAGAATGAAAGCAGGCTAATGAGTCTATATATCTTGAAGTTTTTCTTGTACCGCAAAAGAACACGCGAACGCAGAAGAGACAGAGAGAGAGCAAAGGATGCATAGAGAGGCAGGGAAGTTAACCAGAGGCAGTTCCGGTTGGCTACCCTGCACGTGGGGAAGGGTGAAGGGGGATAAAAATAGAAAGAGAGCGGAAAGAAGAGATAGAGAGAAGTATGGACGAGCATGTGTCCAAACTGCGTACACTAGAGAGCGGTAGAGGGCTGCGTTCTTAAAGTCTATTGTGACGCCCCGCAAACCGCAGGAACCTTAATAATGCGAGTAAGGCCTTTAGCGTGAATGTTCTTAGGGAGTGCTGACCTAAAGGTTTGAATTATGATAGTGGACGATTGTGCAACCGGTCCAGTATTCTGCGTAGCGCTTGTCTCTGGACGCAGAGGAGAAAATACAGACACACACAGGCGCTAACTACCAACAAACATTTCATTCCGGCACGGACGCCACTTTTATACCCTAAAATTTTCTCGCTTTTAAGCACGTGGCTACTGACAACATAACATGATAGTCTGATAGCACCACTCACTTGCAGATTAGGCAAGAAACGATTACGTTTAACGCATGCGCAGGAGTTTCATCTCTTTTTTTTTATATTGACAAGGACGACTGCCTAAAACAAGCATTTCCAAACTCTTTAACATGACCACATCCAATGCTGAGGCGAGTGAATTCGCATTTGCTTCTCCCCATAGTAACAGTGCCATCAAATCGCGGAACGCATCCGCAAGTATGAGAGTGAATGGTGAGGAAGCCATCCGGTAAAGCCTTGTTAAATTTATTGAAGCGCTCTGTAAGCCTATCATTCATCTAACAGTTTGTCCTATATAACTATGTTACGCCAACAAGCCCAAATTTCTGCATGGAGTCTATATAGCTTGAAATATTTAAAGGGGAGTAATATGTTCTGAACGTTCCTCCAAGTCTGCTGTACACTTTTGTGTATATTTTATTTTAACGACTCTTTTTTTATTCCTACGAAGATGTGTGATGTTCATTCACAGAAGAATGCCCCGTAAAATATATTGCTGTAGATGGAGATGTTCACATATACTGGAAGCGTTTAGAAATATTTGCCTATGCGGCATGCCCTAGATTAGGCCTATTGCTCTTAGTGCGAGTTTTCTTAATAAAAATAAATTTCTCCGAGTGACGGGCTTAAAACTAAGCTGTAAATCTAAGCCGCGCCATATAGGTGCTCTGCGGATGCCTTGGGATAATACACTGAGCATCTAAATCTACCTGTGGTTCTTAATTTCGCCCCCATCGAAATAGGCACCACGTGACCTCGAGCACAGTAGCGAAATTCCTCAGCCATTAGCTGACCGCCGTAGCCAACGCCTTTTTCGTCGGCGTTCACTGACTACTACTGTGAAATTAAATAGTTTAGTTCGGCTTTCTATATAAAGTTCACAGTCTGTGCGACTTTGATTTTCACTTGCAATCCTCCGTAAGCGTTTCACCATGTCAATGCTAGGAGGGGGAGGTAGGAGGTTGGGGAGATCATTGCTCATTGATCATTGAGATATGCTGTTTTGTATCACACTTGGGAAAAAGTACATTGTAAAAGCAAAACAGCAGCACGAGAATCTCTCCTAGAGCGGGAAGAACTTTCTCGTGTCGATCAACAAGCTATGCATACAGGTATGCTGATGAGTGTGAGCTGTAGCGCACGTGAATGCGCAAGCGCGCGCACACACACACGCCGCACATGCCAGTGACATGCTATTCCGTCAATAAATTGAACCAATATAGAAGTTCGTGAGATTGCTGCACTCAGCGCAATAAACTAAAGTTACAAACGCAATAAACCTGCAGAGTGGTAACAAAGGAGGCTGGCTTGGTCTAGTGTTGGACAGGCAACGCAGCAGAGGGGCCTCAAAGTCAACAAGGAAACTCATTTCAGGGGACGGCAGCGACAGCTCGCTGCTCGCCGGCATGATCGACAAGTAATTTGCCAGATATATTGAGGGCTTCCAGGCCAAAGCCCATCTGCTTCCTCTTCGCGCGGGAATTGCTATCATGTTCTGAACAGCCTAGTCAGAACGCTTCGACTTACTTGAGCCTGTGTGATATCTCATGCAACGTTGCTTCAGCTGCCAACGTCCACGGTTACTGTGAAGAAACCACACAACAGGTATGACTTGTCGTTGACAACGGCTATCGAATCACGAAGAGGATCAGATATATGCGTTACAGTCTGTGGTGTTCTTGATATTTCGGGTTTTTCCTAACAGGACCGAAAATGAAGCCAAATGATAGACGGAAGCATCCGCCGATGAAGCGCGGCTTCTCCGTAACCATCGTCGATGTATTCTTGCACGTAGTTATCGCAAACGTGCATTTTCTTTCCATTGCAGTTCCCCCGCGGAATGGGTATAAAACCCCAGAGACTCCGAAACTCGTTCCAGGCAAGGTCGTTAGTCCGTCAGCATGCGTATTTATGCACAGTTGTCTCTCCATATATATATATATATATATATATATATATATATATATATATATATATATATATATATATATATATCCAAGTGAATCAGTGCAGTGAGCTCGCGAGAAAGTGACCCCGGCTATAGCTGCACCGCTCTCAGTATTTCCACTCGAAAGGAACCATTCGGTAACGCCTAGTCGAGCCCATCTGTTGTAGGAAAAGACAGAATTATATGCGTCAACTGTTCCAGTACGCGGCTAGCGTCACTGTCGGCGTCCGTCGTAACCGAGCAATCGAGCACAGGGAAGGATGAGAAAGCAAACGCAGAGCGCTTGATTCGCTTTATTTGCTTTATTGAATACTTAGCGCAGATAAGAAAAAAACATTCATATTTAGTACAGAGAAAGGTCCCACAGTGTAAACACTGTAGCGGGACCTTGTATAATGTTAAACAAAATACCAATACAACTTATCAGCAAAAAATCAGATAATTATAGAAGTACAAGTAAGCAAACACAGATGCATATACATAGAAAGGCAAAATCGCGAATGACAGGCCGCGATAGCGAAGAGGAGGAAAGCTGATAAAGGAAGGTATGCAGACAGCGTGAGAAGAGCGTTGTGGCGCACAAGACCGGCTGATGACGGCTGAGCATAGTGCGCGTCGTCTGCTCACTGATAGCGCCACTGATACCATATATTAAAAATAAAGCGCTGTACGAGCGGAGGCCTGTCTGCGGTTGCGGTGTTGAATCGCGCCCGCTCGTCACCCACGGGTACCATCTCGCGACCGCGGATCTCCCAATTAGCGAGACAGTAGGGCCACTCTTGAATGAATGAATGAACTTCATGACGTGTCCCAGCGGGAGGAGACTGGCGCAATAAGCGCATGAAAGGCCTGACAAAGGTCAGAGCTACAACAGCGCTGACAATGAAATAAAAGGAGTACACACACACACACACATATATAAACGAGAAGAAAGGGGGTTAACCGAGGGACCCGGTAATTATTAGTCATATAATGAGAAGCCAACAAACACTGACACCAAGTACAACATAGGGGAAATTGCATGTGCTTAATAAATGAAATAAAGTAATGATAAATTAATGGAAATTAAAGTGGATGAAAAAACAACTTGCCGCAGGTAGGAACCGAACCCACAACCTTCGCATGTCGCGTGCGATGCTCTACCAATTGAGCTACCGCGGCGGCGTTTCCCCATCCACTTTCTCGGGTATTTATGTGTACTAGTAGAACCCTGGGAGTGTTAGCCAGCGCCCCCACTCACAGACCTTGGCGGCGGACGTCAAGGTCTGTGAGTGGGGGCGCTATATATATATATATATATATATATATATACATATACAACGGACATACATCTCGCACAAGAGTATAGAACTTCACTAACAAAAATTAATACTGTATTTGTTAATTGGAATGCGTGGGCTGAGTAAGCCACACAAAACATTAGCACAAATGCTATCGATATGCAGTTTTTGTTTTGCCATACATGCGTACATACGAATTTAAAAGAAAGAAATATAAATAATTACTGAAAGCAAATTCTTCGACGAGTAATAATGTACTACGCACTTTCTTGAAGCAGCTTTCTGAAGCGCTAAAATTGAACAGTTCTCCTACATTCTTTAACATTTATTGTCGACTGATGTATGATTCTTTTTTTTCCATAACTTGTTCTTGTTTTCGCAACGTGTTTGGTATTCCGGCATAACGGGTAACGAGATATTTCATCAGAGCCTTTTTGGTAAATAACTTTCGTTAATGTATGGTGACCAGAAGCTTCTCATCACTTATTCTGTATTCGCGAAAAAGGGAGTCGCGCTGGAACAATGCAGCAGTTTCAAGGTCGACAATACGGCCATGAAAACTGGAGTTTGTATAGAGGATACGTGTCTGTAAAATATTGGACTTGTTGTAGTTTGTTTTTGAAGTTGTTCCCCAAACCATGAGCCCGTAGCAGCGTTTACAGTGAAGGAAAGAACTCATAACTGTTGTTTGAGCCAAAGCGTTATCAGCTGGGTTATACTGGTAACGATGCTGACAGATTTGGAAAGGTCATTGCATAGCATCCTTAAAAGTGAACTCCAAGTTAAATGTTCATCAAAGCATGCACCACAGAATTTTTGTTCTTTGACATGGGTAATTTCCGCACCCTTGAAATAAATGTTAATGGCACTGGGTATGTTCTCGTTACGAGCCCTTAACTAATATAATTGTGTTTTGCAGTATTTTATTCTAGACTGCTTTCTCTCAGCTAAACTAACAAACGATTACGATAAACATTGAAGCTGACACTAAGTTTGGAAGGGTCATTGTATATACAAAAAATACAAGTTGGTATCATCGGCATTGTCAAGGCAGGTGAGTCAGGTATTCTTACAATATCATTTACATAAAATAAGAACAACAGTGGGCCCTATCTTGAGCCCTCAGGTACCTCGTGTTTACAGACAAGATGTCAGGCACAATAGACTTTATATAAACTAATTGCTTTGGATTGGTTAACCAGCATATTATTAAATTCTTACCGACACCACGTATCGCGTAGATTTTTATTTTATGTTCTGATATTTTATAATCGATCGAGTCGCATGCCTCCCGTAAATCTAAAGAGGCCAATCGTAACCTCCTTTTTGACGATATTCCTAATAAGTTTATTTTGCTATCTCGAAGGACTTGCTCTCCTTACTTATCTGTTTTAGAGCCGTACTGGTACGGTCTTTCGCAATGCGCCTCGAGCGGCCAGTACCACGGCACTGTTACGTGCATTCGCGGGAAATTTTCACGCTAGGCAAAACACTTTTATGAAGCATCTACTGAGCAACAGACAGCTGAATCGGGAATTTCTCATGTTGTTCTACAATTTCCTCATTGAGACTTTTCACCCAATTATAATAATGGTCGAGATCAGAAATTAATGAAGACTATCTAATTAGGTGGAATGCAAATGATAATCTGACTATCTCCAAGCGACGGCCAACAACAGTATCTTGGTTCTATTGAACAACGTAGTATAGGCATATTCTTAAGGTTTGGCTAAGGTTAAGTGCAACACGCGGTGTACATTATGAACGAAAAAAAGCTATATATTGTGTAGCCCGAATTTTATAAGTCATAACCTATGAAGCAAAAAAAAATAATAATAATATAATAGCAACAAAACATAGGGTGCTCTACTCGTTTCTTGAATTAAGATGTGGACATGATAAAGGGAGATCTAAGTGAACCAAAACGAAACTTGCCAACGGTGCTATCCTCACTCAAGCCTCCGCCGTACGCGCGTGATGCTCTTACAAATTGTGCTACCACCTTTGCATTTCCCCTTTTTATTGATTATTTGTGTATCTGTAATAGATCTAGCACTGGGAGTGTTAGCCAACACCACCATTCGTGGCCATGATGGCATACAGAAAACGCCACCATTCACGGCCATGGCGACAGATGCAAAACTAATTTCTCCCACAGGTATGCACGTAATACGTGAAATAGGTCGAACTTGGTTGCAGCTACTAATAACATCACATGTGAGCAGTTTGCAACTAATACAGTTTATTTCTTCAGGCACATGAGAAACACTTCAATAGAAGTCTTCAGTTCCTGACATTGCTTCCACGACGGCAGTTTCTTATAAAGTTTTGTAAAGTTGAGCACGTTGCAATACACGTAGATAATTACACTATGGAGCCCTGCTTGGGGATTATCAAACACGGATCCTTCTTTCTCGGCCATATCATCTGTGTAAGATTGTCTGCTCATATAGAGACAAGTATGCATGTACGATAAAAAAAATTCACAGAGGGTTATGATACTCTTTAACGAGAAATGTGAGCCAAGCTCTATACGTGTTTTCATTTCGCGATATATTGGCTGGAGCGGACAATCTGTGTCGTGAGCAAATTGAAAATGGAGCATAGTATTGCACGACTGCTTTGCTAATTGGGAGATTGCGTGAGGCATGGTGATGTTTAAGCTTGGTCGCGATTCACAGCAGCGGCCGGAGAAAGGCCTTCGCATATGCAGCGCTTTGTTTCCATGTATGGCATCGTTAGACGCACTCACCACATGCCATCAGGTGAAGAGACGACGGTGCGCTACTCTGGCGCCACCTCGTAGCGGTCGTACCCACACAGCCCGTCTTGCGTGGCACTGCGCATTTCTTCTCACGCGTTCGCCATGCCCTCATGCTCCGCTTTCCTTCTAAGGCTCGTTTCGTTATCGTCGTCTTTCGTCCCGTGCTGCATTCCACATTCGCTCTTTTATTTTTGGCTGTGCGTGTTCGCTCGGTTTCGCCGAGGGATGATGTCTAGGGACGCCGATGCTAAACGCAGCGACAGGCACCTAAGACGTGTCCTCTATAAGAGTGTGGCACTGCACCTTAACACAGACAAAAATTCAAAGGAACACGCCTGCCTTATTTGGTGGCCAGAAAATTTACACGACCATGTAAATACAATTAACTGCAATGTCTATTGCCCTATAGCTGCTACATGAATAAGTCGATCAAATGACAATGCTTTTCGTTCGTAAGTGCCGTTTGTTTCACCGGCTGTCATCAATAATGTTATTTATGTCTGACCTCACGATTAGTTCGCACCTACCCTTACGAATACAGCTAGCATTATAACACTTTCTTTTGCAAATGTGGGCCAATAATGTTACTTTTCGGATGTTGTCATTATTTGTTCCAGTGACAAAATGCAGAAAGCTCTGAAGTAAGGGTGGTTTGCCATTTACCGATTTCCTTGATGATGACATCTCCAGGACCACAATCGGGTGCTACTGACTCTTAAAAACATTTTTGCGTAAGAACGCCCTTTTTTAATACGGGTCCATATTTTCTCGTTGTATCTGCAGTCGTTCAAATACAAACAGGGAAGGCCAATGGAGGGTGTGAGTATTATGCTACCTAGCAGAAAGCAAATTATTGATGACTTCTGGGGCTTTACTTGTCAATACAACAATTCGATTATGAGCCCTACTGTAGTGGAGGATTTTGGAATAATTTTGACCCCCAGGAGATCTTCAACCTGCCGAATGGAAGGGGCATGTGCGTTCTGAATGTCGCCTCCATTGAAATGCGGTCGCCGTGGCCGGGCTTTCATCCCGAGACCTCATGCCTTGTAGCGCAATACCATAGGCGCTAAACTGCCACGTCGGGTAAAAGACTAACATTCTTACGACTGCCTCATTTGAACGTGACCGTGACCAGTGGGGAAGCCAAGAGCGTGAACCTCGGTAAAGAGGTCTGCGACAGCAATTAGAAAAATTATGACGATAGTATATTTCGCAAGAGCGGATTCAAGGCGTTCTATACTATGCGCTATGCGAGTACGGGCAAGCTGGCGTACATGGTTGGTGTGGGCGATGGCGTCGCGCGCGCACTCGCTTGTTGAGGTCGCAGCAAAAGGAAGTGCTGTGTCAAGGGCCAAGGTCGGTTCACGACCGTACAGTAGATAAAATGGAGAAAATCTGGTGGTGCCATGCCGGGAAGAATTATACACAAATATGAGGTAAGAAAGGGCAATGTCCCGGTCGTGGTGGTCTTTGGAATCCTACTCGGACAGCATATCGGTCAGAGTACGCTTTAACCGCTCAGTCAGGCCATTGGTTTAGGGATGGTATGAGGTAGTCACCTTGTGTTGCATGGAGCAGGAGCGCACAATGTCGGCGATAACTTTCGAGAGGAAGTTACGACCATGGTCAATAAGCGGTTTTCGCGGGGTGTCATGAAGCAGGATAATGTCACGCAAGAGAAAGTCCGCGACGTCAGCGGCGCAACAGGTAGGGAGAGCCCGAGTGATAGCGTATCGGGTGGCGTAATCAGTTGCGACGGCTACCCATTTGTTCCCAAAGAATGACATGGGAAAGGGACCGAGGAGGTCTAATCCAACACGAAAGAACGGTTCCACAGGGACGGTGATCGGCTGGAGATGACCGGAAGGTAGCACCTGAGGTGTTTTCCGACGCTGGCAGGGATCAAAGGCAGCAACATAGCGTTGGATGGAGCGAGCGAGACCAGGCCAACAGAAGCGGCGGCGGACGCGGTCGTACGTGCGGGGGACCCCAAGATGTCCTACAGTGGCTGCGTCACGCATCTCAAAGAGCACAGTCTGTCGTAGATATTTTGGCACGACTAGAAGATCAGCTCGGTCAGGGAGGAAGTTCCTTCGGTACAGAATGCCACTCTGGAGGATATATCGGCGAACGGATACGTCTGTAGGTGTAGAGAGCAGACGCTCGATGAGTGCTCGCAGCGATAGGTCTCGGTACTGCTCATCGGCGATGTTAACAAAGGCACACACAGAGAAAATACCGTTGGCGATACTACTGTCGGCATCGTCAAGCTCGTCTACCGGGTAGCGGGACAGGCACTCAGCGCCCATGTGCAGTCGGCCAGATTTGTAGGTGACAGAATACGAATATTCTTGGAGGCGTAAGGCCAAGCGACCAAGTCTTCCTGTAGGATCTTTCAGTGAGGATAACCAGCAAAGCGCGTGATGGTCTCTTACAACGGAAAAGGGTCGGCCATATAAGTATGGCAGCAAATTCGCAGCCACCCAAACTAGTGCCAGACACTCATGCTCAGTTATGGAATAGTTGCGCTCCGCAGGCGACAGGAGCCTGCTGGGGTAAGCGATAACACGGTCTTGGCCGCGCTGGCGTTTTGCCAGTACTGCGCCATATCCGTGACCGCTGACATCAGCACGGACTTCGGTAGGCGCAGAAGGACCGAAATTGGCCAGAACGGGGGGCGTTGTGAGAAGGTCGATTAGATGCGAGAATGCAGATGCCTCGTTATCGCCCCACTGGAAAGAGGCGTCTTTATTCAAAATAATCGCTCCTAATGTAAAGGCACAGCAACCGGGAACGGTGAAGCAGCCCGAAGCACTATCCAAACGGACTCCAGCAATCAACAGCGCGAGCCGAGACGAGCCGCGCGTTGGCGATGCGGCTGTGCCGCGAGGCGCGTCTTCTTCTTCACGAAAAGCTCGGTTAGTGGGCGTGCTATGGCCGCGAAATTTTTCACGAAATGGCGGAAGTACTAACAAAGGCCAATGAAGCTGTGCAAATCCTTGACACACTTTGGAACAGGGAAGTGCGTAACAGCATGGATCTTGCTTGGGTCCAGTTGCACACCGTTCGCGTCAACGAGATGTCCAAGGGCAGTAATCTACCGGCGGCCGATTTGGCACTTTGATGCGTTGAGTTGCAGGCTGGGTCGACGAAAAACGTCCAGGAATGCTGAGAGGCGCTCGAGGTGCGTAGCGAACGTTGGGGAGAGTACCATACCATCGTACAAGTAGCATAGGCACGTGGACCATTTGAAACCATAAAGAAGGGAGTCCATCATGCGTTCAAAAGTAGAGGTGTTAGGCAGACCGAACGGCATCACTTTGAATTGATAAAGACCGTCGGGTGTTACAAAAGCAGTCTTCTCGCGGTCGAGATCGTCCACGGCAATCTGCCAGTAGCCGGAGCGAAGGTCAATAGAACTGATAAAGCGAGCAACATGGAGGCAGTCAAGGGCGTCATCAATCCGAGGTATGAGGACACACGTCCTTTTTGGTAACCCTGTTAAGGTGCCGATAATCCACGCAAAAGTGTCATGAGCCATCCTTCTTTTTCACCAGTACAACAGGTGACGCCCATGGATGAATAACGTTCTTGGCATGCATTTTGTGAACTTCTGCGTGAATAACTTGCCACCCA
The DNA here is from genome assembly GCF_038994185.2 of Dermacentor albipictus. NCBI lineage: Eukaryota > Metazoa > Arthropoda > Arachnida > Ixodida > Ixodidae > Dermacentor > Dermacentor albipictus. The sequence continues at coordinate 104,994,737 of NC_091827.1, read as the reverse complement.
GCCGGTGACACTCGATACGGGCGGTGATGAATAGGAGGTGCATCACCGGTATTAATGTGATGTTTAACAGCTGTGTTTTGGGCCAAAGGACGATCGTTAAATTCAAAAATATTGTGGTAGGAAAAGAGAACGTGGTAGAGCTCACGAGCGTGCTCGGATGGCATGTCGGGTGCAATCATTTTCTGTAAGTGTGCGGTGGTACAAGTTGCCGACTGCGATGGTAAGGCGGATCGGCTGAATGGTCGTATACTGCATTAGATGCTACTCAGTGATCCTCGAATGAGTAAAGCTAGGCCAGAGACAACCCGCGTGGCAGAACTTGTGTCGTCAATCCAAAATTGACTACTGGCAAGCAGACACAATTCGCCCTAATAGATAAAACTGTATGAGGTACTGTGATCCCGCGTGTAAGGAGGACGTCTTGCATAGGAGCCGCGATGTAGTGACCGTCGGAGACTGGTGGGGATGACACGAAGTCAACGTAAGTTAGTGCCGAAGGTGGCAAGCGAACAAATTTGACGGAACTGAGTAGTCTGGGGTGTGGTACAGCGGGATCCAGAACAGGCAGGTGAAGGCGGAGAGTACTGGCGGAACAATCGATGAGAGCTGAATGTGCGGAGAGGAATCGAAGCCGAGGCTGATATTGACACGTGTACTTCCTTATCTTTACCAGGCGACCACTTCTCACCGCCTCACAAATGTTATCGCGCAGCGTAGAACGCGCCTGCATGTAAAAGAAGTTTCTGGAATGTTATCGATGGTTCCATCCGCTGTCTTTCCCCGCAACTTGTGTAATCTGATTGCATGTATGCGCGACGCGTATAGTGTAGACGTTTGTGCACGCCATGGTGGTCCCTACGGTTACTCTGGAACATTCGACGACTGATCTATAAAAGCCGACGCGCTTGACCTGCTGATCAGATTTTCGACGATAGCCGAGCGTGTTCGCCGCTACCATTGTTCTTTGAGTATAGCCTGTTTTTGAGGGTACGAGTTCGACCAATAAAATGCCAGTTTCTGTGATCACAGTTTGGCCGCCTTCTTCACCGTCACTAATACGTGACAATATCATGGGGACAGTGGGCGATGACTGCGAATAGCATGATAGTAGAGCCATCGGCGAAGGAGACGCGGGCGGCACACATACGAAATACGAATGCTGTTCCGCCATCGGCTATACGGATAACAGTCATCGTGGCGGGTGTGATAATTTTCTTCAGCCGGTTACGAAGGTCAGCGCTCATTACCGACAAATGCGCCCCAGTGTCGAGCAATGCAGCGTCAGCTCGAGGCGCCGCATCGTCTAGTTTTCCGGTTGGGAGCGGCGTCAGAAGGGAGTTGGCGAATAAGAGCGACGGGGATGGGGTGAGCGAAAGTGTCGTCGTTGGGGCGAAGGTGAAAGAGAATAGGGATGGTTCGGCGCAGGAGAATTAGTGGCGGCATTATCCGAGCGTGCGGCATCGGGACAAGAAGGGCCACCTGGGGGCCAGTGTAGGCAGTATAAGTAGACCGGGTCGGGGAACTCCAGCGCCTGCGACAATGCCGCGAAATCTGCCCGATTCGATGGCTGTGAAAACAAATGGGCTTGTCGTCAGCAGTGCGCCATTCATATGGGTTGCGGAAACGTGGTGGATAAGAAGATGTGGGACGGGGCTGAATCGAAGAAGCCGGGTGGTTATCAGGTTGATGGGCGGAGCAGATATTGCGAAGACCCATGTTTGCGAGCTCCTGGCGGACAACTGCCTGGATCAGGGAAACCGCGACTGCAGATGCGTTGGAGGAGCTAGAGTAGAAGGCAGCCGGATAGGCGGCCTCGAACTCACGCCGGGCGATCCTGGTAACGTCGCCAGTGTTGTTGGGACGAGAAGCGTCGGCACAGGAAGGTGTCGCTGGGGTGTTGGGCAGACGGACACACTGCTGGTCAGTACGTCGCCTTTTAGCAAGTTCCAGGCGGCGGCACTCATTTATAACTGCATCCACCGTCGCCACGTTGTTGAAAATGAGGAAGTTGAAGGCGTCATCGGCAATGCCTTTGAGTGTGTGGGAAACTTGTCTGACTCAGTCATGCGTGCGTCAACTTTGCGGCACAGAGCGAAGACGTCCTCATTGTACGTCACCTAGGGCTCTGTTGACGTATGCACACGGCCGGAAAGCGCCTTCTGTGCGGCAAGTAGGTGACCGTAGGGGTTGCCGGGCAAGTCCCGGAGCTGGTGCTTAAGCGAATTCCAACTGGTGAGCTCATCTTCGTGCATCCGATACCAAACTTGAGGTGTGACACCGAGGTAAAAGACTATGTTGGCGAGCATGATAGGAGGGTCCCACCGGTTATTGCGGCTGATGTGTTCGCACAGGCTGATCCAGTCCTCGAAGTCTTCCCCATCTTAGCCCGAGAATACGCCAGGATCACGGAGAGCGGTGAGAGTGATGTAGGTCGTCAAAATGGCAGCAGGTGTCGGAGCCGGCGGAGTCGAGTTGTGTTCGCCGGGAGCCATGAAGGAAGGCCCGACGTACCGTCCACTGCGAAGCTCCGTGAAGAGGTACACGGAACTTCCACCTCCACCAGATATGTTACGTAGAAAGACGCAGACGAAAAGCTATATACAAGTATATTTACAAGGAAATACGCCGCACTTGGCAAAGAGGCAACAGCCCGCGCTAGCCTCTAATCGTCGTCGTCGTCTTCACCCTGCTCGCCTCTTTATCATCGCAAATACTCTTCCGTACCAATAATAATAAGGTTCTGTATCATCCGTGATTGTGACGAACGGTAATTTTTTCGTTGCTGTATGGAAAATGCATAATCTCTTGCAAAATTGTAAGTTGCGTGCTCTGAATTTGTTATGTAGAAATAAGGAAAGTACGGTAAGTGCGGGACGCAAGGTGCACTTACATTTGACCCATTCTTTATCTGAATTACAACTATGAGTCATTGCTGCACCGACAGAATGGCTTTGATGAGTTGTCATTGACATCATTGACATAGTAGGTCACCAGATGATCATAAGAAGTTGAGGCTATAAGCAATACCAGAACAGTCAATTTATCTTTCAGGCTGGGCATTTTAAGGTCTAGCATCAATGTGTGTGCATTTGCATAACAATTAAACTGAAAGGGAACAGAATGGGGCTAACTGGAGCAGTTAGTGCCCGCGACTTACATTTATTCAACGAAGCGATGTACTTCCCGGGTAAATCTTCTGGAGTAACTGTTAGTCCCCGAGGGCAAGCGCGGGAGGAGTAACATCTCTTCCAATAGAAATCAGTGGCACAGTGGCAGCCGCAGCCAGCCGCGAGCTCCTGCACAACCACGATTATGCATATATTTCCAAAGTCAATTGCACATATTTCAACTCTTGCATAATTGCTCGCAATCCGTATACGACGGGAAAGGATACTCTTTATGTGGCATATGGTCACAGGATTGCGAAAAAAGTATGAGCGTAAAAAATTCTGCACGTGTCTGGGCTGTGTCGCTGTGCGGTATGGTTTCTTAGTCTTAAATTTCGCTGGTTGTAATCGCAACTTCTACGCATTTCGACGGTGCCGCTAATCTTTATGATAAGCCCTGTCATGCAAACTTGTCAAACAATTCGAACTGAATTTTGTGGGTAGCTTAGGCGCATCATAGGGGAAAGTTATTGTAGCTTTGATGAAGTGACTCAAATCCAGCCTACGCCTCCTTGTGAGTCACAACAAGGCATATAATGGAAACTGTACGTTTCTCTCGTGCCTAACTTCCTACCAATGTTCAGCTTAAAGGGGCAACGCGCTCCTACAAAAATAATCGCGAAGAATTCAACACTACTCGACATAGCTTCGCAGTGTTCAAGGCTAATACAAGCTTTATTTTAGAACTTCTATAAATAGAAAAAAGAACTGTTTAACAATTTCTAAGATGCTTGTTACTCGGGAGAATGCATGCCCGTGGCGCACACGGCGAAAGAACGCGCAAACAAAACACCTCTCCACGCTGGCTTCGGGCCGAGGAGCGGGACATATAATGGCAAAAGTGCGTCCCGTCAAGCGTGGTGGCATCCTCCCTTCATAGAGTGGTACCGCCAAAAATCGATGCTCGTCCATCGAGCCACCCTACTATCTTTTTCCGGTGACTGCGCTTCACTGCCTAACAATTCTTGAACGATGTCGCTCATTGGAAGCCGTGCCTGCATGCGTTGGAGCATTCTCAATTGCTGTTGCCGATTGTGTCTGTTGTCTATGTTGTCACCGCTAAAGCCCTGAACTGGATCCGAACATCATAATTATGGCCCAAATGTTCACCCTTTAGACCCATAGAAGATGTCTACCTTCCAGAAATGTTAGGATTCAAAGAATATGGGAGAATAAACTTATTAGCAGTCGACATCGATAAGAGACGTTTATAGTATGGCTGGGAAAGAAAGGATACAAAAGATTGATAGAACCGGAGGCATCGCAACCGTTGCTAAGATTACAATATAGTGATATAGGTTTTAAAAAAGAATTGTAAATGTGATATAGGCAAATACCAGGTGACAATTGCTGTAGTAAAATATGAATAAATCAAGGATGCTCGGTGACTATTTGTAGCCACCCCAGTTTAGAAGGGATGTAAATAAGCACCATCATTTCATTGCCTGAAAAAGTTGGCATCACTAAAGATGGTGAGCGTAGTTTGCATGTCATGGGCCAGAACTGCCACGGAAAAGAATTGCGACCCTATTCTAACGCAAGAAGCAAAGCAAGTACGTTTACCTCGCAAACGCGCAAATAAATAGTCATTATGAAATTATTCGCACCACAATAGTGCACTTTAAGGGAGCTTCGGCCGTATCTCTATTATATTAAAGATATCATATTATCTCTATCATATTGCGTCTTCCTCCGACTTTCCCACTGCTGCTTCTGCTGTGGGTTGCTGTCGCGCCCAAAGCGTCGGGGGGCGGTTCAGAGCGTGTATATAGATAACAGGTGCGTGTAAGAGAGGAGAGGCGACGAAAGAAACTCATTCACCCCACAGCGTCGTATGTGCACAATGCCCTCTGGAGCTCCCTGGCCATAGCCCCAGTAGCTGCTTGAAAGCTGTAATTATCCGTGACTCCCATCAGAAGCGCTGCAGAACCTGCAACGCTTCCCTTACAACTAACGAGCGAGGCCAGAGGGAACGCAGATAAAACTGTACAGAGGAGCACAAGAAAGGGAGGAGAAGAGGTAGTTCCCACATAAGAGAGGGGCGGAGGTAACTTGAGAAGGCAAGTCTGAAAATTGAATTGCTGAAAAATCAACACCATGCAATTATGTCAAGCAGGTAACTTGCGCAGCGCATGCAGAAGCAGAGCCAGATTAATTAAAGCGCACCGCTGTGTCCAGGAGACACTACGGAAGCGGTCGACCATCAAATCAACATGTCTGTGCCCACCGCGTTACCTTTGCGGCTATAGCATTCCTACAGGTCGTGCATTTGATCCCGATCGCGGCAGCCGCATTTCGATGGGGGCGAAATAGAAAACGCATGTGCACTTGGATTTTGGGACACGTTAAAGAAGATCACGGTGTAAAAATTATTCCAGAGTCCGCCACTAAGGCGTGCCTCATATTTCGAGTATGGTTTTGAAACGTACAGCCCCATAACCCAATTGAAGTTTAATACTTCTGTCACAATGCGATTTGCCATGGGAGAAAATGACAACGCTCAACGCTCTGAGAGGTTATAAAATATAACGCCTCAAGCAAACACCTCTCTCTGTGTGTTTTGTGTACTACGCAGACAAGCAGCAGTGGTGCAGGCAAGGTAACGTTTCACATTAACTCACCACTACCGTGTTACCTAAACATTGAAGAAATTAAACTTTAGCCGTAAACATCACCGCTAATGATCGCCAATCAAAGCATCCAGCACGGAAAGATTCGCTTGAATCGATTCTTACAGTGCGTGGAATCTGCATATGTTTTCTAGGTTCTGAGACCTTGTTAGACAAGGGCTCTCCATAACCCCGACGCTGATTCATCTCATTTAGGTACTCGTATATTTAATGGGCTAACTAAGAGGCCCTTCTCTACTAATTTGCTATCATATTTTATGTAGGTTTTTGGACCAAAATTTTTTATGCAATTTCTTTTTGTTCTGTTGGCTACAGTAAATCAGCCTTCATATAAAAAAGAAACTGTGGACGGAATGTCTACGTTTGCTCTTTCCTTGCACTTTTCATTTGTAGTTTTCACCAAACACAGGCTGACAGAACCCAATTTCTTTGATGGATCCCCTTATCCCTACTCATTCCCCACTTCCTCTTTTTGTTATTTTTTCTTTCTTTAACTTCCGCACAGATCTCATGGCTTGTGCTTGCTCTCTTGGAAAATCGGGCGAATTCGAATCGCTGCACCTACCTCCGCCATTCCATCCTTTTCCGTTTCCGGTTTTATCTCCGCTCCCTGAAACTTTGATAGGAACTTACGTTGTGCCCCGTTTTTTCCCTTAACTCCAAACTTCCTTTTGTCCTCCCTATTTCATTTGCACTATATATATTTTCCTTTTTTTCCTTACACTTTGGCCTTAGATACTGCACCCCACGCACCGCCGCCCCTGCCATTGATGGTAAGGCGAGTGGGCTGCGTGTACATAAAAACGCTGCTAAGGAAAGCAGTTGCTGCCCTAATCAATACATGTCCCCGTGTCGAAACCTTGACTTCAGAAATGTTCCTTGTTTGGTAACTGTGCGTCACTTCAAGCATACAGCTTCTTGTTGACTGCTGTGTTGTTGGGCCTGCTAATAAATTTTGCAAATGCAGGGCTTTTTTTAGCTACACCAATTTCTTTAGAGATTGCCTATCGCAGAAGGCGAAATTCTAATCCTTGATCTGAATTACTCGATGACGCCGCCATTACTTCTACCAGAAATAAAATTGCTCAATTGAATAATTAAAGAAGAACTACGCTAATTATCCTTTTTAGTTATAGAGTTTACGCCAAATATTTGAATCTACGAATCATAGCCGCGGAGTTCGCGCGGCATATCCACATGGACTGGATTCTCTGTACAGCACCATTAACGAGATATTGCTTTTCAAAGTGTCCGCCAAGGTGCATTGGTGTTCAAGTAACTTTTTTGCTCCGATGCATAAAACAGCGGTTTCTTTAGAAAATAACTGGAACATCAATATGTATCATCTGACACATTGAAAAGTAATATCTCGGAAATAGTGTTGTCGAGAGAACCAGTTCCAAGTGGATATGCCGTGATATAAGCCGCTATATATCATGGATTGAAATACGTGGTGTGAAACAATTCTTCTAAAGGGTTATTAGCCTAATTATGTTAATTATTCAACTGAACACTTTCATTTCTCATAGAAGTACTGGCCGCCTCAACGAGTAATTTATATAAAGGGTTATAACTCTGCTATCTGCCATAGGCAATCCTTAAAGACATTGGTGCAGCTAAAAAAAGCACACTTTATATGAGGCCTTAGTGCCCCCTTACCTCTCACCTTGGAAGACATACCGCTCGGTCCGATATTCTCAAAGGCTGTAAATGCGCTGACATCTACCGTCACGTCGTTTTGCTCACTCATGGCAGATTGTGAAGACAGCACAAATTATTGTGCTAATGAGGCGGTGATACTGCTGCAACGCTCGACGCACTTCGCGTTTGGGTGGTTGGTAATGGTGCAGCGAAAGCTGCTGTTGCTTTCGGGCGTTCTATTAAAGGCAGAATTGCACGCGCCAAAAATATCTACTTTTTCACTCCATCAACGCGGAAGTGAACTGTAGAACTCCTCGGGTGCTGGAAGCAGATCCCGTTTGCTTTTCTCGACTGATCCACGACTGCACCAGTCTGAGTACACACCCCAGAGGTATAGAACATTATTTTTATGTAATGACGTCAGCAGGAGTTATATATTGGTGCAGCCGGTGCATGCTTTGGTAAAGAAACAGAGACTAAATAAAGCGCAAGCGGAGGTCCGAAAAATTTGTAGTATTCCCAATAAATTACCTTGACTCTAAGCTCGACGAAGAAAAAAAACAAATTTCACTAACCAGAGGTATTCCCTTACAAACATGATGCGCCGAGCAAATCGATTACAAAATTGTTTTCAGCTGTTCAATGCATTCCATAGGCGAAAAGTATGTTTGATTTCATGATAACATGCGCATATAGGCAAACTCGTCGAAGTACGTGCCACAGCAGCTAAGTGGTTACCGCATTGCGCTGCTGAGCACGAGGTCACGGCTTCGATGCCAAACGTAGCAGCCGCCTATTGACGGAGGAAGAGTGCTAACACGATTGGGCGTAGTATAAGAATACTGGGTGGACAACATTGATCCGGAACTCTGCATTACGGCGTCGCTCATAACCTACATGGCAGTTTCGGCACAATAGGTGTCACCCCCATTTTTATTTCTTAATTACTCTACAAAAGGTGTGCCTTGTAGCTATTTGAGTAACCACGTTCGCGGGTGCTGGTGCGTTACAGACTTCAGCCGATGGATCACCTTCGAGCGAGAGGGGGAACATTGACAACGCGATGTTTTTTGAAGCGTTCACACATGAGCTGAACTTTGTGTCAACGAGCCCTCCCTACCTCTGCCCAGAAAGGTGTCGCCACATCTTCGGTGTGACTTGTGCATGTGTCGCGCCATCTTTGAATTCCTGAGGAACACATATATAAACATTGCGTTACGATTAACCAACACGGTAGCTGGCCATCGCTCGCCCGTTGTCTCGTATATTCATGTTCCAAAGCGCTGTTGCTTCGCCCAAGAATGGAGTAAACGGCAGATATAAATTACTTCCCTAGGGCCTGGTGAAATAATGAAACTGCTTTCCGGCACGCCTGTGGCACGCCTCTGTTACGCTCGCTTCCTCACATTCTCTTTAGCAAAAGCCTTGTCATTTACCTCCACTATATTTGTCTCCTATTTCCTGAAGCTAGCGGTGAACGGGAAAGTTGTATAACACTCTATAATCACACCATATTAGTCTATAGTTAGCCACGAAAGATACCCTTGACGAAGAATAACAAATTTTCGAATACATTGTAATTGTCCAAACGCTACGCGGTAAGCCCGGCCCATCACATGCCATAACCACCCTTCTTATACAGTAGGCGTTTCAATAGGTTCCTTTGTACTGAGAAGGTGTAGAAAATAGAAACTGCAATGAGGCTGACCATCGAAAAAAGCAAGCCTTGCTAGTTGTCTCAAATGAACGCTGATTCCGAAATTCCTTTGTAGGTTCGGCCCCTTATGTGGCTGGAATAATGAGCCCGCTGCGCGTAGCCCTAGTCCGAACGACTCTAGCTCCTGGCTCGTTCCCTTTCGGTTCCTTTCTTTGCTGTCGTTTTCATTGTTGTCCCTGGGCGAATTCCTCGTACCACATCAGATTTGTCTCATGTCATTGATGGCGCTGACACAGGCGTACGCGGAATTGCCGTTGTGCTCCCGTCGTCCCCAATCTTCGCTTATTTGCCGCTGCCGCTTCGGTAGTTCTGCTGACTGATCACCTGGCGTGTTTTTCTCCTTAGCGGGACGGTCTGGCGTTCCCGCAGAGGGCGAACGCGCAGCGACGAGGCCGTAACCAACCGCGTGAGAGCTGTGATCAGGAGGCGGCTTCTGCCGTGGGCATGGAGGCATGAAGGCCTAGTCGACGAGTGTATATTCTTGGTACGCCGTCATTGCATTCTCAGATGCTGTTCAGCGCTACGAACGTGCCAAAACTCAGTTCAATGCACTAGCGCTAAGCACGTTGTGAGTAATGTGTCGCCATATGTTAGGGGAAATATCCAAGGCAATGCTCATGGATAAACTTAAGATGTTTCTTACATTTCGAAACGCATCTACTGCAATGACGGGACTTTGTTATCTTTTATACGAACAGTAGAGGACGGGCGGGGATGCAAAGCTTCAGGGGTATAGGTGAAGCAATGGGCAAGGTATCGGCGGTGCATTTATGAGAAATTTATAGCAATAAGGACTTTTCCGCTGAAAGCACTAATCCGTTATCGTTTTATATTAGCATTGAACGCATGGTTGCCTAAACAATTACGTGTATTCCTCTGGGAGGGATAAATTCACATTATCTCCTTGCCGGCCAATCTCTTTGGCTGTACGGAATTATGTCCTTAAGATGCCGATCCAACTTTGTTTCACATACAGCAGAGCTCAGTCAAATATAGTTCGCATAGAATGCATGCTGCTGTTAATCTACATGGACGTTGTGTATCAGGTGGAACCCGGGTAAAATTCTTAGTCGGAAAGACGATTTCGAACAACGCAACTTTTTGTTGTGCGAAACTTCTCGAAGAATCTAAATACTCATGTGACACAAATGGGGAGGATAGAGCTTGGAGGACGTCAAATCGTATGGAAATGCCCGAATCTTTAGGTTCTTTATTGTATGTGTTCAAACTGTGAAATTTTGGAAACGAAATGAACAAATCTAATTGAGAAAAAGAACTTAGAAATATAAAGTAGGGTACTAAATGTTTTCTGATCTCAACACATACAAAAGTAAACTTCATTCAGAGGCCATCAATCGGTAAATGTCATGGAAATGCGTTAGCATGATGTCTCGCCTCTTTGGGGTGACCAATCCATTATTCAAGAGTGTTCAACACATTGCAGCATTGTTTTATGAGATCACTCGACACACTACGTCCTGCCTCATCGAGGATCGCCACTGACGGCAGATAAATGTATTGATATCAGAAAAAAAGGATTGTTCATACTTACAGAAAATTTTTACGAATGGAACGCTAGCTGTGTACTTGCAATCGTACTCTTCATGAAGGCAAGACCCGCGCCGAAACGTTGAAATTGCATGCTTGTTTGTGGGTTTGTTCGTGCGCTTGCGCTTTTCGAACTATTCAATCGGCGCAATCAAAGCACAACTTCCTTGATATATATACATAGAAATATGGCCAAATAAAAAAAAAACAATTTGGTTGATTCCATAAAACAAGCACGCAGGCTGCCTTATGGCGAGGTATTCTTACTACATGCCTGAAAGTATTATAAAAAAAATTGGGTCCTCCACACGTTTACTGAGAAACCAGTGCCTGTGTCGCTGCCACGATGGCTGTCTTGCAACAAAAGATTCACAAAAACTGCATGCTGTTCTTTCTTCCTCCCTCGACACTCCATTAATATTTATTATTTCTAAAACTTGTTTGCTCGCACAGAAACAAATATTTTACTATTCCGAACAGCGATATTTTTTTATTTAGCGAAAACGAATAGCACGCAGTATTTAAATCTTATTCCAAGCATTGAATATTCCCACACCTCTACTATTATCACAAGTCTCATACATAAGAGAGCAATCGATGATGTTCACGTTAATTCTAGCATCTACTACTCTTTTCGCCAGATGCCTATACAGCCTGTTAAATTTGTGAATCTCTTTACACCAAAGAGATAACAACGCTCGCGAAATTTGGCAAAGGGAGAGCACGTCTTGCGATCAGCAGCTAAACAAGTTTAATATTTTGGTGGAAGTACCCAGCAGCAAAAACTTAAAGTTGCACGTGGAACAAAACCACTCCATTGTTTCACCATCCTATCCATCGCTCGCTTTCCGCTAACCTTTTCAGACACTGGCCCATAGATAATGACAAATCGATACCACTGAATGCGCATTTTGGTAAGCAAATATGCAAGAGCGCTGGTCAATGAGCACATTAGTAATAACGAAGATATAGACAGAAGAAACAAAACAAATGCATGTAATCATCGTGCGCTCTCGAAAGTTTGTTCAGTGCACAGCTGGGTACCTTGCGACTCGAAACAAAAAAACAGAGTGATGAATAAACCCCATACGTATCCGTTTTCTTTCTGTTGTGTCCACATTGCATACTTTCGAAGCTTTTCGTCTATCCACTGGCAACAATTGTTTCCTGCATTTCCCCTTCTCAATTAAGAAAAGTAGGGATACAAAGAGTCCCGCATTTAGTTGGGCAGTCGCGAAGCCTGAATATATGTCTCGTGTCCCGACTTGACGTTGTCGGTACGGACAAATCATCAAATTTCTTTTTTCCCAGATTTCATAGCAATATAAACACTAGATTTTGTTTCTATTTTGCCTAGTAGATAATGTGCACATTCCTCATCTTTGCATTTAGTTGCATTGTGAAAAACATAAAGCTTGCTTCGTTCTTACTGTGGTTCTAGTTCTGATGCCGGCCTTGACCATTAAAAGTGTTTCAAACTGTAATGGTAGCCGCGTTAGTCAGGAGTCTGCACTGCACTTTTTGCTGAAAATGGCGATATCGTAAATGAAAAAAAAAAACAAATTCAACTTTGTGGCAGACAGAAAGTCGGAACTCCTAGCGCTGATCCCTTCGGTCGTCACATCTGCACAATAAACAATTCGATTTCTTTTATTACCTGAACGAAATGTAAAGTTGATTAGAGCACATAATCACATCTTTTGGTGCTGAAAATTTAGCGCTAAATTTGCAAATTTTACCCCTAGAAAGCAACTACACCATTTAGGTAGAGAAAGTGCCTAAAACTACGTAGCGTTTAAGCACGAATAATCCAGTTGGTAGTCATAAAGATATGGCAATTCGATAAAGATGAAGTTTTTACACGAGCTCATTTCCCAACACTTCAAACTACCTTCAGAGTACGGTGTGTGACAACAAAGTACGTAAGGCCTACGCACGTAGTACGCAGGACGTGGAGTCTACGTATACGTTGAGTTAGTAATGATGCACTGTAAACTACGCCTACAATACGTATAGAGTACAGAGCTCCTTATTATAAACGCACACCTTCCCGGCATCAAATTTGCTAGCTGGAATCCTGCTCAAGCACGCGGACGTTACTTGCATAGACCTCTTTAATGGCAATCCGTGCTAGCCTAGCGGGGGCTTGCTATTTTAACGAAACATGCAATTTCGAAGTTACTCTTTGTGTCAGATAGGCTATTGAAGAAGTTGATATATCACGAAGTAGGTCATGATACACAAGACTAGGCCTTTAAAACACAGAAATCAAGAAAGATAATGCAGCAAGCTCCCGAACAATTTTCTTTATTTATTTGTTTATGTTCCTCTCAATGCTCGATGGAATTACAGAGGTAATGTATTCCAGAAGTACATGTTTCTGGGCCAGTCAGTTAATATTGCTGACTAGACCAGAAATATGATCTCTGTGGCGCAAACAAGTAATGAAGGAAGGCAGCAAGGGAATCCCAGGTTTGGTACTAGGGAGCGCAAAAAGGCTGGCGCTGCGTTTGTTCTCTTCCGTTCTTTTTCTTTATTGAAATGAATATTAGAAGATGTTGGCACCTTCATGGTGGCACCGGCTACTCCTTCTCACTTGGCAAAGGAAACAAATTTGCGTAAAAAGGGAGAATAGCGACACAAAATATGGCACTCAGTACACTCTAAAAACTAAGAGAGTTCCGGGCACTCCCTTTGAGGGAGTAGCGGCTTGTCCCATATTTCACTCTCTTTTCGAGAGTAGATCGACCCTCTTTGAGAGAGAGTAGGTCAACTCCTGTTGACAGAGTTTTGTTACTCCGCCGCAAGGGATTGCTAGTACTCTTCTGCAGAGTGGTAATACTCTTCCCACAGGGAGTGCTAGTACTCTTCCGCAGAGTGGTAATACTCTCACCGTAGGGGTAATGGCACTCCACCAGACCGAGTACTTCTACTCCCCCAAACAGAGTGCAACTACTCTTCCCAATACCCTCTTAGCGAAGTCCTGGCCACGCATGCAGGCAGGAAATCAGATCAAATTAGGGTCGCTGATACACCGTTCTCTAGGCGGCTCCTCAGACTCAGTGGCCCAATTCCAAGCGGCCTTCAGAATAGGCGTGAGCAATGTTATGCAGGATTTTAAAGTCATTTTTCCTGGCTATTTGCTGCCTACCATGAGTCGTGACGGCTCGTAATCGGCCTATGCGTATGTGTCCCGAACGCAACTGCGGAGAAAAAAAAAGCTAATTCACATTTAATCCGCAAATATTTTCGCATATTTCACAATCAGGAGACACATAATCTAATTAGAACACAATAGTCGACGGAATCACGCACTTATGGAAAACCACATTGCTCTATACATCACGTGGATTCGAACCCACGTACACTCCCATCTATACAACTCAAAGCACAAATCCTAACCACAAAGCCACCACGCTCAGTCGTGTTGTTTTAGAGCTTATATACATAACAAATGTATTTGAGGAATCGGCTGCGGTGGTTGGAGTTTCTCTGCAGTGTGCTGTGCTGTTGTGTACTGGAATACGTTTGCGTTTGCATCATTTCCATTCCTTGCTACGACTAACGGAGGAATACAACGTAGACGACGACGTGAGAACTATTCACGGCTTGTCGTCACCCCAGGAAAATAACAAATGTGCCGTTCAGCTCACGATCGAGTGCTTTTCCAGTCCATGCATTATATGTTCTCCGAAATTACGCGGATACAAAGTATCGTGCCAACCATCCACGTATGTGAATTTAAGTCGCGCGTATACAGGTGAGCATTTCTGTTTATTTTTTCCGCCAGTTCCATTCGTATGTGGTCAACTGCGATGCCAGTACCAGGCATTTCGACGTGCCTCACGCTGCCGTGTAGGCGTTCTTTTCAGGTGCATTAGTTTAGAGTTTGGTTCAGTCCGCTGTGAACTGTTGTCCTGCATTAGCAGCGGATCGTTAGCGTTTTGAAGAGCACGCATTCCAGCATTTGGAGACTGCTTATGCCGATAGCCGCGTCACATGCATTGGCACGCATGTTTAAATGAGTAATGTGTCCACTTGTTACGCGTGCACTGCTCGTATCCTGTGGCAGTGCTCGTTCTAAAAGCTTCGAAGACCATCTACATTCATACGTGTGTTCAATATATATGCACAGGATAGACTTGCCGGCTAGTTGGTTGAGCATTTTAGAAGAAACAGCGCAACACAAGGACGACGCAAAAACATGGACAACACCACGAAGCGCTGGTGTGGTCGATGCTTTTTTTCGTCCTGGTGTTAGCGCTGTTTCTTCTTCCACGATACACCCACACCACAGGTACGCGAAAGTTTAGGAGTATAGGGCGTTAACTTTGTTTTCCCCGTTTCCTCTCAGTGTCAATGGCACAATGCGTTGCCCGAAATAGCGCACGCTTACCCCCATATTCAGAAATGCGTCATAACTTGAAGCCCATGCTTGACTTGATCTAAATGACGCAAGTCGTGAACGAACCAAAAGAAAGGCAGTGAGCGTCTGGGGGACGTTCGCACCAGGCGTCGTTTATATAAAGTCAAGCATGGGCTTTGTATTAATATACATTTCTGAATACGGGGGTTAGTAATCTACTTCTCACAGAAAATGTCGAAGAAACGCCCACCAAAACCAAGCACATTCGTAAACCTAACTAGGCAATACGAAGCTCCATAGAAAAAGAGTGGTATTAAAAGCTTTCAGTATTTTTCTTTACTCCAAAATGGTTGCGCTCTCGTGGTTTCAATGTACAGAGATGATGCAGCGTTAGCTAAAAAGCATGAATTTCCGAACTCCATGCCAAAATAAGCTTGTAAAATTATTTAGGTGCTAGAAACCAGGGTTTGTAGCGATCCTTGAAAACCCTTTATTTCTAAAATGCCATTTTCAAGGCATTGAAAAGCCTGGAATTTTTAGAAGTACTGGAAAGTCCTTAAATTTGTACACTTGGCAAGACATAGCAGACATTGCCAAGTGTTTTTTTTTCCCTTCTGTGACATTCTTCGCATGTCACAGAGAATTGTCTGTGGAGGTAATAGAAGGAAAGCGACATCCTTAAAGTTCAAATTACAAAGGAGCTGCAGATACCAGTTTTAGGCACATGGAACCGGCGACAAATGTACTTGGAGGCGCAGAAGCAGGAAGCTCAACGGTTGAGGCATTCAAAGAAAAGCCGTGATGAGTAAATTGAGAGCTACAGACACAATAAAAGATCACCTTTCTCCGGTGCTGTGTTGTTCCGCGATCTTGAGCGCGCGCGCGCGCGGTGGAGAACTCCGAGTGAAAAAGTAGAGCGCTCGCTACGCGTTCCTTTGAACTGCGGCGGCCTGTTCTCTTAGAAGGAAAACGATGTGTTCTTTGCTCAGCGTGCATGAATGATACATTGCCATGTTCGGGGCCAGCCACCTACAGTTGAAGCAGAAGATCACGCTACGTTTTGTTCTCTATTGCCGCAAGAGTAGAACTACTCTCTCTCTCTGAAGGGGGAGAGTGAAAAGCACATTTCACTCTCTCCTTGGTGAGAGAGTGAACAATGCATTTCACTCTCCTCGACATTTTGCGAGAGTAAAACGACGCTTGGAAGAGTGAACCGGCCGCTTCACTCCTGCGATACCCTTCCTAGTTTTTAGAGTGTAGAGCACTGGATGAATTAAAATATATACAGTCCAACAGTACATGAATCGCAAAGTTCTGTGCATTAGTTCAGTCCGCGTACGCATATGTAAAGTCAGATATTTTCAACAGCCAAAACACACATGTAATGCCCTGCAAGTACAGAACAGAATTATACATAATGCGTAAAAGTTGCGATCACCACCTAAACCAATTGTGAACCACGAACAAGGTTTATGTTACTCATTTAGCGTATTCGGACCATCTGATACTTAATATTTTCCCAAAATGCTGGTGTCTTCTAAAACTTTTTCAGGGCAAGAATCGCTCTTCTTTGAAGGCCCGCAGTTGGCCATGGGCCAATTATCTTTTTTAGAGTGAATGGTCTTCTGTCTAATATCAACAAATTTGCTTGCAGTACCCTTTCTTGTGGATCGATTTTTGTGCACTCTAGGAGAAGATCATGCACATCTTCGTCTGGATGGCCACAATGACAATGCGGAATAGAGACACGTTTTATCCTGTACAAGAAGTGTTTCGTAAATGCAGTACCAAGATGCAGGCGGTGTACCAATGTTTCAAATGTTCTGTTGTTCCCTTCTTTGCGCCAAAACGATCATATCTATGGTCTACTCAGAGGGTAGTGGTAAAACTGGAAGCATAACAATGAAATATAAAAGCAATGTAGCATATAATATATTCCTAATGTTACAATGTTATGTAATGTCTTGCCTAACAGCTTGCAAAT